>NC_081777.1:7829746-8182246 GCF_963082965.1 Carassius carassius
GGATCTCGTCGGTTTCTCTAGTGTTTTCGCCTCTGGAAGTTCGGCTTTACGTCTGAAGAGGATCCGCGCTGTCGTCGAACAATGAGGTAAAGCGCGTCAAAGCACATTAGTCGCCGTCGCTTTTGTGTGTATACTTAGTTTAGCGCGCTACAATGTAACACACAGAGTATTGATAATGACTGAGGCCGCGTGTGTGAGCTCGGTCTGTTACTCACTTTCTGTCTCGCTCCTGTTGGAGGTGGGTCATCACATGAGCAAGTGTGTGCTTTCTGAGTTTTTGCACACTCCAGGTCGGTCGGTTTGTGTGGCTTTGACAGCCATAGAGTTATCGTGTTGCTCTGCTAGCTGGTGAATGAAGCTGGCGTGAACATTTTGCACTGATTTTCCATGGAATACTTTGAATGAGTTTAAATTCAACGAACCATGCCACCAAAATGGGTGTCTGGAGAAAGTGATTTTCAGGCATTCTGTCAAACAAATTATGTCTTTAAATCGTTAATACATATTTTTTTTCTGTAATTTTTTTAGCACCATGTATTTATTAGAAATAGAATATAATTCTGAGATTTCTTAAAATATTAATTTGTCAAACTCATTGTGTATGGTTTGAATAAACAATACTGTAGCCTATATACTATAACTATTTTTATAAGTTATCTTATATACAATTTAAAAAGAAATGTTGAAAATATTATTTAGCTATATAATATTATTAATAGTACCTTTTTCATTAGAGGAGAAAACAAAAACGTTTTGGGGGAATATATCGGTGAATTTATTTCAGCAGTATTTAATTTCCCCAAAACTGTGGACTGTTTGAAAGTTCTTTTTTTTTTAAATATGGTGCACCTGGTTTTTGCACATAATTTTTTTTTTTACAAAATGCACAATTTAACAAACTAGTATCGATAGCCTAACTGTATCCTTAGGCGGTACACACCAAGTTGTTAATTGTGCATATTAAAAATGCAGCTGTCAGACGGTAAATTGGCTCTTTGTAACACGTAGCCAGTCCTCTTTTGTGAGCCCTCCCGCTTCTTTCTGTTCTGGGAGTTGGCCGCGGCTCGAATGCACAAATCCTACTGTGGGGAAGGCTTGGCTTATGAATATTAAGTAGGTCACAGGACGTTCACCCAGTAGCGAACGTCAGTCATTCTTATTAATATTCATGAGCAAAGCCTTGACCATAGTAGGATTGTTAATTTGGTGGTCAGGGCTGTACCCGGAACTAACCTACATTTGCGCCATACATGGAGCACTGAAGCCTGATAATTCCACATCCTGCTGCGGCCACTTTTTTTAGTTTAGTTTACATTAAACCAATATAAACAACTTTATTTTGCCAGAGGAGTGGTCAGAAACCACTAGTGAAATGTTCTAGTTTATAATTCATTATATAATTAAAAACCCTGAACACATTATCAGCATAATCATAAAACAAAAAAACAAAAAACAGAATTTCAGATTTTTTTATTTTATTTTAATTTGTCCACTTTTGCTTTAATAACAGCGAAAGTAGATATATTAAATACTGACATTAACTAAGCCTGACGATTATGTTCTTCAGCATGATTTGAAATGTTGTGCTTGAACGGATGCAAGAAAACCTAACCATCTGTACAAAGCAGTTAATGGTCTCTACATTATATCACAAAATTTGTTTATGTTTGAATAGTGTATTCGTATGGAGGTCAGAATCTTAAATATTTCCTTTTCATTGAACCTCATGGTTTAATATGTTCTTAAAACATAGTTTGTTATATGGTTTGTTTAAAAGTGGACATAGACTCCATCCAGTTTTGTTTAAAGAAAGGGAAGCACCAACTCATCTTGAAAATTTAAAACACTAATTTTGTTATGTAAATAACATCAGTAACCTGCGTGACAGGTTTTCGTCAATTCGTCTCTTAGAGCTGTCTCACACCAAAATAAAAATACATTTAAATAAGCAGATGCCTTAAAACCTCAGCTATGCATTTCCATGCAAATTTTAGTTCAGCGATGTTATCAGTCAACCATGCGCACAACCATGAGGTTTTCTGTGTTGGGTCTGGTTGCATAATAGGTGAAGAATGGGATGTTGTCACATTTACAGGTTTATTGTCCCGTCTTATTGTGAAACGTCAATATCAGAATGCACTGGAGCAGTTAGCACCTTGTTTTGAATTTCACCAGGCCATCCAATCCAACAATGGCCTCTCAAACTGACTGGCAAGCCCAGTATTGAATTCATGAGAACCCAGGTTAAGTCACTGACCTCCAGTCCTTGGGTTAAAATAACAAAGGCAAAACAGTTCTAGTGATATTCAAACAATTTTCAAGTGAAGTATGCCATTTAGTGAATACAATGGATCAACCAGTGTGAGTGGCCCAAGTAGGGTTGAGTTGAGTATCGATTGTTTTTTTTTACGATACCGGTGCCAAATCGATACTTTTAAAACGGTACCATTGGCCAAACGGTGCCTGAACCGATACTTAAAAAAAAAAAAACCTGGATAACATTTTAAAGAATATTAAAAATAAGTAAACATAGCATTTACATGCTGCTCGGATGCTCTAATTTCCTGAGTTGTGCTTCCCTTACTCTAAGGCTAATACAAAACAATATTAAATACAAAACCACACATAATATTTCTACTGTATCTCTGAATTGTGAATTGACTGAGTGCTGTGTGTCACTGTCTTCGATCAGTTGTGTGAATGACTGTGGTATGCGACATGCACTGTAATATGTTTTACATTAAACATTAAAATTTCAAATGAAAATACCAACATGATCGTTTTATAAAGTATGCGTTCATATGTGTTAAGGGCTAGATCGCTGGAGGAAACAGCATTGGTGTGCCAGCTTCAGCGAATTGATAACTTTCCCATTCAGCCCTACATCTGGAGAGTCTTGTGTTAGATTTTTTAAACTGCGTAGCTTTGTTTACCGCATGCTGCGCTCGCGTGAAAGTGCTTTAACAGCACGCATTTGGAGACTCCGTCGCTATGGAAACAAAGACGTCAAAATCAAATATTTCTTATGAAACTGATTTCATCATTACTGCTATTAATATTATAAACAGTGCAGAATACTTTTTGTTTATTAAAATATGTGTTGGCCTTTGTAAATCACGTATTGATTTGATACGGGACACATAATTTTACAATTAAATACGGGACGAGAACGAAGCGAAAACTTTGTTTTCAAAATCTAGCAATAATAGTGCCCTATGAAATGTTTCCGAATTCTGTATTGTCTTTCAGTTTTTCTGGATTCTGTGGTTTGATGCAATTTATTATAAAAAAAAATGGTGGTAATTAAATAAATGCATAAAGCTTTTATGATTTAATTAGTCTGTAAAATTCAAATAAAATATGTTGTTATTATAGTCTTTATTTTTTTTTTTTTTACAAAGCTTTCTATTTAAATTAGGAAGAAAACTCTATTCCTTAAAAAATAATGTTTGAACTTGTTTTTACTTTGAGAAAGACATTCTGCTGTACAATAGTCATAATTTCCTTGTGGTTTAATATTCACAGACACTGGTTCATAGGGCCTTAACTATTGCTTTACTATTTATACCGCAGGATATATATTTCCACAACTATTAGTTTTATGATATTTATACATTAAGTGACGTGGAAACATTTAGTAATGGGAAAATATAAAGATGAAATCAAGAGGAAGAACCTGTTATTTTAGGGGTTGAGTGTAGTTATGAAATAAGTTTGGGAGTTTTGTTTGAGCAATTAAAGACACATTTTTGAAATGGAAAATAAATATGTATTTTTTCGCAGTTGTGTTTGGTGCCCCTAGTGGAAACGAAATGACACCCTTCAACTTGCAATCACAAGCACACAGGTGGTTCCCATGCAGCTGTCTTTCCACACTTGCTGTGTAATCAGTCCAGTTTGTTCCTGTGTGCATTTCTGTCACTGAGACAAAGCCTGTTGTCCTGGAAGGGCATGTCTGATTAATGGCAGCGCTGTGATTTACTGATGACTGTGAGGGACTCGCCCAGCATATCTTTATCTAAATGACTTCCACTCATTTGCTTCTCCAGGCTAAAGGGCTTTAGGGTGGCAATGGTAGCTTTGCGACCCATGCCAGATGCTGCAGTGCGGTCCTTCTGCTGCTGGTATTTAATTTCTTATGATCCGGGGTGGTTACAGACCATTAGATAACGAAATGATAGAGGAGAACAAAAGCATCAATTAAAATTGGGTTTTCAATGGCTGATAACGATGTCTGGAGAGCAGACGGACTGATGGGTGATATAATGGAGATATATATTAGTGAATAACAGATTTTTATGTATAAAAGATCGGAAATCTAGTGTAGGACACAGACTGGGGCTGCTTTGGGAAAAGTGTACAATTCAAGTTACCCTAAACATGAGAATGCTGCTTTATATCAAGCACTTCAAATAAAAGCATATAGGCCCAGTTTCACGACACAGCTTAACCTCTTAGCCTGCACCCCGACGCCCTCGTCCTCAAAGCCTCTCAACTCGGAACACACCACTTTTTTTTTTTTTTTTTTTATAAATAGGCTCATTTTCCAGCTCCCCTAGAGTTAAACAGTTGAGTTTCACCATTTTTTAATCCATTCAGCCGATCTCTGGGTCTGGCGGTAGTATTTTTAGCTTAGCTTAGAGTAGATCATTGAATCTGTTTAGACCGTTAGCATCTCGCTCAAAAATGACCAAAGAGTTTCTATATTTTTCAAATTTAAAACTTAACTCTTCAGTAGCTACATCATGTACTAACACTGACGGAAAATGAAAAGTTGTGATTTTCTAGGCTGATATGGCTAGGAACTATAGAGATGCTAACAGTCTAATCAGATTCAATGATCTATGCTAAGCTAAGCTAAAAGTTATACCGCCAGAACCGGAGATCGGCTGAATGGATTCAAAAACTCAACTGTTTAACTCAAGGGGAGCTGGAAATGAGCCTATTTTCAAATAAAGTGGAGTGTTCCTTTAAGACAGGACAAGGAATTCATTAAATTAGGATATTTAATCAGCTTTTATAAAAATGCCATAGAAATTAACATTACATTAATATTAAATGTGCTCCTTGAGAGTACGGTTTGAATTTTAAAAGTGTGTCGCTGATATACTGCGTTATAAATGGTACAGCAGAATCTTTACCATTTGAGACATTTTTGCCATGTTCTACTTGATTAACCTTTTGAAAAGAATATAAGAAGATGTTACGCCCTAAGCTCACTGGATAGACATGTAGCCTGCAACTTCTTGTCAGGTTACTTCATCACCAGTGTGGCTTATAAGAAGGTGCATTTGTTGTTTGTTATGGATCCCTCAGCTCAGGGTACAATTTGATTAATGCAAAACCTTAATGCTTAGAAGAACACAGTAATGAACTGTAATGCTGGATAAAATGCAGACAGAGCATTAAGATGAAGGCTGAGATAGAAATGTAAAATGCCAATAAAATATTGTATTGCTGCATTATATTGATGAGGGTTGTACGGAAAAACAAATGGATCATGGATTTTTCGATAAACAAGAAGAAAGAAACCAGGGAAACACCACAATTGTATTGATTATGGATTTGATGGAAAAGAAGGGGAAAAATCTGAAAGTGTTGGGCAAAAATTAAAAATAGCTGAAACTTTACTTACCCTCAGGCCATCCCATTTGTAGATGAGTTTGTTTCTTCATCAGAAGAGATTTGGAGAAATTTAGAATTGCATTACTTGCCCACCAGTGGATCCTCTGGAGTGAATGGGTGCCGTCAGAATGAGAGTCCAAACATCTGAAAAATAATCCATAAATAATCGAGTCCAGTCCAATGATTAATGTCTTGTGAAGCGTAAAGCTTTCTGTTTGCAATAAATTAATCATTCATTTCAAATAGTTGGTTCCAGCTAAATTATCTAGTTCTCTTTGTATGCCTCTGAGTCAGGACAGAAATATACATAGATAAAGCACATTTTTTTTAAGCATAAACAGTTTAAGCAGGTAGATTTAGATGTGAGAGGACGACAGGACATGAACTTTTTCACTAGAGGAAGTGTTATTAAAGATTATGGACTATAATGGATTGAGTCACGATGGTTTATAGTGGATTTGTTTCTTATAAACGCACTTTAGAAGACATTAATTGATGGACTGGAGTATTGTGATGTTTTTATCAGCTGTTTTGACTCTCATTGTGACGGCACCCATTCACTGCAGAGGATCCATTGGTGTGCAAGCAATGCAATGCTAAATTCCATTGATGAAGAAACAAGCTCATCTACATGGGATGGCCTGAGGGTGAGTACATTTTCAGGAAATGTTCATGTTTGGGTGAACTATTCCTTTAATGGAGAAAAAAAAAGTTTAAATGGTAAACTCCAGCTGATGAGGGAGGACATATAGACATAAATGATCTCACGTTTAAAGTTGTTCTCTCCTCACAGCTATGGCTTGTGAGAAGGGGTTAGCTTGAGGTCAAATACTGCATATCATTTGGTCTTCATCAGCCCTAAGTGATCATCACTGAATGTAAATCTTTTTATGCAAGTACATTTACAGGAAATGGTCTTTGCCAAGAAAGACAGAAACTGACAGATGACTTAAGCTGAATAATGACACATTTGTCTTCTGTAGAGCTGTTTTTATAGCTTAGTTTCATAATGATGACCCTTAACACTGCAATTTTTCTGTTTCGTTCTGTGATGCTGCTAAGACGGTTTTGTATAAAGCACTATATAAATAGATGTGCGTTTGCCTGACAGACATTCAGAGGTGTTGATTAGTTCATAGTTGCAGTTGTACTTAGTTGAAAAATAGTTCTGAGCTGCACTACAAACCTTATCCGCATTAGAGTTTCATATCACTTTGCCAAAGAAAGATGATACTTAATCCTTTCACAGAAGAACCTGAAGACATTATTCAAGCAAAAAATGTAAAAACAATATGAAAATGTCAATGAAAGTGTGTTTCTGACACTGAATAAAAAAAAAAAAAAAAGTAATTGTGACTTTTAATCTCACAATTCAGTTTTTTTTCCTCAGAATTATGTGATGTAAACTTGCAATTTCTTGTAATCGTGAATATGGGCCACGATTTTGATTCCTTTTCTTGAAATTGTAAGGTATAAACCTGCAACTGTGACTCTAATTTTCTCAGAATTGCAACTTTATATCACACAATTCTGAAAAAAAAGTATGATTTGTGAGATGTATACTTATAATTTGCGAAGGAAAAAAGTCAGATTTGTGTTAATAAAAAAAAAAATTGCAATTTTCTTTTTTTTTTTTTATTTAGGTTCGAAACAGGCTTCCATAAATGACTATTTTGATATTTATATGAAATTAGTAAAGAAACCAGTTTCTGTTTCTTTCTTTCTCAGAAACTTGCACACAGTTTCTCCACTGAAGATCTACAACAGATTTCTCAGTAGTGAGGGAACTTGCTATTTTTGAAGTCGTTGCTAACTCAAATATCTTTGCTATTTGTAGGGACTCTACTGCCCAATCCTGTCGAGAGCACAATGCAGTGTGCATTCATTTTCAATAATTCAATGTACTGTCATTAATTATTCTGTACGTAGAGGACATCCCATCCTAAACCACTTGTGTATCATCATACAGTCTTCGGTTATGACTGAGAGTCTTTGACCAAAAAAGGCTGTTTGATTTCAAGTGTTGTTCGTCATGAACCAGACTCGCTTTTGTAATTACAGCCTTTCTTGCCTCAACATGTCCTGATTCTCTTTGGTATTTTTTTTCTTTTTTGGTGGTGGCCCATCATAAATCTTTGGAATTGCAGCCCTTATGCGAGGCATGAATCACCCAAAGATATTGAAAGCTCAAATGCGTATTGATCTAACTGAGCTTTTACATATTCAAATGGCTTCGAATATATGAAGAATAACTGCCTTTAATAAAACAAAGCCATTACAGTCTTGCATGCAGTGCTGTACTTTGACATACCGATCTCATTGCTAATAGCAAATCACAGCATGTTTAGAAAAAACATCTGAAAAATGAAGACGGCATAATGGGTTTCTCTGTATGGCTACTTTACCGTAAAGCAGCTTGTTACAACGGAGTTAGTTATATAGTCATGTTCTGAGGGGTAAAAGATCCAATTCCTTTCCTCCACAGAGGAATTTTTGCGTTTTTAGTTATTTTTGAGTTATTCAACACCGATATAAGCTTCTATAGATCCTAAAAATTTAACTTTAATTTATTAAAATATGTTTCTTGGAAATGGGAATTTTAGCAAAATAGTAATGAATAAATTCTCCTTGTGATTTTAAACAACTTATGGATTTACATCTAGGATATTTGTGTTTTATACTACTACTACTTCTACTACTTATTTAAAAATTATGATGAAATTGTTTTATGTTTTACCATCTGTTTTGATATTGTCATTTAAATCTTGTGCTGTTTTGGTTTTGTTGGTTGATTTTGTTTATGGTAATTTGGTACTTTTTGGTTCTAACCTTTTGTTTATGGTAA
This sequence comes from Carassius carassius, assembly GCF_963082965.1. Lineage (NCBI taxonomy): Eukaryota > Metazoa > Chordata > Actinopteri > Cypriniformes > Cyprinidae > Carassius > Carassius carassius. Next base: position 7,838,217 of record NC_081777.1, read on the forward strand.
TTGTTCTTAATCCCTATGAAAAAAAAAAGATTGTTATTACAGCAACAGTGGAGAACCTGTTTTGGATTTGTGCAATTGTGAAAATCCTTGAAAGACTTCCACATTTGCTCCACTGATATACTACTACTACTACTACTACTACTACTTCTCACTTACCACAATCTCACTTCTTTTTCTGCATTCAAAGTTAAATGTAATATGATGTCTCAGAACATGTTAGATCAGTAGTGGGGGTCGCCGTGTACCCTGCGGGCGGCATATGTATTTGCTCGCTGTCGTTGGCCTCTGTTCTGTTAGGAGCCTGGCGCTGGGCCAGAGTCACAGCGCTTAGCTTGGCCTCCTTACAAAGCCTCTGTCACGCCTAGGGCTGTAGCTATCGAATATTTTAGTAATCGAGTATTCTACCAAAAATTCCATCGATTAATCGAGTAATCGGATAAAATGTGTTTTTGCTTAATTAAAGTGCAATATTATGCAAGAGAAAATAAGACTCCTGGGTCTCTTAAAATGAACAACTAAGTTTCCTTTTTTTTATTTTTTATTTATTTTTTTATGCATAGAATGCAATGCATACATCAAAAATAAACATTTAATTATTACCCATTGTTTCTCTGTCTGTACTTGTACTGTGAACAATGACAATAAAGTTGAAAGATTAATTAAGTGCTTTTAAGTGCCATTCAGTTGGGGTTTTAAATAAAGCATTTTCTGAGATGCACATTAAACATTAAACACATAAAACATTAATTTAATTTATCTTTTAATTATTGAAAATTAAGCAAACTTAACTTTTTGGTAAACAAAGGGGATTTACTTAAAAATAAAACATGGAAGAAATGTTGTGTGATTAAACCTTAAAAAAATGTTTGATTTTTAAAAAAAAATTTTTTGTAGTAGGCTATGTACATTCTGCTTAACAATAATAATACATCTCTGGCAAATACTTGTCTTTAAACTAACGGACTTTTATTTTGACGGGTTGAAGTACCTTTACAGTTCTGTGTATGTGATTTGATGCTAGTTATACTTAAATCAAACGGTCAACTGCTCATGAAGTGACTGTCAGAGCAGTTCTGGAGATGTTGTTTGTGTTCACGTCTTATTTAGTGAGAAGCAGATGCTGAAATCACCGGAGCGTCACGCACGCTTTAGTGTGTGTTAATAAACGGAGACGCGCTTCTGCTCCATTCATTAACAGAGACACACAGAACATGCAGGATTCATATTTAAATAGACTGTTCCGGCTTAATATTTACAGATATTAGTCCATATCGTGATTTAATGTAAGTGCAATGACCTATTTTTGATTAATTCATTCAAAATTTGGCAAATTCCGTGCTATTCCGCGTTAAACTGTGAATTCCGTTTTATGACTGGGTTCCCTCCGCTTCTTCTGCATCGCGGAAATCATAGGGCCCTAGTTGTGGTATGCCAGCTCTATCTTGCAATGGACACACGCCACAACGTTCTCTTGACGTTTGCCCGCGCCCTCAAATCAAAACACTGCTGACTCCTTCCAGTATGTGATTTTGGACGCCGTGCTTGTGTCTCCTTCCGCTTTGTGGGTGACGTAAACGCGTTGTCACATTTAAAAAAATCATTGCGAAAGAACCTGATGTGAGATTTAAAATAAATTAAAAGTGGCTTCGAGGCAGAGGAATATGCCTCGAACATTTTTTGTAATCGAGTTACTCGAGTTACTCAAGGAATCGTTTCAGCCCTAGTCACGCCCTCGCCATTTGCTGATTGGTTCATTATCCAGCTCGATTGCTTTTGAATGGCTGGTGAAACAGCCCTTAGACAAGATTAGGTGCTTGAATTGCCACAAGTTGCTTACAGAATCCTATAGCGTTAAATGCTGGCAATATCTATCAGTTTAATTCTTTGTTAAATGTTTGTGGGCGTTCGAGTCAAAATAACCACATTGCTTGTTTTGTTTTGTTCTGTATTCTACCATTACCATGTTTATCAAGGACTGAATTCTTTATGAACAAAATAATTTGCTGACTTTGATTGTAAGTGATTGTAAACTTAGCTGTTATCAGCAAGAAGGGAAGCTTTAAGAGCTTTCTCATAGTGGCTTTGAGGATCACAATAAATATAAGCATTATTAAATATAATAATAATAATAACAATCATAATAAAAATATAAATTATATAAGACTATATATAGTGGTGGCCAAAATTATTAGAACTTTAGTATTTTCACTAGCTAAAGTTAATTTTTTAATTTAAATATTTTATAGTCTACTTTATAGAGTACCATTTTATAGAGTTTTTTCTTTAGATTTTTAAAATGAATGACAAAATGAATGTTTGGAAATGTAAACCGATATTTCCTACTGACACACTACATCAAAATATAGAAATGACAGACTTGAAAGCATATTTTAGCTGGTAATAAATGTTCTAGTAGTATTCAAATAATTTTGGCCACCACTGTGCATCAAAAAATTATAAATATTACTAATTTATAGTTTGAGAAATTGTTGTAAAATATTATACACTCAGCTATACACTCAAAATCTTTGTCTGTTTATATAAAAATTGACAGTAATAATATCTGACTCTACAAATTAAGTAAAACATGATAAAAAGATGTTGGGAAACCCGTGTTGAGTTGTATGCACAGGTTTTAGTTGGCCTTCTGATGGAAGGATTTTCTGCATTTGGCCAATCATACAATATTATTGGCAAATGACAATGAACTTCAAATGGCCAAATATCAGGCCTTTAATCAGACAAGTACAATACTAAACAGTCGGAGGAGATGGATGTGTTTGACAAAAGAATTGGAATTGAACTAATTTGTGGTATTTATTTTGTGTTGTGGACATCATCGTTTGATTTTTGTGAGATGAAATTCAAATGCATGTAATCAAACCCCTCATGTTAAGGAAATGTGTTGCTCTGGGACTAACAAAAATGTTTTTTACATAGACATCCAGGAAACCCACCGGCTCCTAATCTATTGAACAGCTGAACATGAAAGCTGATGCCTCATGGTGCCAACAAAGCTCCTGACTGAAACAGTGAAATTTATTCCCTTGGGTCTGATGTGGCTTGTGTCGATTCGTTCTTTAACAGCAGGAAGTTGTTGTAGGCCCCAAGCGGTTTTCCACGTATAACAGTAACCTTTAAACTGTGACGTATTCTGTTTTACCGATTATTTGTTTGAAGACTGTTTCTTTCAGCATATATCTCCAGATAACACAACACTGCGACCCATGTGGACAGGCAGTGATGTCATAAAGACCAGCTGTTCCGCAGAGAACAACCGTTTTAAAAACCCTCTCTGTATAATGAGAGAGAGAGAGAGAGAGAGAGACTGAGTGTAATGGGGTTTAATGGACCTGGTGGTAAAGGAGTCCATGATTTAGTCTTTATTAGCACAGACCTCATGTCTCTGAGTATGTCTAGACAGATGCAAAGAAATTGAATAGGACTGTACTGGCAAGTACAAAAATCACTTCCATTGAAAAAGCTTCTTTGGATATGGAAACATAGACATCATATTTTTATATGTTAAAATAGTAATTTCCAGGTCTAGACAAGTCCATTTGGAATCACTGGATAAAATAGTTTGAAAAAACACATAATAATTAGTCCTAACTTTATGTGCAAAAGATGAGTGAGAGTGATTCAGCTGATTCAAACTGATGCGTTTTGAATTTAAAGGGATAGGCCACACAAAAATGAACATTCTGTCATTATTTACTCAGTATCATGTTCTTCCAAACCTGTATTAATTTCTTTCCTCTGCTAAACACAAAGGAAGATATTTTGAAGAATGTGGGAAACCAAACAGTTTCTGGTAGCAGGGACTTCCATACTGTTTTTTTTTAATAGTATGGATGTCATTGTCAATAGTTTTTTCTAAATACATTTTACAGAAGTTTTCAACTTAGAAACATTCTATGTTCAACAGAGGGGGGAAAAAACTTTTAAAGATTTTTCAAAGATTGTTGGAGTTTGTTTTACCAGAAAATACTATTTAAAATCTTTATTCAAAATTTCTTTTTTTTTTCTTCGTGTAATACCAACTACTATTCTAGGCTGCATTTCTCAAAAGCATCGTAAGCCTGAGTTGATCATCGCTTCATTGATCACAATGGTTCTACGATCATCTTATGATGCTTTTGGGAAACGCAGCCATGAGTAGCAGTAGCACATTGCAAATTCAAGGCCATTGGTTATTCTTATCTTAGCTATTTCAAGTGTTTTGTAAAAGGTGTAGTTATTGACTCCCACAACAAATACTGCTTTATTTGCTTTTCCCTAGTTTGCCTCTTAGTCAAATGAGAATGAATACAATACAAGTGTTCTTGTTTGAGGTTTCTGTCGTTTTCCGAGGTTAAGTGCGGTAGTCATATGGACATCCTGAGATAAATTGGTCTGGTGTCCTAAAATGTCTGGTGTTTGACCCCAGCGTTGGCAATGACGATTACATCCCCAACAGATCTACAGTAATGAATCGCATTTACTGTGTTATTAACTCTAGGAATTTCATATTAAATTTGTCTTTCTGGTTCTTTAACTCCGTACACTTGATATAAATTGCAAGCGCCCCTGGAGTTTTACTGATGAGCGTGTTAGGACAACTGGGAGCGGAATGATTGGCTGCCTCTTCTCGACTTCCCCTTCTCTGTGAAGGGGGGCTCTCCCAGGAAAAATATCTGTCAGGGGGAGATATGCTCCAACCTGTAAAAGGAATTGAGAGCAAAGACCTACTGCCGTGTTTGATCGGCCAGATATATCCATGTGGAGTTCTAGCCAGGCACGTGAAGGAAGAGGAATGTGATTGTTCTGTCGCTGCTTCAAAGAGCTTATCCTGAATGTTGAGGAAGGATTGTCTTAAAGGGCTAGATCACTCAACAGTGACTATTGTCATCTGTTGTGCAGCCTTATAACACTTCAAACCTGTATGATGTTCTTTCTTCAGTGGAACACAAAAGGGAACTTTTTCAGGAAATGTCCTGGCCTTTGTTTTCCATACAGTGGAAGTGAATAATGTTTGATGTTCAAATCAAAGTTGGTCAAAACCACAACTAATGGTTCAAGATTGAATTTGACGACAAATGTTTGTCTAGTTTATTATGGAGTTTTACAGCGAGATTAACTTTCATTAAATAAAAATACAGTAGTGATAGAAAGCTTGTTAGCCTTTTGAAGGTATAGTTCACCTAAAATGGAAATTCTGATGTAAGTTTCTCACCCTCATGTCGTTAGAAATTGATACTTCTTTTCTTTTGTGAAAATGAAGGTCTATGGATGAACATGGATTCCAAACAATGCTGGACCCCAGTGAGCTTCAATACATATACATTAAACACTTTAAAATGTGTTCCAGAGAAGAAAGTAAATCTTACAGAATCGGAATGACATGAAATGTGACTAAATGATGGCAACATTGTCCTTTTAAAGACATTTTTGCATACATTTTTGCATAAATTTAACAAGCAGTTGAGATCTTAGTCCAGGTCATCACCTTCAACACAGAGAATCAAATGACATTGTGTGTTTTACTTTAGCAAAATTATCCAAGAATGAATGTCTGGAAAAACTTCAACCAACCAAACGCTTATCTGTGGAAAAAGTGCTTGTGGGCTTTCTTGGGATGAACTGCTCTCTTCAAATCCTTCCCCAACATTTCTGTTGGATTCAGATAAGGACTTTTATTAGGCCTTTCCAAAACATGACATTCTTTTATTTTAACCACCTTCAAGACTTTCTCATTATTTCCAACTAAATGCAGTGGTTTGCTCCTTGCTTTCCTGCCATGGAATGCTGAACACTAACCTTAGCCAATGCTGGAGAGGTCTATAGATTCTTAGATGTTAGTGTGGAGTTCTTTGTGACCTTCCTGACTATTATACGTCTTGCTCTCGGAGTGTTTATGTTGGACAACCACTCCTAGATAAAGTAACAGCGGTGTTGAATGTTTTCCATTTGTAGACCTTGGACCTCAAACTCTTTTTTTCAGCCTCGTAGAGCCTCATCAAAAGTTTTCCGGAGGTCCTCAGAAGTGTCTTTTGACCAAGATATGGCAACTCTTGTTCTATTTACACATGGTATTAAGATGCATTTCTGTCAATGCAATCTCAAGTGAATAACGATATAATACAGACATAAACGGGGTCTAAAACCTTTTGAGTGTGTCCCCTGTTGACCACTTCGAAAATGGGACGTGTTGTGAGAAAGCACGCAGAGGAAAATGGAAAAATGAACTGTTAAGGTGACTCTTGCATGATTCAGTGCTTCTCTAAAAGCTGTAGCCTACAGCACTTTGAAAAACAAGCTGAGACTTGAGAGAAGAGACAACGAGAAAAGTTACCTTAACTAGAGTGAAGCAAGTTAGCGCTTTAGCTGTCCCTCGCCAAATAAGCTACTAGTTTTTTTTGTGAGAATTGGTCCTTAAAATGAAGTCTTATCCCTATTTCTAACATCAAAAACTTCCATGTTACTACCATGTTTTTTTTTCTTCCCTTTTTTAAACATAGTAATACTATGTTTATTTGGATATCTACCATGCAATTATGGATTTATCTTATAAATACCACGGCTCTCATATGAGAATCATTCTGTGCCATTGCAGTTTAGTTGTCTTGCCCAACAGTGATAGTTTTTCCAGTACTGGGCTTGAACCATTGACCTTTGTATTTTCCAACCTTAAAGCACTAAGCCACCTCACACACGTCCTCTTCCTGAGAATGGAGGAGTGATTAAGAAACATTTTATTTCACGGCTGCATAATGCTGCTCACTCTATTAGTTAATATGGAAATGTGGTTAATGGAAAACATAGCAGTTGTAATTTTACACTGTAAATGGTGGACATCTGTGTGCCATAGCAGTATAGCAAAGTTACAGATTCTCTGGAAATAACATTGACCAGTAGAAAGGAAAATAAAATATTTGGATTTGAAAGTTTTGGCATTCTGGTAGGTGCATATGTGGCGTGTAAGATTTGTTTTTATGTAATGTACAGTAGTAGCCTGTTATTTCAACATTATAGCTTCTCAGAACACATTAGAAATTGCTTACGTGAGTGGAAAAGCAGATCTAGAATTTTTTTCTCTCAAGTTCTAATTATAATTGACCACAACTTTCCAAAACGCTGAGCAGGGATGGGTCCTGAAAATTTTTATTTTTTATTTTTATTTTTTCAAATGTTTCACACCAGTCAAAATTTAGTTTCCATTTAGTTTAATCCTCTTCATCCTTGAATATTTGGCTGAAATGTATTTAGGATATATTTAGCTTTATTTGTGAATAAAATAAAGCAACATTGTTAATATTGAATGATTCTTATAAGTTCTTTTTCTTTGGGCATTCAGTTTCAGTTTCTTTTGGGCACCAATGGCATCAGTGCCATTTTCACACCTCCTCTTATAAACGACAACCAAAAGCTAAAATAGTTTTAGCCCAGCTGCTAATTCTATTTATACCAGTCAATAATTGCTTAACCAGAGGACCTGTTGAGTGTGAGCACTGAGCATTCATTGAAATTTACTTAAAACCCATACAGAGTTAAAACTGTGTAAGCAATCCTTGACAGCTGATCTAAACCGCTATAAAGCATGGCAGATTCTGCTGAGAGAAAGACCCATCAAGTCCCACAAAGTCTCATGAATTCACATTCTTTTCTTCTTTTGTCCAAACACTCATCTGCCAGTCTGCGTATCTTATCCCCAGTGAGTCACTTGTAATTACACTGTGACCATTCAACCCTTAACTTCCCCCTTTAAGGTGTTGTTGAGCTGGAGAACCAGGTGAACAGAGGGGAACAGAACATATTTGAGACGCTGAAGGAGAGAGAGAGAGAGTTTCAGACAGATTAGTGGGCTTGACTCTACTTGTTAGTGTTCAAGGGCAGCTGTCTGCATAGCCTTATACAGACATTTCTTCAGCCATGATCTGCAGTTTCCTGTTAACTCCTTCATTCCCAGGAAACTGGCAAGTTGCGGTTCTTTAGTAGAGTGTCATATATATTTAAACTAGAGACAGTCTGTTATGTTGTTAAATTGCAGGTCATTTTTAGAGAGCTGCGTACTTAAACTTTGCACAAATTGGGTTACTGAAAGCACAACTGAAACTTATGTAGTGATATTTATATAGCGATTTGTCACTGAGTGTATAATGAGCGTTTGTTTGCCATGGGACTGTTTCCTAGACAAAATCCAGCTTGTTTTTAAGGTAATTAAACAATAAAAACTCAGGATAAACAATAAATTTGTTATTCCAGTTTCATATGTTTATTGTATCTGTCCCTACCAAAAAAATAATGATAATACAAAAAATAGCAAATTATTGTTTGAAGGATACAATGTAAAATGTACATTTTCTGTATGCCCGTTTTTGCATTGGGTCAGAGGGAATAATGTTTATGTTGTGAATATATTAGATATGTTTTATATGTATGGGATTTAGTTACTGTCATGACTGCTTCACACAGTGGGCATTTGCTTGTTATCTGTCCATTAAGGCAATTTTTTATGTACAGTATGTGTCTGTGTGCATTCCTTTCTCTTCATTAATAATTCACTGCACACACTCAGTTTCGTCCCTAGTTCCAGCTCGGCCTTCCCATATTAAAAATGTATTTATTTCTCATAACTGTAAGGTTGAGTCTAAGCCAAGCTCATCCTGATCTCCCTCCTCCTTCACTTATCCTCTGTTCTTTCTGTGATTGCTGTTATCCCATCTTTCCTTCCATCTGGTTAACCTAAGCTCCCCTCCAATAGCAATCAACATCTGGGCACGAGGAGTGTGTGTGTGTGTGTGTGTGCGTGTATGTGCACAAAAACCACTCAGCAGGCCGTAGAGTCAGTCCTTATTTGGCATTTCTTGGAGCAGGAAGTGGGCTGTGGCCTCTGATTGTGAAGTCACAAGAAGAGGAGATCGTATCACAGTTTGCAAAACATGAGGGAGAAAAAAAATTAAGAAAACCTTTAAATATAACGTCACAGGCCTTTTTATTTCATTTTTATAATACTGTTTATTTGATACATTTATAAAAAATGTTTGCTTTTCAGTGCCTTTTATAAATGCCTTTTAAGATTTTAAATTCAATTTTACATATATTTAGTTATTTAAAATGTATGAAAATCTAAATATATTTTCAAGCATAATAAGCATTTTTAAAGTATTTTTTATTATTTAACTGTTCCTCTGTTGTGGTCATTTCCCTCTCGACAAACAGTTTAGCTCCTGATAAGCTTTTATCAAATGTTAGTGTAGTTGGCTACCATTTCAACACAACTATCAGTGAAGAAGCACAAGAAAACAAAGAAAATATGAAAACAGAATCATTTTATTTGGTCATTTTATGCTGTGAAACAAAAAATATTTTAAGATTTTGTTCCAAAATTATTTTGTTAGTTACGATTATCACAATTTACGTTGAATGATGTTTATAACATTGTTTGATGCAACTGCATGCCGTATTTTTATATGAAAATAAACAAGCTAAAAACTCTAACTGAAAAACTTTTAGTGATTTCTATAGTATTAAGCCTCAAATGTCAACTATACATCGGATTGCTTTCTTCTTTAAATGCTAAAGTAAAAATATGTATGATATAATAATGTTATACTTAAACTAAAATTAAATGAATGGGGAAAAACCCTTAAGATAACACATAGAAAGAAAAGAAAGATGCATATTAAGCACGAAGAAGAACATAAGTGGACTTTGATCGATTCCGCTTTGAATGATTACATAATTGTGGCATCCATAATTGTAATCACGATTAGAAATTCGATTAATTGTGCAGCCCTAGTCTGTAGTTTATGAAACATCTATGAACGTCTATTCATTGTCGCCTTTCCCTATATAGAAGACTCCAGAATTCCGCCTTTAGTTGATTGTGAGTGTAGGTCAAAGGATTTAAAATTTAATTAACATGGAAGAATATGAACAAGGAGCCAGCACAGCAGAAGCAGAAGCAGGATTTGAGTCTCAAGATGATTTGTTTTTGTGTCCAATCTATTTCTTAGAGACATTATAAATAGTCCAGGCATAAATGTGCACACCACAAGCAAGGTGATGTCAGTTTGACATTACAGCACTTGCTCTGTGATATCCTTGTCCTTGTTTGTATATGTTTGTTGTGACAGACAAATCCAGCTGTGTTTTAACCATTCACCATCAGCCAAAAATTAAAGCTGTATTTTTTTCACTCACCTTTAGTGATTGCTAAACTCACTTTTATGAGATGAAAAAAAAAATCGGCCAAAAATATTGGCATCATATATCGTCCATTGGCTGCCCTGATTTCTAAATATTGGCATTGGCATCAGCCAGTGAAAAACACATATCGGTTGACCTCTATACAAAATTATATTTATAGAATATTTATGATACATTTATGTTAACCAGTTTTTGAGCATAGGCCTGAAAATGAAATGTTCAACTTAAAAGGGACATTGGATGCCCATTTTTCCACAAGTTGGTATGATTCTTTAGGGTCTTCATGAAATGTCTGTAACATACTTTAGTTAATACTTTAGTTCCCCAATGGTCTTGTAAAACAACACCCTTTTTACCTAAACAGCTATGTTCACAGCGACGCATTTTGGTGCATGTCTCTGCTCAGCCCCACCCCTTTCTTCTGTGAAGACTACACGCTAGAATCCTAACCAAATGTAAGAAAGAAAAAAACAGTGAATATTTAATCTAGGGCTGCCCCCCTAGGCATTGGCAAAAAACAATATTGGTCGAACGCTAAATATAATGATTTAAATTTAGGTTTATTAACCTGTTAACACACACCTGGACGCCGGCATACTGAATGCTCTTTGTTTGCACATCAGTGTTTACGAATAGATAAAATGAAACTGGACAAAATTAAACTTGACAAACTATATATCATTATAAAGATATAAGCCTGAAGCATCGAAGACAGATTGCTGTTTTTCAATGGAAAGCTTATAAAGAATGTATTTGCTTAATTCGTGTAAGCAGTACATATCAAAACATGAAGAATCAAAACACAGTACATACCAGATTCGTCGTAATAACGAGTCATAAACGCATCCACAGCTGTAAATCCTGGTTTAGTTAGAAAGAGTCCACTAAATGACATCTCATGAGCACATTTAGTCCAACGAAGCAATAACATTGTAATATGGATCATAATTCCTTTGTTTACATTTCAGTTCTTCAGCGACAGTATTGTTTGTGTCTGTTATGGAATAACTTGCACTCAGAAACTGTATCTTGGTAGTAAAAAACAGCATGATTTTGTAGCATACAGTGTCACAAACTAGGGTTGTGCCGATAGACGATAGTATCGTGTATCAACGATCGTCAGAGATATCGACATAAGCAGAATTCTCTGTCGATAATCAAGACGATATTAGGCTCATTTTCCTATTAATGTATTAGATTATAATAATAATAACTATTATTTTTGCTTATTATAATTCGGCTTTTAAACTGCCCAGCTATTTCACTTAATTTCACTGCCCGCATTTCACACACACACCTCGCACGCGCAGGAGGATTAGAGTATGTAGTCGGTGAAGTTGTAACGCTTTGACTCGGATAATTCGTTAAATCCATGAAATGAAAGAGATAGAAAACAACGAGTTGGTGTCCCACACATTTAATGGCTGGTATACGGCAATGCGCTCTTCTCATACATGAGAGATTAACTCTTTCTTGGTGTCACAAATAAAGTAAAGACAAATTAATTAACAGACCGAATTTATCATCCATAGTGCATGGTTCTCACGTAGTCCTTTTCTTAAAGACTGATCACTTAATTTATAAAACACACTATGTGGTGATGATGTAGAAGGACTACGTGAGAACCACTATGGATAATAAGTTCAATCTGCCGCCTTGTTATTATTTTCATGCACACCGCACTATAATGTGATGCAAGCAAAATACATAGTTTTGGCCGTTACAAAGTCTCCATCCACAAACAGACGTACATCGTCTGCAGATATAAGGTATTTCATTGCACTTTAACAAGTAATCTAAACTGCCTATATACTGTATGTGCAATATATTAAACGAGCCCTCACTAACTGAGTTTAATGCCACAGTTATGTTAGAATGCATCTCATTCTTGTTTCTGTGGCAGTGCGTCAGACTCGTCATGAGGCGCGCGGTCCGGAGCGCTGTATGACTGATGCATCAGTTTAATTCAACTTTACTACAAATATATCAACTTACCTGTTGTAAATACTTTATATTTAAATGTTCGTTTATGCCCAATATTAGTGTCTAACTGTTGGACTTTAAATGAAATCTGCTATTGATTTTCATGCTGCATTTCTAGCAATCTCAAGATGTACTGTAATTGGCATATATAATTCAATCTTTTAAAATTTTCTTATGTATTTTTATTGCTCAAATTATTAAGTTGGCTTGAGAAAGCCAACTTACTGAAATCCGTCTTAAACTTATTAAGTTGGCTTGAAAAAGTACTGATCTACTATTTAATCTTATTATTATTCTTCTGAGCCAAATTTTAAACACTATCTCCTCCTAGAGCTTTCAAGCTAGAACCACCAAACTCTGGTCAGACCTATCTATCTATCTATCTATCTATCTATCTATCTATCTATCTATCTATCTATCTATCTATCTATCTATCTATCTATCTATCTATCTATCTATCTATCTATCTATCTTAGAAACATGCTAGTCGAATGCTAATCATGCTAGAAACATGTTAACGACATGCTAGTCACATTTTAGTCATGCTAGAAACATGCTAGCAACATGCTAACCATGCTAGCAACATGTTAGTCGCATGTTAGTCATGCTAGCAACATGCTAATCATGCTAAAATAATGCTAGCAACATGTTTGTCACATGCTAATCATGCTAGCAACATGGTAGTCACATGCTAATCATGCTAGAAACATGCTAGCAACATGCTAATCATGCTAAAATCATGCTAGTCGCATGCTAGTCATGTTAGCAACATGCTAGCAACATGCTAGTCGCATGGTAATCATGCTAGAAACATGATAGCGACATGCTAGCAACATGTTAATCATGCTAGAAACATGTTATCAACATGCTAATCATGCTAAAATCATGCTAGCAACATGCTAGTCGCATGCTAATCATGCTAGAAACATGCTTGCGACATGCTAGCTTCATGCTAATCATGCTAGCAACATGCTAGTTGCATGTTAATCATGCTAGCAACATGCTAGTTGCATGCTAATCATGTTAGAAACTTGCTAGTTGCATGCTAATCATGTTAGAAACATGTTAATCATGCTAAAATCATGCTAGCAACATGCTAGTCGCATGCTTATCATGCTAGAAACATGATAGCGACATCCTAGCAACATACTATTCATGCTAGAAAAATGCTAGCAACATGTTAATCATGCTAAAATCATGCTAGCAACATGCTAGTCTCATGCTAGAAACATGATAGCGACATGCTAGCAAAATGCTAATCATGCTAGAAACATGCTAGCAACAAGCTAATCATGCTCGAAACATGCTAGCAAAATGCTAGCAACATGCTATAAACATGCTAGCGACATGCTAGCAACATGGTAATAATGCTATAAACATGCTAGCAACATGCTAGTCGCACGCTAATCATGCTAGAAAAATGACTAGTGACATGGTAATCATGCTAGTGACATGCTAATCATGTTAGAAATATGCTAGCAACATGCTAATCATGCTAGAAACATGCTAGCAACAAGCTAGTCTCATGCTAGCAAAATGCTAGACCCATTCTAATCATGCTAGAAACATGCTAGTGACATGTTAACAACATGCTAGTCATGCTTGAAACATGCTAGCAACATGCTAGTCGCATGCTAATCATGCTAGAAACATGTTAGCGACTTGCTAGCAACATGCTAATCATGCTAGAAACATGCTAGCAACATGCTAGTAACTTGCTTATCATGCTAGTGACATGCTAGATACCGTGGTAATTATGCTAACTACATTCTAGTCACTTGCTAATTATGCTAACAACATGCTAGCAACTTTGCCAATCATGCTAATGACATGGTAGTCACTTGCTTGTAATGATAGCAATATGTTAATCACTTTCTTTTTTAAACTTAAAGGCAGGGTAGGTAAAAAAATTTATAAAAACTTTTTTTCCAAATTTGTTTAAACTTTATTTATATATCAATACATAATTAAAATGTAAGTACTCTGAAAAAGAAAGTATAAAAATCGAGTGACTGTAGACCTCTCACGACTGTTTTAAAGACAGCTCATTATTTCCATTCACTCCACCCCCTCCCTTCTGGGCTCCTTCCAAAGCCTCTACTACGGCTCGCTAAGTAATGTTATGTTAGCTATATTACGCAGCTACGTGTGCTAATGACACATGCTTCATGAAAAAAATATGTATGATCAAAATACAAAAAGAAAGATTTACCTGTCCAGCAGAAATAAAGCCATCAAGGAGTCACTTTTCAGCCCCATGAGTTCCCTCAGTTCTCGGCCATCACTGGAAAGCCACGCCGAAATTAACTTGCGTTTTATTTCTTTGTTTATCCAAAGACTTTTTGTTCATTGCCTTTTCTTGTACTGTTACTGTCTTCCTTTTTTTGCCTGGTTTGCCTTCACTAACTGCATAGGCTGGTACTGTGAATTTTGCTTGCTGTTTCTCTGCCATTGTTTTGGTATTCCTAGGATCCGTGCCTGTTGAATTCCTCAAATCAAACGTGCGCGCGCAAGTGGGCAGGTCATGTGTGGCAAAAGGGTGGTTGCCATGGTTGCGAGAGAGTGACAGTCGCCTAAGCCAATCCTATGTTTCTTCCCGAAATGGAAATAATGAGGTGTGTTTAATACAGATTAAACGGTCTAGAGTCACTCGATTTTTATACTCTTTTTATCAGAGTACTTACATTTTAATTATGCATTAATATATATAGAAAGTTTAAACAAATTTGGAAGAAAGTTGTTTATACATGTATTACCTACCCTGCCTTTAAGCTTTTTAAACTTAAATCTTTTTAAACTTTTTAACCTTTTCCCATTTTCAAACTTTCTAAACGTTTTAAACTTTTCAAACTTTCTGGTCAGGCTTTCTCAAGCCAACTTAAAGTTTGTCTTGACAAACTTTTTTATCTAGTTCTTATTGTATTTTCCTAGTACTCAAATCACTTATATGATTTCTAAGTTTCTGTCTATTGTTTTATAATTGAAAAACTATGCAGTGGAATGTTTAATGACTGAAATAGTTTGTAGAACCCTTTAATACAGTTGGTAAATATTTTTTATATTTGGGGGGGGGGGGGGACTAGACATAGTATCAGGAAAATGGTTTCAGGAATCTTATTTTTCATGGTATCTTCTTCAGATTTGAAATAGAAACTCATGAGGCATGTGACTTGCAACCCATTACTTGTCTAGATTGCTCCAGGACTGATTTCATGTATTTTTTTATCAAATAAAAAAAAAATTAAGTGTGGTACAATTTTATTTCAAGGTACTTCAGTGTCTATAACTTTTTTTGAGCATTATCAACTCTGGTTGATAAAAAGTAAAGCCCAAAGGGTCTTCTTTCCAGAGACACCACAATTGTGAAGTGACATTCAGCCAAGTATGGTGACCCATACTCAGAATTTGTGCTCTGCATTTAACCCATCCGAAATGCACACACACAGAGCAGTGAACACACACACACACTGTGAGCACACACCCGGAGCAGTGGGCAGCCATTTATGCTGCGGCGCCCGGGGAGCAGTTGGGGGTTCGATGCCTTGCTCAAGGGCACCTAAGTCGTGGTATTGCCGCCCACAATTCCTGCCGGCCCGGGACTCGAACTCACAACCTTTCGATTGGGAGTCCGACTCTCTAACCATTAGGCCACGACTTCCCCAATTGTGTGTGTAACAAATATAAGTAAGGAATTGTTGCAATTTTAAATTAGGTAGGGCACTTTCAGCTGTGAGTCCCATAATGGGGGGTCAGGTTAACAGGTTAATAAACGTGCGAATAGTCGACTAATACTTGAAATGAATGACTACTAGTCGACAAAGAAAAATCCTTAGTCGAGGGCAGCCCTAATTTAATCTGATGTCCTGATCTTTAAACGGTTGTAAACTGTGTGAAAATCAAAGCCTTAGGTCAAAACATGTTATGTTTCAAATTTGAGGTTGATATATAAAACATTCCACTAAGAGTTTCCAGTAAGATTTTGGCCACAGTACCAAATGTTTCCTCTAAATGAAATTTGTTTCCCATTCATTTTTGACCACGAACAGTACTACTGTGACCTTTTTTTAAAGGACAGTTAAACCTATTTGAATTCAGCAAAAAAAAAAGAGATGCTGCATTTTTCAGCAAATTAAATCGTGTGATATCATATAGGCCTGTACAGGCTTTATATATCGATTATCAGCCATCTTGCTCTCTAAGATGTATCCATCATCCATCAAACAATCCAAATTGGCCAACCTCTACTCACCCTCATGTCTAAAATTTTTATTTTGAAAGTGCCACACATATGCATCAAAACATGTAAACAACTACATTTCCATTCAAACCTTTAAGAACTGGCTCTGTTTGTAAAGTTATGTGTGGAAATGTGATACATGGCCAATATGTTTCTAGAAGCTGCTCTCTCCCCTGAGCAGCAGCATGTTGAGCACTTCTTGTCTTTGTCTGCCCCCATTGTTGGTACTTGCTTGGCTTGTTTCGATTAGACAGACTTCTCCTACCTCACACATTTCTAATCACACTTGTCTTTTTGTTCATAATATCTCAGTCTCTCTTCCCCCTTTGTTTGTCATCCTTTTCCAAGTATAAAAATGCCTGTTTCTCTTTCGCTTTTCTCTCCTATCTTGCAGTTTTAATGGGGTCATATGTTGCTAAGCTCATCGGTCTGAAAAGCAAGGTGTCCTCTGATTGGCCAGCTATCCAGTGTGTTGTGAATGCCTCAAACGTGTGACGGAAATGTTACGTCCCTTACCATACTGTGATGCGTGTCCTGGTCAGAACACTGGCGCGATGAGACAATAACAAAAAAAACCCATTACAAACGAGCCATTTGTAGCATCCAGTGGGGACATAATCACAGATTATAATGACTTGTACTTTCTTTTTACATGTTGCATTGCATCATGCCGTGTAAACATAAAACCATGTCTGCATTTGTGATCGGAGAAACTACAAACAACAAGCACTACTCTACACTGCTCAAAACTAGCATTTGAATCATCAGTGACAAATCCTTTAAATATGTAAATGTATTTACAGACTGGGAGACAGAACAGACAGCATTGTAGTCTTCTCTCCCAGGATCAGGAAACAGTCATCCATTAAATGTGCTGCACACATATGAATATTTGGGTTGAACTGTTCTGAAACAGTGTTGTAAATACAACTTAACCACTGATTTCTAGCTGTGTCCTCTTTTAGAAGGCCAAACAAAGTATTTTTCCTTTCACAATGAAATGGCATCTCAAAGACATGACAGTGGCGTTGGCAACAGTGAAAATCAAAGTTGCGCCATCTTTCTTTGCGTAAACATTTGGGCGGCATTATGCAAATCTTCCTACATTGTGACAGACATATTGGGGCCCTGTTTAAACGAGGCGTTTTAGTAGGAAATGGATGAGTCTTAACTTTTTTCGCTTTGGGTTTGAGACTTTAGTCTTTTCAACTTTAGGGATCTTATCCATTCACGAACAGCTTGCAACACTCCAAAGAGAAAGGGAAACTTGAAATTGCATCATACGACCCCTTTAAAAAGCAGGTTTACTGTATGCATACACTGTAAATGTATTTAATGTCATCTCTCTCTTTCATTCTTATGCGCAGTGAATCAAGTATCTGTCAGGCACGGGCCACTGTGATGATCTACAATGATGCTGATAAGAAGTGGGTCCCGGCAGGCACGGGTGCCCAAGCTTTCAGCAGGGTCCAAATCTACCACAACCCCAGCATTAACGGCTTCAGAGTGGTCGGACGAAAGATGCAGGCCGACCAGCAGGTAAACAAACTACAGTCGGCCAGATGCAGCGTGGGCTTGCAGACAAGCAAACCATTTTTCTTTGAAGCTAGCACTGCAGAGGGCTGACACATTCAGGGTAACTGGAAAACAGATCTTTTCAAACTTTGCCTCAAGCTCACACTTATAATAGTCTTTCAGAATAAATCTGAAGACCAACAGCACATACTACAGTCTAATACTGTGTTTATATTAATGATGGCAAGGGTATAGTTTAACCCAAAAATGTAAATAATTCAATTAATGACCCTCAAGTCATTCCAGACCGACATAATATTTTCCCTTCAAGGCAGAGAAATTTCGCAGAACGGCTATACTGCTTTAAGAGTGCATACTGGAATGTAAAGCATCAAAATAAGACATAAGAAAGTAGTTATATACCAGTTTTTATTTTTATTTATTTATTTTTTTAGAAAGGATACATTCATTTGATAAAAGATTTCTATTTCAAATAAATAAAAACTTTCATGAAAAAAAAACAGCCGAATGTTTTCAACATTTACAATAATTTATTTAAAATGTATGATAAGAAGAAATATTGCTCTAACTGCTAGAATCTAATTTCTGTCTCTGTGTTTAAAGTCCATCCATCACCTGCATCCCTCTGTCTTGAGTTCTCTCTTTCCCTCCCAGCACTGTCGTCCTCTATACGCACAGACACGAATGCTCCCCAGAGATTTCTACTAAAGTAGATGTTGTTTCCTGTAAGATAGCCAAACCATTTCCTGTGCCAGTTAGGCCCTCCTCCCCCATTCCCATGACTCTACCTCTCCACACTCCATCTGTCTGATCCACAAACTAATTTCTCTTTGTCTGAATGACTCAGTGACTTTTGTCTCTTTCTGTGTAGTGTCTGCTATTCTGTATTTTTGATGGCAGTGCTTCTTTTTTGCTGTCATGTTCAACTTTTTTGGGGGCATTTACTTCTTCTCTCTCTTCTCCTTTCTCTTCCTCCGCTCTACTTTTTGGAATTCATGATTGTAATATAAACAGAGAAACGATGTGTCAGCACATTCACTAAAGGAGAACACACATACACTCGATCTCTCACACACTCACTCATGCGTTCTGTAGACGTGGAGCCACCTCCTGGATAATCTGTTAAACAAACTTTTATTTCTGTTGCAATATGCAAAAAGTTTACAAATCTGTTTGAGCTTTTGGCTTGAAGTTTAATGGCGGGTAGGAGAAAGTCTTTTGGCACCTTCAAATATATGTTGATCTAAATATTTGCTAAGTTCTTAGATGAGTTGTTCTAGGATTGATTTAAAGAAAAATTGCATATTTGCTGAGAAAATCACCATGATGTAGATCAGGGTTCCACCAATCTTGCCCTGGAGGGCCAATCTGCTGCAGAGTTTAGCTATAACCCTTATCAAACTCACCTACCTGTGATTTTCTAATGATCCCGAAGACATTGATTAGCATGCTCAGGTGTGTTTGATTAGGGTTAGAGCTAAACTATGCAGAAAAGTGGATCTCTGGGGCCAGATTTGAATATCCCTGATGTAGATCATTTAACACAATATTTATGATGGCAGAGCAAATTCTTTAGAAAAGTGACTTTAAAGATAAATATTGTTTATATATTTCATATTCAATTCAAGTTTATTTGTATAGCGCTTTTTACAATACAAATCGTTACAAAGCAACTTTACAGAAAATTGTTTCTACAATATTTAGTAATAGCTTATAAGTGGTGACTGTCAGTTTGTGACAGGATTTTTTGAAAAATGAATACAAGACCGAGTCAGCCAGACGATGAACAATATTATTAATATTATTAATAATTAAAAATTATTATATGATGCAGTCACACTTGTAGCAATATTTGTTAGTTTTGTTTGTTGATTCAGGGTTAGCATCATCTGGGGTCCTCTGAGGGTCAGCATCATCTCTTCTCAGGTGTTATGCGCATTTGATCAGATGCAACTACACTCACAATTTAAGATACATTATTCAAATGCTTGGCGAAAGAGATGCGTTTTTAATCTAGATTAGTGCTGCAACGACGCATCGATGTCATCGATTACGTCGACTACAAAAATACGTCGACATGCGTGAAATGCGTCGACGCGACACACTGTTTACATCTCGCGTAATAGCATACTGGGAATGGAGAAAGTTGCATTCTATCACAAAAACAGAGACCACTGTTATAAAAAAGTATGGGAATACTTCAAACAGAGGCCAAATAAAATGGCCCTTTGTTCCCTTTGAAAAACCGATATGGTGTACCACGGCAGCACAACTGCGATGCACGAGCGCCTCAGAGGAAAACATCCTGGCGCTCTCCGGTGTTACGGTTTAACTGGTTTCCGTGTGATCTGGTGACCAACTTCCTGGTTCAGGTCTCTGCTGCAGATGTGATGGAACGACCGCAGCAGATTCGGCGATTCTAAAAGTACAAACTAAAGTTATATTATTAAGTCTCTAATAAACGCTTGCTCATTGCATGATTCTGAAATTCTTGTAAAGATTACAAGTTATTGGTATGATCACCCATAGCAGCTAAAGTAAGGATAAAATAAAAAATAAAGTAAGTGTGTTGGCGTGGGTTTCGAACACGCGTTAGGAGCCGTTCACATATCGTGCCTAAAAACGCGTGGAAAACGCTAGTCGCACCGCTTTCTCCTTCTTTCCAAAGTGCTCGGGCAGTTGTGCCCCTGGGATGTCTGCCGTTGCTAAGCAACCATGACCTGCTCTCTTCCTGAAGACGCGGAAATTTCATCAAAGGATAAATGGATTTGCAGCACTAAAAATCGCTTGCAGTAGCTCTGCTACTAAATTTATTTAAAAATGGCAATCCATATACAGCTATGATAAGCAGTTCCTTTGTCTTAGCTGAGCTTTCAACGTTGTTACCGGAAAGGATGAAGCTGATTGGTTAGTTCTTGTCAAATGACCCGCAGTGCGTTGGAGATGTTTTTAACTTCTTGCGGTGCGGACGCATAAGAAGCGATATGTGAACAGCCCCTTAAAAGACAGCGCGCCGCGAGACAACGGTCACAAACCACCGAGCTACCCGGAATCAGCTCCAGATTTCTGGAAACCATGCTAAACCATAGCAGAACCTTGACTACATTATATGGTTTGTGATGCTTAAGAACATTACATGACGTCTCAGACAACTGTAAATTTGGCTACTGTGGTTTAATTATAAGCGCTATCTTAAACTCATATTTACCATAGTAAAATAATTTTCTTTGCCTCTTTATTTTTGTATACTGTAAAAACTTCAACCACATTGGTTGAAAATGAATAAAGGTTGAAATATTATATTAGAAGTTGTACTTATATTTTCTTGTAGTTATCCAAAGGATTCATTAGCTAATCAAAAAAAGAACATTAAATTAATTATTTATTGTAATAAAACTAATCGTTAGAGTAGTCTACTAATCGGAAAAATTATCGTTAGATTAGTCGACAGAAAAAATAATCGTTAGTTGCAGCTCTAATCTAGATTTAAACCGAGAGACTGTGTCTGAACCCGGAACATTATCAGAAAGGCTATTCCAGAGTTTGGGAGCCAAATGTGAAAAAGCTTTACCTCCTTTAGTGGACTTTGCTATCCAGCAAAAGTCCAGCGTTTTGTGACCTCAGGGAGCGTGATGGATTGTAACGTGGTAGAAGGCTAGTTACGGTTAGTACGCAGGAGCTAAACCATTTAGGGCCTTATAGGTAAGTAATGATAATTTGTAACTGATACGGAACTTAATAACTAGCCAGTGCAGAGACTGTAAAATTGGGGTAATATGATCATATTTTCTTGACCTGGTAAGGACTCTAGCTGCTGCATTTTGGACTACCTGTAGCTTATTTATTGAAGAAGCAGGACAACCTCCTAGAAGTGCATTACAATAGTCCAGTCTAGAGGTCATAAATGCATGAACTAGCTTTTCTGCATCAGAAACAGATAACATGTTTCGTAGCTTGGCAATGTTTCTAAGATGGAAGAATGCAGTTTTTTTAACATGGGAAATATGATTTTCAAAAGACAAGTTTCTGTCTAATATAACACCCAGATTTTTGACTGTAGAGTAAGTAACAGTACATCCGTCTAGTTGCAAATTGTAATCTACAAGATTCTGTGTAGCGTTTTTTGTTCCAATAATTAATATCTCTGTCTTATTCGAGTTTAATTGCAGAAAATTATTTGTCATCCAATCTTTTATATTTTTAACACACTCTGTTAGCTTAGATAATTTAGAAGTTTCATCTGGTCTCGTTGAGATATATAGCTGAGTATCATCAGCATAACAGTGGAAAGCTAATTCCGTATTTTCTAATAATATTACCAAGGGGCAACATGTATATTGAAAATAGAAGGAGACCTAGGACGGATCCTTGTGGCACTCCATATTTTACTGATGATAAATGAGATGACTCCCCATTTAAGTAAACAAAATGGTAGCGATCGGACAGGTAGGATCTAAACCATCTTAGAGCCTGCCCTTGAATACCTGTATAGTTTTGTAATCGATCTATGAGTATGTCATGATCTATGGTGTCGAACGCAGCACTAAGATCAAGTAAGACTAGAAATGAGATGCAGCCTTGATCTGACGCAAGAAGCAGGTCATTTGTAATTTTAACAAGTGCAGTTTCTGTGCTATGGTGGGGCCTGAAACCTGACTGAAATTCTTCATACAGATCATTTTTGTGCAGGAAGGTGCTCAATTGAGCAGACACAACATTTTCTAAAATTTTAGACATAAATATGGCTGAACATATACTTGTCTCTAGCTTTAAGGCCAGTTTACACTTACATTACATTTTTAAGTTTTTTTTATGAACCTTGAGAACCCTGTATTTTGATTTCTTTCAGATGCTCTTTTAAACACAAGAACGAATCTTTTAATTTAATATTTTTCAAATCTTGTATTCTTAAAATATAATTACTTCTTTGTAAGTAAATAAATAAATAAATCCCAACAGCTAATTATATTATTGCCATAAAGCCCCACAAAAGATAAATTAAATGAATCCATGAACTAAAAAATATATTTATCTTAAGATGTGTATTATATTATTAGACTCTTTGTATTGCATTTATAAAAATAAATAAATAATATTAATTCACTTGACACAAAAATGAGTGTCAAAAAGAATAATGAACTTCTCGAATTGACTGTAGCATGAAAGAGAAACTTCACTTGTGTATTTGTGTGTTTTGTGACTTACATTTTGACTTTTGTGTCTTCTGTACAGGTTGTGATAAACTGTCCAATTGTAAAAGGATTAAAATATAATCAGGCAACGCCAAACTTCCACCAGTGGCGGGATGCTCGGCAGGTGTGGGGACTAAATTTTGGCACCAAGGAAGATGCAGTGCTGTTCGCCAATGGCATGATGCATGCGCTCGAAGTTCTCAACTCCTTGTCTGATGGAGGTAATGCACATGCACATTTTCATACCATTGTGACAAAGCATATTTTTTAATGGTGTAGTTGACCCAAAAAATTAGAATTGTCATTAATAACTCACCCTCATGTCGTTCCAAATCCGTTCATTCATCTTCTTAACACAAATGAAGATATTTTTGATGAAATTCGAGAGCTTTCTGACCCTGCATAGACAACAATGCAAATACCACGTTCAAGGTCCAGAAAGGTAGTAAGGACATTGCTTAAATAATTCATGTCACATCAGTGGTTTAACCATAATTTTATGACCCTGTGAGAATACTTTTCTTGAGCAAAGAAAACAAAAATTAAGACTTGTATCTTCATAAAATTAAGGTTTATAAACTGTGTCCTTACTACCTTTCTGGGCCTTGAACATAGTAGTTGTGTTGCTCTCTATGCAGGGTCAGAAAGCTCTTGGACTTCATCAAAATTATCTTATTTTTTTTTACGAAGGTGAATGAAGATCTTACGGGTTTGTAACAACATGAGACTGAGTAATTAATGACAGAATGTTCATTTTTGTGTGAACTATCCCTTTAATGTATAATGTAAAAAAATCAATGCAACCTATTACAGCTGCATTGTCTTTAGGTTACCCCACACGACCCGTGTCCAATGGACCATCCCCAGAAGAGCTGGAACAACAGAGAAGGTACAAACCAGGGATTATTTGTAGTGGTGTACATAACAAAATGTTTTTTTTTTTTTTTTTTTAATGAAGTTACGTTTTTGTTCACTTCCTGTGGCATTGTGTGAATTGCCTGAAGTCATGGTTTCCCTGGTCAGTCTTTGACCTCACTTTCAGAGGCCCACACACACATAGACACAAGCACACACTCTCCAGGGATTACTGGTATTAACGCTCTAGTATTTCGCTTTCCGTGAGCCCCTCAAGTGATGGTTCAGAAGTCCGGGTCAGGCCTTCTGACACTTAAATCCTCTTCTTCCCTGCCATATTCTCCTCTTCTTTCAGTCTGCGAAACTGCTGGTTAAAAAAATGAAACACTGTTGTCTTTTCACACTTTAAATCATATTTTTTTTTTTGCAATTATTTGGCAGCTTAATAATAAAGCAGATAAAAAATAAATGGGCATATTTAAATAGTCATATTGCTCACATTGCTCAGCCAGAGTCTATTAATCACTATGCCACAGCTCTGATTTAAATCAGACTCAATTTAAATTATGGACACTTTTATAACTACAGCACAGCTGTGGTAAGTTACCATATTTTTATTTGATTGGTTAAAAGGGTTCTTCTGGCAAACGTTTTCTGCCTAAAAGCAAGTTCACATTTACTGGTCACATTTTTTTGGGAGTGAAATCCATTTAAATATTTCCCCATAGAGAAATTTTTTTGGCAATTGAATCTTGACAAAAATTCGCAAATGTGGCCATACCTTTACTACTGGTTTAAAACAAGCTCCAAAAGTTGCGGCACTGCAGACAATTTATGTACTACTAATAGCATAAAAATGCTCTTGCAAAATTATTAATGCAATTTCAGGCTTCTGTACATGAATGCATTTGGTATGAGTAGCTATGAGTATGAAATTATGAATTTAATTTACCATCTGTTTATAATCATTATCATTAATAATAATGTTTATAAGAAGAAAAAAAATCAGTTTACAGCAGTTTTAAACAATCTATTTTGTCAGTGGAAAAAAAAACTAAAATATTAATCATGTAACAAATGTTTGTGGCAGTCCGCAGTGATGTGACCTTATGTATATGTGAACTGTACAGTGATTGTTGTTTTAAGCTATTTTGTGTTAATATCCCTGGCAGCAGTGGAATATAGAAGCAGATTAGTCTCAAATATAATTCACGCAAAAAACACGATTCACACATGCATAGACAATTTCACATGCATGAAACCTAATTCACGTACACACAAAAAAAATTCACGTGCGTGAAAAAAAAATATATTCACAAAAAGCAATTCACAAGCGCGAAATAAAATTATATATTTATAAAATACATTTCACAAATGCAAAAAACTATTTGTAGATATACAACTGTGCACAAAAACCTTTGAATGTTTAAAATGTACGAGTGTCTGAATGTATGAATCGTCATTTACTACGAATCCACTCGGATTTGTGTGTGTGTGTGTTTTTGAGACTTTCCTGGCAGAGCTCTCTTCCCACGTGGGTCTGTCGTACTCTTTAGCCAATCAGATGCGAGCTTACCATTCAACCAATCATATCATAAGCCACTGAGTGCATTCAAGGAGCACGATTCTGCGCACCTTTAGCGCAATATGGATTAATTAGAACAGAAATTAAGCCTTTACATCAGTAATCCAGCATGGCGAATGAAAAACGTTAAGCACGGGTAAGAGTTTAGTTTATTTCATAAAAGTCTGAGTTTACACATTTTATCGTTTACACATTCAATCAAGACAGTTTTTGTAGTTAGAAAACTAGTTAGAAAAAAATACAGTTGTAACAGGACAGTTACAGTAATTATAAATTAAATTGCAATCAGGATAGTAAAAAGAAAGACCTGTAAAGACAGAAGTAACATTTTGAGAGTTGTGAAATTATAATTCTAAATAATCTTGTTTTATAAATTGATGTCTGTTAGGTCAGTGTGTACTTTCTTACAGTAATACATTTTAAAACATGTAGCCTAGTCATTGTTAACCACTACGTTGAAGCAATGTAGTTCGATCAAGATAAACAACATCACATATTTAGAAACGTTGTTTAATTTGTAACTATATATGTTATAGTGGTTCTCAACCTTTTTTTCCACTGGGCCGCACTATGGTCCAAGTGCAAGCGGATTGCACAGGTTTCGAGTAGCAATGGGCTTCTTCACACTGCCTCCACATGTGCAATTGTGCTTTTGAAGCCTACTGACCACGCGCACCTGTCCGTGCGGTCATAAAAAAAAATGGGAGGTACGCGTTCGTCCTCTCAGAGCCTCCGCACACACTCTCCCATGACGATGATTACGTCACGCCTACCAAGCGGTCCATAACGGACTCCCCGCGGACCCGGAAAGTTTAACATATGGCTTAAGATGCAGTCTGTAAGATGCGCACGGGAGCATGACTTGACGCGACATTGCAGAAAATGTGTGTTCACAAATGTAGCCTATGTTGATCCAAATATGGAAAGCACATTCGAATTTAATAATATAAGGTTCTCTCCAGAGATGTTTTGCCACATTTCTTCAATTAAGGATGATTGCTATGTAATATATGGTGTTCCCATTTGCCTGAACTTCAAGTAAGTTGCGGGGCAAACCAAAATCCAGCACTGTCCTTCACTACTCATACTGCGACTATTATTTTTTCTACGTATTCATTCGCTGGCATTTTTCACATTTCTTTTTTTTCTCCCTTAAAAACAAATTTGTCCATTATGATGCTCAATTTTACCGAACTAATGGCTGTTGATTGAATTCTGCCAAAGTGGGCGCTTGTATGTGTTCGTTAAATGAGTAATGTTATGTGAGTAGGTCTGCTCATGTCTGAAAATAATATATGAAACACAAAATAATTTAACATAAAAAAACATTAGGCTATAGCTTACATTTCTTAAGTAAATGTTTAAATTAATTTAATAAATAATAATAATTGTAAAACTGAAAAAAAAAATTAATTGTGTTCAGCATGGTGGGACGCATTTGAATTCGTGACGGGCCGCGGGTTGAGATGATGCTGCTGCTAGCTCCATGGTCATTTAATGGGACTAGCCTATTGTTTCTTTTACGCGGCTGAAAATAACCGTTCTTTCTGTTACTTAGCCTGTGTCTGTCACTCGTCCTCTTAAAAGTGGAAGCTTGTGCTTCGTTGCATTATATTGAAACTTTGTTGATGTTCTCTGTTCATGCCTCTTTATATGGCGATAAAAGACAGCTTTGTTGCGTTTTTTTTTTTACCAACCCGGTTGGGACATAGAAGGGGGAGCACAGGAAAAAAAGTTTGGGAACCGCTGCATAACATAACGGTTATGGAAATTAGAACGACAGTACATTGAATTAAATTGCAATGAAGTTACAAACGATCCACATCATTAAAGAGAATAAGCTCCGAAATATATAAAATAAATAAAAACGAGGATCAATCTGAAACTTTTCAAGTGCGACAATAAATAACCTACACACGATCCACAACATAATTAAGTTGCAAAGAGCATAGGCTCAAACATAAAATAAAATGAAAGAGGATGCATCTGGAACTTTTCGAGTGCAGCGCAAAAGTCGCTCAACCTGCAGCGAGAGAGAGATTTCCTCAAGATTTTTTATTTGCTCATTTTCTTTCTCTATTCTCTTCGTCTCTGTTGCCTCCAAATCCTCACTCTCTCTTGGCCCCTCTCCTCCTGACTAACAACTTTAAGATGTCCGACTTGACAGTTTCTCTGATTTCAGCCAGTTAAGCATGTTTATAATATATATTATGGAATGAATGAAACGAGTTGGCACGCATATTAGCCTGCAGTACATAAAAAAAGAACAGTGCGTTGAAGACAGCATCTTCATTATTCAATCTTCATTCGCCATGCTGGATTACTGATGTAAAGGCTTAATTTCTGTTCTAATTAATTCATATTGCGCAAAAGGTGCGCAGAATCGTGCTCCTTGAATGCACTCAGTGGCTTATGATATGATTGGTTGAATGGTAAGCTCGCATCTGATTGGCTAAAGAGTACGACAGACCCACGTGGGAAGAGAGCTCTGCCAGGAAAGTCTCAAAAACACACACACACAAATCCGAGTGGATTCGTAGTAAATGACGATTCGTACATTCAGACACTCGTACATTTTAAACATTCAAAGGTTTTTGTGCACAGTTGTATATCTACAAATAGTTTTTTGCATTTGTGAAATGTATTTTATAAATATATAATTTTATTTTGCGCTTGTGAATTGCTTTTTGTGAATATATTTTTTTTCCACGCACGTGAATTTTTTTTGTGTGTACGTGAATTAGGTTTCATGCATGTGAAATTGTCTACGCATGTGTGAATCGTGTTTTTTGCGTGAATTATATTTGAGACTAATCTGCTTCCATAGTGGAAAACTGAAATTATTTTCCAAATCTCCAAATCTGGAATGAGACTGTAATTCCAGAACATGCTGCACTCGTCTCTCTCTTTTTCTTTCTCTCTTTTGCCGTCTAGTTGTTTTGGTTACCTTGATAAAGACTTTACATGGAGCTAGTTGACTCATGTCTTGACTTGACTGAAATGTTTTGAATGGCTCTCAGAGAGGCTTGACTTGACATGAAACTTGACATTGCAGTCTTGTAAGTGTTGCTACAGAGAGTATTCATTATTTGTTTTTCTGTTTGCAAGCATGTTTCAATTATGAAGTCATGTTTTATGTACACTGGTTCATTTGAGGCATCTCAAGAGTGATTAAAAATATGTAAACCCACCAAATAATCGGCATCTCATCCGACATCTACTGTAAAATTAAGATAAGTGACAAAGACTATAAGTTGCTCCTATTGAATTTATTGATTTGGACTTCAACTCAAGAGTCAACTCAAAAATCAAGAAGCCTGTGTGAACTCATTATATTTGACAACAATGAATTACTTGGCATGACATGCACGTCATAGGTTTTAATGTCCATGTATACATCTTAATTTATTTAACTTTTTTTTTTACCCTTTAATTTTTAATCATAATGTCATAAATCACACTTCATTTAGTCCATTAAAACCCACTAACTTATTTACTTGAAGTAACACCTTTAAGTAAAATTTTCAGTAATTAGTGTGTTATTTAGATTTTATTTTACAATTTGTGTCATTTAATTATTACCTAATCAACTCACAAATCTCATTTCATAATTGCAATGATTTTCTGAGTGATGACTATCTTTTACTGCAGATTAGAACAACAGAGGATGGAGCAGCTAGAGCGAGAGAGACAAGAGAGAGAGCGACAGGAAAGGGAAAGACAAGAAAGAGAACGACAAGCAGCTCCAGGTCAGTAGAAAAAGAGGTCTAAAGTGTGGCTACACTTTATAAAAGTGGATGCCGAGTCAACAAAGTGCAACATATGCGATAAGAGTATTGCAACCAAAGCCGGCAATACTACCAATTTAATGAAGCATTTGTTTGGATGAGTGTTTTGCCCTCCTTCCCTGTTTAGTTTGGTCTACTGCATTGCGTACCTTGAAACACGCCCCCTTTCACGTCGTCTAAAAAACAGAGAGAGACAGATTTATCTGGTACAGCGAATTTCTCTAAGCAGCAGGTCACTTTATACGTTAACTTAAAACATAACCGACTGTGTTTACGAGAATACTTGCAGAGACAATTATTTTGATATAATTGTGTGTGTATGTGTTCATTCAGAAGTTACGATACGCGAAAGATGAATTCATTCTCTGTACGCGCATTGTCTGAAATGCTGCTTGCAGCGCGTGCTTTGAATGAGTGAGCGCAAGCTCCGAACGCGGGCTAATTGTTTAAAACACTTGAATCAGCAAGATTCAGAAACAAGTGCAAACGATCAGCTATGATCCGTTTAACCCCTTCAAGCGAGTGAACAACGCGAATCAAGTTAGGAATTTTACATCACTATTCACGATAGCCCATCGGACTGGAAAAAACACTAGCCCCGGGACGTGGGGCTAACGATTTTGCGAGCCCTGCACCTCAGATCTATCCAGTTTGTGAAACACTGGTTTTCACACTGGTTTCGTAAAAACTAAATAAATTATAATTTTAAAAGATTGACTCAAAAGAATCATCGGTTCACTAATCGGATCATGAACTTGTATTACCGAGCCAAAGATTATCTATTATTGAACATCTCGAATGAATAAAGTCTTCAAGTTCATCTGTAAAGCACATAAAGCTATCGTTTGAGTTTATAAACTTCTATTTCATGAGTGATTCGTATGGATCTGCTAACTGAATGCAAAGTGTGAGTTCTAGAAGAATGTTTGTGTCTTGATGAGCATGTATCGCTCACTAGGAGTCGCTAAATGAACAGCTGCTGTTCTTTTTCTTTTTCTTTTTTTTTTAGGATCAGTTGCCCTATTGGTTAAAATCTCCAAACTGTATACTTAAATAATAAATTAATAAATGACATCAAAACAGGGGCGTTTGCGTTATGATGTGGTGGGCTGCTGTGGGCCAGAAAGTCCAGGGCAACTTTTTGGTCCCAGGCGCACCCCTATCCAAAAAGCACAACCAGTCGTATTAATAATGTTATCCTGAGTGTGAAGTGTTACCAGGATTTTTTTAATTAAGGTGAAAAATAAAAGTTTTGTTTAATGTATTTGTGTTGATGTTGAAATGGATTTTAAAACATATGGTATCGAAAAAAGTATCGTTAGGAACTGGTATCGAAACTGAGGTATCGAAATTGGCAACTGATCGAAAGATTTTGAACAATAACCAGCCCTACTTATGAGATCATTGCTGTCTTCTACAAGTAGAGAATGATATTCTATTCTATTCTATTTATTTGTACAGCACATTTAAAAACAACAGATGTTGACCAAAGTGGCAACACACAAAACACTGTAAAGCAATCACAAAAATGCTTAAACGGATACAAATTGTGTTTAAGCATCTGATAACCAAAAAGCAGATTAGTTCACTGCTCAGAAATTTCACTGAAGATTTTTTTGAAATCCCTATGAAAGAAGTGAATCAGAAAAGTAGGCTTTTTTTTATTTACAATTACTCTAATTGCATTCTTAAAGCTGCAGTCCGTACTTTTTCCTCTTTGTCCCCATCTATGTTTGAAAACCTGGAATTGCAGTTCCTTGCGGAATTATATTCCATGCGTGGGTTGTGATCCAGTGCGGATGAATCTGTTTTGAAAAAAAAGAAAAACCATCCCCTTTAGAATAATATGTGCATTATTTAAAACTTACCATGCAAATGTAAAAATTCTCTAAATTACTTATGATAATTCACAAACTAAATAGTGGTGATTGGCCAATCAGTTTGCTTGTTCCCCCTTTCCGTTTTGCACAAAAAATGCAAGTGCAACTTTTGAAGTACTTTACAAAGAAGACAACAGAAGTCAGTTTTTTTGTAATTTAAAGACATTCCCCGACATTGTTATTGTGCTGTATGTGAGACGGATTGAGAGGCGATAGTAGAGCAGGCATATCGAGTCACCGACTTTGCAAAAAAAAAAAAAAAAAAAAAACATCTTGAGAGTCCAAATAATGCCCTTATAATGCAAGCAATGAAAGAAAAAAATACCCATGTATGACTTTTTATGTTTTTATATTAGTTTGCACAAGCAATGTACTTTTCTGAATATCTTCTAATATTTCTGCGCGCGCACAAATGTGCTATTAATTTAATACACCAGTGCATCGCAACAGTGTTTCGTTCTTTGAATGAATCAGATTTTTAACGAATCAGGTGAACAAGTGACTCCACAGTCTCATTTGTTTAGCTTCTAACTGAATCAGCCGTTTGAACAAATCGTTTGATTCTAAATCATTTATTAAAACATGGACTTGCTGTCACCTACTGGCGGTTTTATTGTCATCAATATTTATCCATGACATTCCTAAACCAGACAAGGTGCCAGCACTACCAGCACAAAAACACATTCAGCAAAATATTGACCAAAATTTCTTTATTTCAGGCACCAGAAAAATAAAAAAAAGCTTATAAATAATAGTTAATTTAATAAGGCAAAATTTTCATTAAATAAAAACCATTTTGGAACAAATATTGAAATTGAAAGAAAAAGAAACTGACCACACCATCCCCGCTGAAATATTTTTACAATTCAACCACTGATTGTCATCTCAACAAGTAACAAGTCTGCCACGTTTGTTCTGATCAACTGAGGAAAAAAGCATTACAATAAATCACACTACCAATGGTGATTTAATCTAACGATCCATTAGCTCACATCACATCAAACCCTGCAAATTATTATTGTTATACTTTATTCTCAAATTATTAATGTAAACAACATCAGCAATGCATGACTATGAGTATATATGTGTATTAGCATGTAGATTTCAGTTTCTGTACAGTCTAATCTCTAATTGTCACATCATTCGAATTTCATATTAAGAAATTCTTTTAACCCAAAAAGCAAACTATGCTCTCATCGAATTGGTTGTCTTCAAAATACACATCTTGTGTAAAACCCAGGCTATCTGTAATCAAAAGCACATTTAAAACTGGAATATACAGGTCCTTCTCAAAAAATTAGCATATTGTGATAAAGTTCATTATTTTCCATAATGTAATGATAAAAAATTAAACTTTCATATATTTTAATTCATTGCACACCAACTGAAATATTTCAGGTCTTTTATTGTTTTAATACTGATGATTTTGGCATACAGCTCATGAAAACATTAGCAAAAAATTAGCATATTTCATCCGACCAATAAAAGAAAAGTGTTTTTAATACAAAAAAAGGCAACCTTCAAATAATTATGTTCAGTTATGCACTCAATACTTGGTTGGGAATCCTTTTGCAGAAATGACTGCTTCGATGCGGCGTGGCATAGAGGCAATCAGCCTGTGGCACTGCTGAGGTGTTATGGAGGCCCAGGATGCTTCAATAGCGGCCTTAAGCTCATCCAGAGTGTTGGGTCTTGCGTCTCTCAACTTTCTCTTCACAATATCCCACAGATTCTCTATGGGGTTCAGGTCAGGAGAGTTGGCAGGCCAATTGAGCACAGTAATACCATGGTCAGTAAACCATTTACCAGTGGTTTTGGCACTGTGAGCAGGTGCCAGGTCGTGCTGAAAAACGAAATCT
The DNA here is from genome assembly GCF_963082965.1 of Carassius carassius. Taxonomy (NCBI): domain Eukaryota; kingdom Metazoa; phylum Chordata; class Actinopteri; order Cypriniformes; family Cyprinidae; genus Carassius; species Carassius carassius. The sequence goes on from NC_081777.1 coordinate 7,871,323, forward strand.
TCATCTTCATAAAGTTTTTCAGCAGATGGAAGCATGAAGTGCTCCAAAATCTCCTGATAGCTAGCTGCATTGACCCTGCCCTTGATAAAACACAGTGGACCAACACCAGCAGCTGACATGGCACCCCAAACCATCACTGACTGTGGGTACTTGACACTGGACTTCAGGCATTTTGGCATTTCCTTCTCCCCAGTCTTCCTCCAAACTCTGGCACCTTGATTTCCGAATGACATGCAAAATTTGCTTTCATCCGAAAGAAGTACTTTGGACCACTGAGCAACAGTCCAGTGCTGCTTCTCTGTAGCCCAGGTCAGGCGCTTCTGCCGCTGTTTCTGGTTCAAAAGTGGCTTGACCTGGGGAATGCGGCACCTGTAGCCCATTTCCTGCACACGCCTGTGCACGGTGGCTCTGGATGTTTCTACTCCAGACTCAGTCCACTGCTTCCGCAGGTCCCCCAAGGTCTGGAATCGGTCCTTCTCCACAATCTTCCTCAGGGTCCGGTCACCTTTTCTCGTTGTGCAGCGTTTTTTGCCGCACTTTTTCCTTCCCACAGACTTCCCACTGAGGTGCCTTGATACAGCACTCTGGGAACAGCCTATTCGTTCAGAAATTTCTTTCTGTGTCTTACCCTCTTGCTTGAGGGTGTCAATGATGGCCTTCTGGTCAGCAGTCTTACCCATGATTGCGGTTTTGAGTAATGAACCAGACTGGGAGTTTTTAAAAGCCTCAGGAATCTTTTGCAGGTGTTTAGAGTTAATTAGTTGATTCAGATGATTAGTTTAATAGCTCGTTTAGAGAACCTTTTCATGATATGCTAATTTTTTGAGATATGAATTTTGGGTTTTCATGAGCTGTATGCCAAAATCATCAGTATTAAAACAATAAAAGACCTGAAATATTTCAGTTGGTGTGCAATGAATCTAAAATATATGAAAGTTTAATTTTTATCATTACATTATGGAAAATAATGAACTTTATCACAATATGCTAATTTTTTGAGAAGGACCTGTAATTTATTTTAATTCACGTGTTTCATATAATCTTTCTTGATTACAATCCACCATCAAAATGATTTTTTTTGACATATAATTATTCCAGCTGCTGTAGGAATAGGCTATAATTAAACAATCCTCCACCTGCAGGATCCTCAAATGCGATAGCCTAGTAGCCGGGACAACTTCTTTATGTTTACAGACATGATGTAAAGATGCAGTGCCATTACATTATTAGAAAACATTATTATAAGATAACTGTTGTTAATCGGGCTAAATTAAGGTGATAGTTTCGAACACTGGCTGGTTATTTATTTGCTCAAATATTGATTTTGGATTATTTTTAACCAAAAAAAAAAAAGTTACGACTGCAGCTTTAAATAGAGCATATTATTAAAAGATGATTAATGTGTATTAACATTATTTGCCAAAAATATTGGTTAAAACAACTTCTACCTTTGTTTCTGAGATGACTATTTTAATATCTTAATTTTTCCGTTTTGAAAATTGTGCTTTTGTTCAACAGTAGTCATTCCTCCTGCACCACCTTTGGCCCCTGGAGGTCCTCCACCTCCCCCTGGACCTCCACCTCCTCCTGGGCCCCCTCCATCTGGACCTCCCCCACCACCTGGACCTCCTCCCATGGGAGGAGGAGCTCCACCTCCACCTGCTCCTCCTCTGCCCTCTTCGGGAGGAGGTGGAGGCGAGAGAGGAGGACCAGGTGACGGTGGTCTCGCTGCTGCCCTGGCAGGTGCTAAACTCCGCAAAGTGCCCAAGGTGAGACAATGAGGGAGATTCACAGTAAGAGAATATCCAGATGTCAAAGCAATGAGTCACTTCCTGGTAAGGTTATTTACAGTCTTGGTGACATCACCTAAAAATGTAATTCCTTTTTAGAGGCAGAAGGTTATTTTAACCTGTTATGCTCCTTAAACTCCTTGGCTTGTGTGTGAATGTTAAACGTGTTTTAAGAAAGAAATGTGATCAAATCAGTATTTCATGTTGGAGAACGCAGACAATGAAACACTGGGAAATCTAAAACTTGTACACTAAACGTTTACAATCTTTTAAATTTATTCTTAAATACTTAATACTTTATGTAAAACAAAAACAAATACAAGCTAATAAATCCATTCACAAAGATGACATTTCATATAAATATACCTATTTAGCTTGAGTAGTTAAAATGTGGAGCCTGTTCTCCCATGATGTTTTGCACGCACATTGGTTCCTGGCTGCTGTTATTGACTCAGCGCTTCCTCCTGCAGGATGATGCTGGTAGTGGTGGAGGAGGAGGTGGCAGTAGTGGCAGCAGTGCTGCGGCCAGTGTGGCACCAGCTCCTAAAGCAGACAGCAACCGCAGCAGTGTGTCTATGCCCAGCGGAGGAGGAGGCCTGATGGGAGAGATGAGCGCAATTCTAGCAAGGCGGTCAGTAGAAAAAAAAAATCACTTCAAAAAAATTCATAAAGACATTATACATACGTCTTCTGAAGAGACATGGCCTCTTTATAAAAGGAAAAAATTTAATTTAGGCTTTTATTCACTTATAAACAATGATGAATAAATGAGTAAATCGCGTCAAAAATGGTAAACAGAATTTCAAACATGGTTGTACTTTTTCATGACACTTGAGAACAATTTTCACTATTCTTGCAGAAGCTCAAATGTCTTTGCTAAATGTGAGAACGAACCTCATTGGCTCTTGCATGTGAAGCATGCATATTTAAGCTTCTATTTACCATATTTGATGTGATCCGTGTATGTGCACTGTTCTTTTTAATCCATCAGTGTTTGGGTGAAATGAGCTTTCAGTAGAGGGACTAAATTATTATTATTTTTTAACTGACATTGTGCTACTGATACAGTTTTAGACTTTGAGTAGTAAATAACCCATACTATTCTTTGAACTCTTTGGCTTGTGTGTGAAGATGTGCTGTAAATGACTGATGTGTTTAGAACTTACTGTTGTCATTGTGTCTGTTGGCACAGGAGAAAAGCAACAGATAAAGGGGAGAAGCCACCCCCTAAACCGGAGGAGCCCAATAATGTATGAACACCTTCCATCTTTTCAGGCTCATTATGGATCATTTTGTCAGTTCCACAGACAAAGCATTTGTGTTTTTTCCCCTAAACTAAACTGCTAGTTACTTGCTAATCATGTAAACAACATGCTAGTAACTTGCTAATCATGCTAGATACATGCTAACAAAATGCTAATAACTTGCTAATCATGCTAGAAACATACTATATACTTGCAAATCAGGCTAGAAACATGCTAGCAACTTGCTAAACATGTTAGCATCATGGTAGTAACATTAATCATGCTAGAAACATGCTACTAACCAACTTGCTAATCATGTTAACGACATGTTAGTAACTTGCTAATCATGCTAGAAACATGTTAACAAAATGTAAGTAACTCGTTAATCATTTCAACAACAAGCTAGTAACTTGTTAATCATCTTAGAAACATGCTAGCATCATGCTAGTAACATGCTAATCATGCTAGAATCATGGTAGCAACATGCTAGTAATTACTAATCATCCTAACAAAATGCAAGTAACTTGTTAATAATGTTAACAACATGCTAGTAACTTGTTAAACATATTAGCATAATGGTAGTAACATGAGAATCATGCTAGAATAATGCTAGTAACATAATCATGCTAGCCACATATTAGTGAACTTCGTAATCATGTTAACAACATGCTAGTAACTTGCTAATCATGCTAGAAACATGCTAGCAACTTTGTTAAACCTTCTAGTAACATGCTAAAAACATGTTAGCGACATTCTAGTGACTTGATAATCGTGCTTGCAAAATACTAATAACTTGTTAGTCATGCTAGTCACTTGCTAATAATGCTAGAAGCATGCTAGAAACATGCTAATGACATGTTAGTAACTTGCTAGTCATGTTAACGACATGCTAGTCACTTGCTAATCATGCTAGTGACATGCTAGTCACTTGCGAATTATACTAGCGACATGCAAGTCACTTGCTAATTTTGTTAGGAACGTTAGTATTATGATAGTAACATGCTAATCATTCTAGAATCATGGTAACAACATGCTAGTAACTTGCTTATATTAACATGCTAGTAACTTGCTAATCATGTTAAAAACATGCTAGTAACTTGCGACTCGTGTTAGAATCATGTTAACAAAATGTAAATAACTTTCAAATCACTCTAGAAATATGCTAGTAACTTGTTAAACATGATATAAACATGCTATAATTATGCTAGTAACGTGTTAATCATGCTAGAATTATGCTTGTAACATGCTAATCGTGCTAAAATCATGGTAGTAATGTTCTAATCATGCTAGAATCATGCTAACAAAATACTAGTTACTTACTAATCACACTAGAAACATGTTAGCAGCTTGTTAAACATAATAGAAACATGCTATCATTATGCTAGTAACATGCTAATCATGCTAGAATCATGATAACACCATGCTAGTAATATGTTAATCATGTTAGAAACAATGCTAGTAAACTTGGTAATCATGATAATAAAATGTTAACATCATGCTAGCAACATGATAACCATGTTAGAAAAAATGCTAGCAACATTCAAGTCATGCTAGAAACAGCCTAGCAACCACACCAGGTACCCTAGGAATGTGTTTTATACCTGTACCTTTATATCTGTTTTTTTCCCGATAGACTGTATTGCCTTGAAAACATTTAAACTTTAATCTTTAAAACTATTGTAACTTTTAAACTACTCAAAACTGAAAATTTTCAGATTGCAAGCTTTTAAAAATATTTCAAACTTTCTTGCTAGGCTAAAAAAAAAGCTAGGCTTTTTAAAACCAACGTAAAGTTTGTCTTCAAACTTTACTCATCTAGTTGTGACTGGAATTATCAAATTTTCTTTTTTTTTTTTTTTTTGAAAGCCTAACATTTTCTTAATGGTAGACATTGAGTTGATCACTGAAATTGGCTGCAGGGTGGTATTTGTTTGTGGGAAAAATTCTGCAAAAAGTTCCTGTAAAATTCCTGTATATCTTGTAACTTTCATGTAAATCGACCATTTAAAGTGCATGCCAAAGTGTTAAGTTACTTAAAGATGTTGTCTATAGACTTGAGATGGAATATAGCCTGTATTACTGTAAATGTAAGTACTAAAATTGAGTTAGACTTGAAAAGCCAGCACTAATACTGAACGCTGAGGAAACACTCTTTCATTCTCCTCTTGGTCTGTTTCCTTTCCATTGCCTGATGATCTTCAGGATGATTCTGACACTCAAGGCCCAGGCGGTAAGATAACAATGGATTTATGATCGAGATTTGTGACATTTAGATACTCATTGAATGTTTTTTCATTATCTGTGATTTTTTTTTATTAACAGAATTTAGGAGACCATGGGAAAAATCAGCCACCATGCCCAGGTAAACATTCTTTTATGCTTATTAGTTATACATGGCACTGAAAAGTTTGTTTGTATCAAGTTCCACCACTGTCTCCATTAGTTTGATGTTTGAAGAACTCCAGCTGTTGAGTGTGACTGTCCATAGGGCCCTGTAGTTTAAATTTAAAGTGAAGTATATATATACAGTACATGTCTCAAACAGGACAAACTCAGCACCCAGAAGTCTGGAGTCACCCTCTTCCTCTAGCCCAGTTACCAGGTATTTTTACAACAGTATGCTCTCGTGTGGTTATGGACTCACATTTCACTGCTGGTTATATATGCTATATATAATCTTGTATGTGACGAATAAAAATCTTGAATCTTGACTATCACTGCTGGCATCCCCATTTCCCCTGCTTTTACACACACATTTACCAACACATGCAACAAAGTAGTAAACCACTCAAGTCCATGGATTACACGGATTTTACATAGTTTAAAAGGGGTTTTAACATATTGCTTTGCATCATGGCCAAGAACACCCTTTAATCTTGTGAAAATCATGTAACACATGGGCCTTTGTAGCTTCTATAAAGCGTGTATATATATATATATATATATATATATATATATATATATATATATATATATATACATACATATATATATATTTAATCTCACACTACTATTCAAAAGTCTCTTTAAGCCCAGTAAGGCTCAATTTTTGAGGAGTACACTAAAAAATAAAATCTTGCGAAAACATTAATATGGTTTAAAATAACAGTTTAGAAATACTTTAGTATGTAATTTAAAATGTAATTTAATTTTTAGCAGCCATGACTTCATGTTCTTCAGTATATCATGATCCTTCAGGAATGACTCTGAAATGCTGATTTGGTGTTTAAGAAGCATTATTAATCATATTTTTATAATATTGCTGTGCTGCTTCATATTTTTTCAGCATTCTTTATATAGAATGCTCAAAAGAACTTTATTTATTTGAAATATACATGTTTTGCAACAATGTAGAAGTCTTTCAGTTTTGATCAGTTTGCATCCTTTCTTAATAAAACATTATAAAAACATTATAAAACATCTACATAACCCATGGTCTGTAGGCTACCATGGTCTTTCTGAATACTTGATTCTGATTGGCTGCGAGGTGTGCAAAAATCAAAGTTCTATACCGAAGCGCACACACACAGAAATGTGTCAAAACTGCCCTGAGACTTTTAGTAATAAAACACCATCAGTACTGAATTTTTCTCAGCAATGACGTGGTAACATCACTGTTTTTTAAGTAATAAAACTCTGTCGATTTGAGGGCCTGGTAATGGTGCTTGTGCCATCAGCCAAAACAGTTGTGTGATTCTGTACAGGATTAAGACAGTCTTTACTACTGGAGGGTGTTTTCATAAGATCAGCTATTGATACGACATCGAGTCAACCAATGAAAGGAAAATTTTACTTCATGGGGCACTTTTATTTTTGAGGACATTCTCAAAATCAGTCAGATTTAGCTAACATGTAATTTCTAAGCAGATCGTCAGCAAGTTTGTCACCAGTGTAGGGATAGATCAAGTATACCATACACACACAAACACAGTTGGTTCAGGCAGACTGTACTTAACTGGACCCATCATGTGACTGGAGTGGATTTTAGTTTCTGAGCTTGTTTGGCTTCAACTTGTGGGCTTTGGAAAACTCTTTGGCTTTCTGTAATGTCTGTAGATCTGTGCAGCACTGTCACAGTATTACATGCTTTTTTCAACAGGATTACATGCTTTGAAGATTTTTGAAATTGCCTTCAGGCTTGGATTCATTAAATTGATTCTGCTGTTGTGCTCTTATTATCCACTGGGGGCTCTCTGTTACTGACTATATTTCTTTTGTTTCCATATCTGTGTAGGAGCCCATATTAAAGCTGTCTCCACATCCATGACTTTAAACCACAGCATCACTTTTGGTCCAGATTTATATTAACCCTACTAACTGGTGTGCAAGATTAGATTTACAGTAGCACCCAAAATTGGTCTTCAAAATATGAAGTTAGAGGTGCACAGATGATGGACATTATTCAAAATGTATATTCTTGCAAATTTGTCCACTTGAAATTTTCATATATGACCTTGTCCATTGAAAGAGGAATTTCTGCTTTTCAGATAAAGACATGCATGAATATAGAAATGAACTGCACTCATAGCAGCCTTTTTGCAATAACATTCCAGTTGAAGCCATGGAAGTGGATTAGACTTTGATGTTGGTCTTTCCTTTGAATAAATCTTAAATTCTCTTTGGGCTTCTTTTGACCGGTTTATTGCATTTAGGGTTGGTGAAGGGAACATTGCTTTTGCCTTGCCTTTTTATTCTTATTTTTCCTATTCTTTTTTCCTAGTTCTATTTAATAAATACTTGTCTTCATGTATTTTCAGGATGAAACCCAATAGCCAGTCAGCAGAGCCCGAGAGTGGAGAAGGAGAGTCAGAGATGGAACGAATTAAGCAGGTCAGAACCAAAGAAATGTTAAAATGTGAACATGTCAATGGCATGTTATTTTTGTTTGGTACTGTACTGAATAAGCTATTTCATATATAAACATCTGTTATATACTCCACAAGAAAAAATAATTACTGAAATTATAAAATGATCGTAATACTGTGTCGCTTCCTGTATGATCCATGACTGTTTTTCTGTTTTGTGATAGTTGTTCATGAGTCCTGCATTGGTCCTGAACAGTTCTGTCAGCTGTTCTTCAGAAAAATCCTCCAGCTCCTGCACGTTCTTTGGTTTTCCAGCATTTTCTGCATATTTGAACCTATTTGAAAGTGACTGCATGATTTTGAAATCCCTCTTTTTACACTTAGGACAACATGAGGGACTCATGTGCAACTATTAGAGAAGGTTTAAATGCTCACGATGCTCCAGAAGAAAAAAAAACATGGACTAAGATCCAGGGGGTGAAAATATTGGAACAGAATGGAGATGTGTACATTTTTCTTATTTTGCCTAAATATATATATTTTTTTTTAGTACTGCCCTTCAGAGGCTACAGAAGATAGTTCTCTAGACATGTTTTTCAGAAGACAAATAAGTTAAGTTCACCATGATCATCAAATTGAAAAAGTTTTCAGCCCTGGCTCTTAATGCTTGATTTTTCCTTTTGGAACATCGGTGAGCATTTGAACCTTCTGTACTTGCGTGTGAGTGCCTCATTTGTATGAAAAGATGGATTGTGTGAAAAGATGAATCTCAAAATCATAGTCACTTTTGGAAAAGGTTCAAATATGCAGAAGATGCTGGAAAAATTAAAGAATGTGCAGGAGCTGGGGGATTTTTCTGAAGAACAGCAGGCAGTTTAACTGCTCCGGACCAACGCAGGATCATTGTGGGTCATCCAGGAAATGACAAAAATTATTAAGATTCAGTGGTATGTAAACTTTTGAATGGGGTCATTTTTATAAATTATTTTTTGTTATTATTTTTTTCTTTTGGAGTATATATATACATCTGTTATGTGAAACCGCTTATTCAGGACAGTACTAAACAAAAAGATAACATGCATTTTTCATGAGCTCTCTTATTTTGTTAAAATTAACATTTGCAGATTCTGCAAGGGGTATGTAAACTTATGAGCACAACTGTATGTGTGTGTATGTATATGTGAACATGAATTTGTTTGTATGTGTCCATCTGATGTTTAGGAACTGCTAGATGAGGTGAGAAAAGAGCTTCAGAAGGTAAAGAATGAAATCATTGGAGGTAAGAAGAAACATTTTTCCTTTGCATTTTTCTTTCTTTTTCTAATGATTATTTGCTGTGTTCATTTATTCCTGTGTGTTCTTTCACAGCCTTTATTCAGGAGTTACAGAAACGAGGATCTACATAGTCCCACAGAAATTGATGGGAAGGGATTACTTGGTCCTGAGAACCCAGGGATACACACACACACAAACACACACACAGACACACAAGCACACAGAATGCTTAATCACTACCTTTCAGCCCAAGATGAGCTTTCTTGTACCTTTACCTGCCCTTGTTTTCTTTCACATTCATCCATTTCCTTTCTCTCCACGTTTAGTTTTACATATTTAGTTTCACACTTAATGTTTTACATGCAGTACACATTGTCACCCTCACGCTTGATTCCTGTAATACAAAGTGCATAAATCCTCACCCACAAACTCAATACTTGCCTAAAGTTATTGTATTCAGGGAATAAAGCATATCAACTATCCCAGTGACTGTAACGGCCATATACAGACCCTCAGAGCTATGATGCAACAATAATGAGGCAAAAACAAGATGGATTTTGGAGAAAAAGACCTGCAGTAGTACACACACCACACACCACACACACACACACACACACCTCATGACCGGACCATCATGTCAGGTCCCATTCTTGTGCTTTTAGCTGGGAGATTTTCACATCAGACCTGGTTTAGGGAAGACAAAAGCATATATTTCACTTTAATTTGAAGCTCAGAGCTTTGTGTTTCATGTGTGGGTGCGTGTTTTTGTTTATGGCTTTTTTTTTTTGTGTATGGCTGCACTTGCCTCTCTTCATCAGTGCCATCTTGTACGTGGTCACCTGACCGCCACTATCCAGTGGTGCGAAACAACTGTTGTCATACTTCAGCCCTCATTTGAGATGTTTTTAAACTTTGTGTTGAGGTATAAAATAATATGGCCATGATCATTTTTGTCTGTTGGCCATGCCAAACTGCCTTGGAAAATACATATAAATATATAAATAAGGTATATATATTTGTTTTGAGGGAAAAAAGATAGATCGCTTGAGATAATGTTTCTATTTTAATGAAAATGATTGGTGAATGGGGACTTATTGTGATTATTATGTTTTCTTTTGAGAAATTATTTTCGGATTTCTGTTAAACTTCTGTTCCTTTTTTTTCTATAGAATATAGGCTTTTTACACTGAAATATATAAATAAAAATTGCGTAGAGACACTGGATTAGATGCCTTTATAGTCAAATACAGCTGCTTCTTCTACTGCACTTGTGTCTGCCTTTTTTTTTTTTTTCATCATACAACTACATATACAAGAAACATGTTTCATGGCCTTTGCCACAAACACATTTGGCTCATTCAGTAGATTATATTCTGTTCATTTAACTGTTGTTTCAGATACGAAAGTGGATATGACAATACAGGTAACCTAGCATTGTTACATAGGATGAGAAATACTGAAGTGAAACCTGAAATCAGCATTATTTCAATGCAAGCGTGTATATATAGGATTACAAAAGTAAAACTTACTCTTGAGCAATGGAAACATGTTTGCAGCTCATGACATGCGTCATCCACACATACTGGGCATAATAAAAACAGCCTTGCAATGAGATCCAGGAAACAATTTCTTTGACTATATAAATGTTTATTTAGCCGTGGCTGAGAGCAGCAGCAGAAGGATAATGAGCTGTTGTTTCCTGTTATGAATGGACCCAAGTAGAGTTGTCAACAAGTGCTACTATCTCACTCTGCTCTTAGTAGCCAACCCTGATAAACACATTTGGTTTCAGAATAGAGGATTAGAATAACCTCAACAACAGACCAAGCGGAGTGCAAAAGCAATACACAAATGTTGCAATTCTTCAGATAATATCTGTTCTTTAGAAATAGTTTTCTTTGTCACGCATATTTTTCACTTGCCACGGGCCCCGTCAGATGGAAATAAACACGGCCATAAAAAGAAGCACAAGAAAGTATTGTGTTAATCATTCGGTACAAAGAGTCCGATTGCCATAAAGTTGCTTTAATAGACCAGTTCAATAAACAAAATTTAAGATAAAATTTAACCTGTCATTGCATAATTATGGCTGCTATATAGTTAGTGCTGGGTAGTACCTGATTACATGTAATCTGGATTACATAATCAGATTCCAAAAATCAAGTAGCCTGCTAGTATTAGAGTATATTTACATACATTTTATAATAATTATCCTCATAATCAGATTAAAGTTACTTTTTTATTCACACCCTGGCAGTAAATAATTCACAATTTATTGATTCTTCCTAATTCTTCCTATTTTTATTTTCTTTTAAAATGTAAAATAATTAACCTCCTCTCGAGCAATTGTCACGTATGAAACAAACAATCACGCAAGTTACTAAAACACTGGTGATGTATAGCTGTGAAACACTATGTCTTAGTCATATCCAAACTGCCCCGGAGTAACGGTTTATTCGAAGTTGGACTAACATCTTTCAAACTTGAAAGACTTTGGGCATGTGTTGGTGTTGTTTTCATGTTTATTAATGTTTGTTCATGAAACGCAGGGATTCCCAAATTAGTTTGTGAATGAATCAGTGTTTTTGGAACAAATAAGCGAAATCAACGAATCACTCTTCGCTGCGTCCAAAATTGCATACAGTGTTTCTTTTAAAGAATGACTTTGCGACCATGAAATATTATGTGTGTATGTATATGTATGAGTATATATATATATATATATATATATATATATATATATATATATATATATATATATATATAGTATTATCTATGTAGTATGAATGAAATCAAGACACAGATGGTGTCATTATCATGACGTGAACAGTTTGCTTTGCTGCAGTAGTAGGTAATCTTAGCATACTTTTTTAATGATATCCCTACTATTTTGTGAATACTGTGAATTCGTATATACTATCTCTTTACTGTTTTTCCCCTACTATATTTTGACTCAAGGAATACCTTTTATTTTGGTTATGAACTAATGAATTAGTTGAATAAAAAATTAAGTGACTCATGACTAAATGACTTAGATGTAAATTGCATTTCTTGATTTTTTAAAAATTGATTTCTATTATATTCTTACTTGTATATTCTGTTTAACACATCTGTTGTGATATTTAATTACACTTCACAAAAATAAGTGGGTGATACCAAGGAGCAATAATGGTATCAGATGATAACCATGGTAACATATATTCATATAATATACAGTAGTCAACATTTGAAGTGGATCAAAAAAGTTAATCAAAGTTGTCCTAAGACAAGAACGCATTTTGGTTTTAGGACAACTTTGATGAAAGGTTCTGATCCACTTCAAATGCTAGTGTACACACCTGTTTTTATACAGTCTATGGTACACACACACACAATGATAATTAATTGGTACTCCAATGCACTTCAGAAAATAGCAGCAAATAAATGTAGTACCATAGAGCTTTTTGATTATTTTTAAGAATATTTATAAAAGCAACCACAAAAATGATCACATTGGAGTATACAAATACTTTATTTTAACTTTTAGCTTTTAACTTTTAAAAATAAACGCTGCACATGAACTGTGGCAGATAACCAGTAGAGGGAGCTTCTATGCGTTGCTACAGTCTATGGTTACAATATTGAAATAGCAACCGACGAAACAAACCGGACATGTATGATTTTATTATAAATTCATAACCTCGCTAGCATTACATAACTGACAAACAGCAACATAAAAAAACGGACTCGGACGTTGCCCATGACGCCGCGGCGAGGCCGAGCGTGAGCTGAGGTCATTTCCTGTTTGTGTTCCCGTCGAGTCGCTAGACGGAGGCCTATCCGCGATACCACCACTACCATAACATCGCTCCAGACCTACGGGGCGGCCACGGCGAGCTTTTCAAAGGCATTAAACGCGTCAAATAAGCGTAGGGGGATGAGTTTGGGCGACCGGGTTCGAGTTTCGGGCCACTGAGGGGCGTTTTGTGAGGAAATTCGGGCGGTTGGGTGTTGTTATTTCTGGGGCAGCTGAGTGGTCGTTGGCAGAGTTCAATACACAGCAGCTCGCGAGAAGAATAAACACATATTTCACGTCTCTGAACACCCTTGTTTCACTCCACTTATATGGGCTTTTGAGGATTTTTACATTTCAGTTAACCAACACATCGCAGGAGAATAAAAGTGGAGGTAAGGGACTAAAACGTGCATCGATGATTGATGGCTAGCCTGATGTTTAGCCTAGCCCGAGTCTCTATATTTAAAGTGCAGTTAAATGTTATGTTTTGTTGCGCTTTGGGATACATTCCCCAAAAACCTGTTTATCAATATATATTTCAGGTTTACCGTACGTTACATATAAACCGCATCTCCCGTCGTAACGCATGTTTGTCACTTCGTTTTTCTTTATAAATTAGTTTATTAAATACAAGCACGCTTATATATTAATTTCAACCCATTTGGCTCTTCTGTTGATCTCTCCCGAGGGGTCCTTGCTTGCTGATCCATTGTAAGTGCATCATTGTGTCTTGGCGGAGATCTGTTAAGTTAAATGAGTGGAAGTGAGAGTATACTATCGATCAGGCCCTTTACACTCTGTACACAGGCATGATTGATCTATAGGGTGAAAATACTGTACATGCTTATTGATCAAACTGATGGCTTTTTGTCTTTGATTTTAATAATAGAGCTCCACGTGGATTTCATTGCAATTCTGTAGGCATTTTTAAAATATGTAAACTTTATTGAAGGTTAAAGTAGTCAGATGTTTGACAGATATTAAATAATGCATCTGTCAGGTTTGTGCGTGAGGCCTGAATGTTATTGAGGTTGAGAGGGGTCAGATTCAGGACATCTCTGTCTGGAATTATCCACTTGGTACAGAAAGCGTGCAATCATTAGTTTGCTGAAATGGTCACCACTCTTGTTTGTCTTTCTGCTGTGGACTTCAAAGTGCGTGTGTGTGAGAGAGAGTGTTGTTTTTGAAAAAGGGGAACAGGCAGACCACTGACCGATTGATACACGCACACTAGATGCATGTATATTTGCCAGCATAGAGTCAGATGGCCATCGTGTTTTTAATGCCAGTGCATGTGTTAAGCAGTTGTGTAATGGACTAGCAGGGGCGTCACAAGGTGGGGATTTTATTTTGCAGGGATAATCCAGTGTTGTGCCCATGGTGATGGGACAGCATGCCAGATCTGTGCCAGAGGCACTGCTATGCCAGGAAACTCCTCTGGCACAGACCGATCGTATACTCACAACAAACAAAAAAAAAAGAGAAAAAAAGATTTTTTTTGTGCTGTTTTCAAAGGCAAGAATCTCTATTACTAATGTATAGGTCTAGTGATACGCTGAACATGAAACCATCACATGCATTTTGTCCAGCACTGTTTGTACTACATATTTGAAAGATGCTACTTCAAATCATGTTTTTATTAAGGATATTTATTGAGAGATCAATGATCAGAAAATCCCACAGATTAAGACTAAAGAAAGGACCCGAGCCATATCAAGGCACCAGAAAATAAAATCAAGCTGAAACTGGGCTATTTGGACTTGGCCAAAAATGAACAAACAAAAATCTTAAGACCTTTTCTTGGTCACAACCGCAACAACAACAAAAGTTAAAATATACTGTGACAAACTGATGAAACGAATAAAATTTTAGGCTAAGTATTTTATTATTATTATTTTTTTAGAATATATCTGGATTATACTATATACTGACAGATATAATTTAATGGTCAACAGATTAAAAGAGAATATTTTGATAGTTTTGTCCCTCATGTTGTTCCAAACCTGTATAGACTTTCTTTTGCGAAACACAAAAGAATATAATGTGAAAAAGTTTCAGCTACTTTTCGACCATACAATGGAAGTGTGTGAAGGGGTGGAAAACAACACTGGAGCCCACTGACTTCAATTATTAACAAAAAAGAAAAAAAGGGTTGTTGGAATGTTGCAAAGTGATAACTAAACTTGTATTTTGTAACTAGTTTTTAACTCTTCCTTTAAGTATTTATTTTTGAAGTTATATCAATATATACATATTTTGTATTACTATT
The DNA here is from genome assembly GCF_963082965.1 of Carassius carassius. NCBI lineage: Eukaryota > Metazoa > Chordata > Actinopteri > Cypriniformes > Cyprinidae > Carassius > Carassius carassius. The sequence continues at coordinate 7,886,481 of NC_081777.1, forward strand.
ATATTTATAGTGAGTTGCAATGCCCAGAAATGCCTTTGCAATGACCCACAACATCATCTTATACGTGTACAAACTATGCTCAGATTTTCTTCAGGTGGGTGAACATTCTGTCCTCCAGTTATCAAGCATTGTTTTTTGCTGCAAAAGCTTGTGCTTTCTAATGTCGCCTCTGAAAACAGCAGGTGTCTCGTCCTGTTCGCCGTACAAAGTGGCACATTCACCTGTGATTCAGACTGCCTTTACTGCAGTCTAATTGGCATCTCCATGGTGATAGAACAGAGCTCTCTCATTTCCTGTCAAAAATGGTTTAAAAACACTTTGCGGTAAAAGATGCTCATCCTCGTCCCATGTTCATTAACTGTGTGTTATTCTCTGCACATGTGTTGTTTTTAAAACCCCAGCATTTACATTATATTATATATATTACGAGAGTAAAAGCCTTGGAAATAAAGACAGGGAATGTAGGTTCTGTGGTTATTTTCATTATACATTTTTTTTGGCACACATTTTATTTATCGAAGCACAACAACGTATGAATTAAACATGTTTGTAAATTCAAATTAAGTTGCACAGGAACAAAAAGAAGAACATTTGTATTTCTTCCCTTTTGTAACTGATGGCAGTCTAAACACATGCAAATCAATTGAGGTAAATGGTTTTAGAACAAATACAGTATAAGCATAATCCCTATCAACATTAGGGTGATACATTTAATTACGTTAAGCACATGATGAATATAATCTTATATCAAATATTCTCATATTTTGGTTTTGAATGTAGATACAATAAATGATTCTTTAAAGAATGAGGCATCTTTAAAAGATAATGTGATAATCTGTCTTGTCTTTTTGGATTGGTTGTGCTTTCGAATATCATGACAGATATGAGATTAATATTTAGAAATCCATTTGATTATAAAAGGTGATCAGTTGTCCACTCATAGACTGCACATAGATGACTTATTATTAAAGATGTCCTGGACAAAAAAAAAATGAACATGGATTATATCCATTAACATCCACCCGGATCGAGACCCTGATCCTTCATCAGCACTTTTATCCCACATATAAAGATTTCTGTTTGTGAATAATGACTCAGCACTTTAGATTCATTCATGCAGTGTATAATGGCACTGAAATTTTCCACAGTACATCTTGCACTCACCTCTTTGTCATGAGCGGTTCATTCATTACTTTCCTCCTGCCCCCAGTTAGAGCTCGATACTGGAACACGCATGGGACTTTGATTTATTCAGGAAGATGATAACAAATGAGCTGTCCCTCATCTGATAAATGTGAAATTGAGGCTTATTTGTTGCAGAGTGCTGAATCCTGTTTATGTCAAGTTTACATTGCAAACATTTCTAAACGGGTGGCATTCCTGCAGCTTTAGTCAGGTGACGTTTGTGCAAAATCTTTCAGTTGTTGAGTTCAGATGTCGGATACAGTAATGATACTAATAAATTCAAATGCAAAATGCTGTTACTAAAGGACTCATTCACCCGAATTCCTCATTTATTTATCCTCTTTACTTTAGTCTGTGGAACACTAAAAAGATACTATGAAAATGCCTTTTTTGCCATACATTGAAAGTCAGTGGGGGGTCTAATGTTGGCATTGTTCTTGTTTTGTTCATAAACGCTGTTTGCTAAAAATGAGCAACAGAAATTAATGAAACTTTAGTCTGTGGTGCTTCCTGTGTTATACTTTATTGTGGTTAACATTGGTTTATTTGCATGATCCCAGGTGAGTCTGACTCTGGTACTGAACGTCTGCCTGACCCGAGACTCGACACTCCCCCTTCCCCAACCTCCCTGCCCTACGCCCCGCACACCCCTAACCCAGCATGAACGAGATCAGCATCGTCAGAGAGGGCTGGCTCCACAAGAGAGGTAAGAAACACACACTCAATCTTTGTTACAGTCCATATCATATTTTTGGATTGTAAACAGAGTTGTCAAGGAAGAAGTCAAAGTCTCTGCCTTTTTGTTTTTTCCCTACTTTCTACCTTCTGCCATCTACTTCCTTGTATCTCTTCCTCCTTCTGTCTGCAGGTGAATACATTAAGACTTGGAGGCCCCGATATTTCATCCTAAAGAGTGATGGCTCTTTCATTGGGTACAAGGAGAAGCCAGAGACGTCAGACCACAATCAGCCCCCTCTCAATAACTTCTCTGTTGCAGGTCTGCCACACTTTACTGCCCCTCTCCCTACACGCCAGATTGTGTTTAGTATTCTAAAATATGTGTTTCCTTAAGGTAGTTTAGTTTTTGAGCTGTGGGTTTTTTCATTACTTACCAATTATCATTAACAGAAACAGAAAAGGCAAGCGATGCATGATTAGGCTTACTGTACCAAATAGAAAATTGGACCGTATCAATGGGTTTTTTTGTTTGTTTTTATACATTGATTTATATCTGCTAACATTGAATTTCTAATTATTTTTGCTCTTTTTGAGATTTTAAGGATCACTTTTCCCATCTAAGCACCTGAAGTTGCAGTGCTAAATTATGGCAAAAAATTAGTTTTTCAGACCAATGGAACATAGTAGTGTTTAAGAGAGCTTTCAACTACATGAAAGCACTGAAACTATAACATGCAAATTTAGCAAAAATGAAAGAATTTGACTTGATTTTTTGAGTTCAATTGAGTTCAGTTTTTCAATCAATGTTGGATTGTTTGTTTAAATATTCTAAACCTGGATATCAGGATATTCAGACAAGAAGAATCGACCTATTAAGAAAACAAGAAGCCATCTAATCGATATTAAATAGTAGTTGACTTTTAAGAGGTTTAGCAACTTTTGACACATTCAACAAATTTAAATCCAAAATACAGCTTTTCAGAACTTTAATATCCTTCACAGAGTGTCAGCTAATGAAGACTGAAAGACCTCGGCCGAACACGTTTGTCATCCGCTGCTTGCAGTGGACCACTGTTATTGAGCGGACCTTCCACGTGGAAAGCAACGCTGAAAGGTGAGGAGATGCGATGGAGGGTCCTGCTGGAATTAGTGTCCTCGTTGTGAACGAATGAGTGTCCAATCCAATCAGCTGATCTCCAGGTCTAGCATTAGCACTTTTAGCTTAGCGTAGATCATTGAATCTGATTAGACCGTTAGCATCTCGCTCAAAAACGACCAAAGAGTTTTGATATTTTTCCCATTTAAAACTTGACTCTTTTGTAGTTACATCATGTACAAGGCTGACGGAAAATGAAAAGTTGCTATTTTCTAGGCCGATATAGATAGGAACTATAAGAAACTTTGCTGCTGTACCGTGGGTGCAGTGATATTACACAGCACATGAAAATAGTCCCCAGCAACTCTGCTATTGCTGCAACTACACAAACAAGCTGGGGACTATTTTCAGGTGCTGTGTAATATCACACTTCATTATGTGACTAAATAGCTCAATTCTTCCAAAGGATGGCAATCGTGATCAGCTCAAGATGATAGACAATAACAAGAGGAACCATAATTTGCTTTACGTTTTTATGTTTCCTTGGATTTAATGAATGATTAATGATTTAATTTTGATGTCAATGCAGAGAGGAGTGGATACGTGCAATACAGGCTGTGGCCAATGGGCTCAAGTCCCGGGAAGAGGAGGAGCCAATGGACATCAACTTTGGCTCCCCTGGAGACAACAGCCTGGAGGGAATGGAGGCTGCCATTGCAAAGTCCCGCACCAAAGTCGTAAGTGCCTTAACCCCACGTGTTTGGATGTTTGGGTAACAGTCTTCACTTCTCTATAAGAAACTTTCTCAGTTGTCTGCAGTGTTTTTTTTTTTTCCATAAGTTTTATTGACTGTATTTTATTATGATAATGAACAGGCTGCATTGTCAAGGTAGCAATGCTTAACTGTGTGTGTGCAAGCCGTGCAGGCACGATCCCTTGATTATTTTCCATCTAAAAGTGGAAGCAACTACTCCTTATAGTCATAAAGATAATCGGAATTGTAAAAGGTTTTGCTTTTATTTGTGTACATTCACAATAACAATAAATCTTTGTGCTTTGGTAACATAAGCCTAAAGAAAAATAGGTTGCCATTTTCTGCCGTCTGGTTTCCTTTCGCGCAGCACAAAAATGAACCGAAACTCTGCATTCTAGGCTACTTTTTGCACAGTTTTTCTTTCAGTTTTCTTAATTTATTAAAGTTAAAATATATTTCTTGTATATACCTATTTATTTGTTCTAATTTAATTCAATTCTAATTTAAAATAATTTTGTTGTTTAACAGTTAATAATCAGTTAATGAGCATCGATTGTCAGTTCGGAAAAATAACCGAAATGAACATCCCTAATCTGTGCATATTTCTCTCTTGATTCAGACGAGACAACCTTTTTCACTGGAGAAGGAAATATTATGGATAGTGTATTTTAATCATAAGCAATGGTTTGAAGTTAAAAACCTCTAAATGATGGATTTGTTTAACAAGATATTACCGTAATTAATGGACTGAGGCTGACGGTCACTGTACCTTATCCATTACTTGGCATAATTGTTGGTAATATTGCACAAAGCAGTTAAATTGGGAGTTCACCAGTATGTGACAATTAGTTTATGGCGTTATTTTAATGTCAAATGTCGAGAGTGCATTATTGTAGCATAGAGAGATTTGTGAGTGCACTGGACACAGTTTTAGCGAAAGGAGAGACACATTTTAAGTGCGCGCATTCTCTCCGGGCGAGAGCAGTTTGTATCTGAGCACGAGAGTCAGGTTATGTGCGAGAGCAAATGAAATTCATATGCGAGCGGAGAGTTTTACACTCACGCATTATATAAATGTGGTTTCCCGCTACAAAAATGTGCTGTCAACATTTGTCATTAAAATAACGCCATATTTGTTGTTGATGTTTGTGTGACTAAAATGTTTAGTCTCTTTCTATTAATAAAAAATATAAAATTAAAAATTTATAAAAGCCTTTTTTAATATTGAGATGTAATGGCTGAGCAGATCTATTTTTAATATTTTTAGACAATGAATGACTTTGACTACTTAAAGCTGCTGGGTAAAGGCACTTTTGGAAAGGTGATTCTAGTGAGGGAAAAGGCTACTGGCATGTACTACGCCATGAAGATCCTACGCAAAGAGGTCATCATTGCTAAGGTGGGCGGCACACGAATCAGAACTTTAAAATGCTCCTGAATAATTAGTTTGAGAGTTATGACGAGTTGTTTCTTTTTCCTTTTTTGTGATCTATTTCAGGACGAGGTTGCACACACAATCACAGAAAGCAGAGTGTTGCAGAGCACACGGCACCCCTTCCTTACGGTATGTTCATTTCCATCAGGGTTTTTTATTAGTACACAATTCTCTTGCTTTTAGATTTGTTAATTCACATTTTTTTCAATCTCTCTACAGACACTAAAATACGCCTTCCAGACACGAGATCGATTGTGTTTTGTCATGGAGTACGCAAATGGAGGCGAGGTTTGTCACATCCTGTCACTCCTTACAAAAACAAACTAGAAAGGCCTACACCATTCCGTCTCTTAAAATTCTTTTTTGTCTCCTTTTTACGTGTTTCCAGCTGTTCTTCCACTTGTCTCGAGAGCGCGTGTTTACGGAAGATAGAGCTCGCTTCTATGGGGCTGAAATTGTTTCAGCATTGGAATATCTGCACTCTAAAGATGTCGTCTACAGGGACCTAAAGGTTTTCTGTGTTCTCAATGCTTTATGTTCGATATGTAATTATTGTAAAAATAGTTTGAATTGCTTTTTGAAAATTGTGTCATAGACCACAGACATGAAATCTGAGTTCCTTTTTTACCTCGAATGGCAAAACGCTATTTCCTAATTCTCTTACAATTGCATTTCTCTCTGCAGCTGGAGAATCTAATGCTGGATATAGATGGTCACATTAAAATCACAGACTTTGGCCTGTGTAAAGAGGGCATTACTAATGAGGCCACCATGAAGACATTCTGTGGGACCCCAGAGTACCTTGCTCCTGAGGTACTGCGAACTCACTTCATGAACTTGTTTTTTCAGTCGATTTTTGGATCATAGTTTGATAGATTAAAAAGTAGAAAAAAGATTGGAATTAGTCCCAGCTCTGATTTGCTCATTTTCTGGCATATTATAATGGAATCTCACAGTGTTTTAAAGCTGGAAACTGCCTTGTTGGTTGTGTGTTTTAAACCACATTGAAAGGAGAGCAGAAGCTAAAAAGCATCTTTGCAATGTTGTCAACAATGCATGTTAGGAAGTACTAGATGAAGGTTTAAGAAAATATTTTGCCCTGAGGCAAGTGAGTAGTTAAAGGGTTAAACAAAAATGTGTTGAGGCTGAATTTAGAAAGTATCATTTTATGTGGAATTTTGCATATTACATAAATTTAGTTTCTTTAAATATTAAAAGATGAAAATATTTAAAAATTGTTCATTTAAGCAAGTCTTATGAAGCAGAATGCTGCAAAACAAAAGGCTTAAAACTGTTTTCTGTTACATTTGATGTGATTCTGTAATCGGAGATACATATGGCATTTCATAAAGTTAAGGAAAAAAAACCCAGTTCACTAACAAATTCTTTCCAGTATTTTATTGAAAACATCACATATTTTAATAATTCAGTGCTTGCCAAACACAGATTACTTCCTTTTTTACTTTTGATGAAAACAGATATCTTTATGGTATTGTTTGTCAACTCTGTTATGGACAAATTAGGCAATGTGTAGAAATAACAATGAATCATAAAAGGAAAAATCTTTCTTGTATCATTAGACAAACGGTCCTTACATTCCAACATTTGGAACTGAGATATTTCACCTATGCATACCTTATAAAGAAAAAAAAAATACCCATGACTTCACAGAATTTTCCACTTGAAGCAAATGTTTTTAATCTGAAAATGTATTATATACAATATTCAGAAAAAAAGAAATGTTGTTGAAATATTATAAGGATGCATCATATATCTGTGTTTGAGGTTTTAAACAACAATAGTATTGTATTTTATTTTTTGTGAAAATAATTCATAAACACAGTTGACCCTTTAAAGGCACAATGTATTTTTTTTGCCGCTAGAGGGCGCATATTCAAAATAAACAAAAAACGTAGTTTGATAAAGCAGTGACTGAGTGTGGAATCATGGGAGCTGTCGTCTTCATCCCCACAGCTGATGCAGTCCAAAGGGACTTGGGCAGAAATCATGTTCATGGATGAGCTCATGATTTATTAACATAGTAGAATGAAGCAGGGTGAGACTGAAAGCTGGCGAGGCAAATAGAGTCTGCTGAACGAGCGCGACATACGGTTTAAAAGCAGCAGAGCTTTTATTAAGCTACAGTTGACCGCTTCCGCTCCTTCCAGGTGGCACATTTGGGGAAAAAAACAGCGCTGTTTTATCACACTAGATACGTTTGAAAGTTATATTATAATGCTACTCTGTGCGGTCGTCACAGGTCTATTAAAACGCACATATTAAAACGTCTTTGGTGTTTCCATATGTTTTCTACAAAACAAAACCGGAAATCGAGGGGTTATAACGTCATCGGCAGGCAACATAATGAAATCTCTAGATTTAAACATTCTTCTAAACATTTGGGATAAATCTTGGATATTTTAATAAAAAATCTTACATATTGTGCCTTTTAAAGGGGTCATATGAGGGCCCCAAACGGGAACAGAGTCGCGTGACAGACACAGTGATGAAGCTCGTATGTGTTTGCAGTACACAAGCCACGGTTGAGACTAGAGATGTTCCGATACCCTTTTTCTCTTCCCGATACTGATTCCGATACCTGGGCTCAGGGTATCGGCCGATACAGGGTACTGATCCGATACCTGGGTGTGTATCTGTATATACAGCTGTATATACTACTAGCCCTGTGTAAATTGCTAGAATTATTTTATGGTGTGCTTCAGACTTATCCCTTAATAAAACATGAACAAATACATGGTGAACTACTGTATTTATTACAGTATTTTTATTATCTGACATGAATTTGACAGTAATATTTATTTTCTTAAGCGAAAAAAGAACTTCAAATGCAGCCAAAAATCTAACACTGCAAACTAAAAAAGGTATTTTAGTTTTACAATATAACTGTATAAAAAACTGCAACAAATAAGTCTAGGAATATAAAAAATGATATATTAATCAGATAATCTCTTTACAACAAAACAAGTTAAAAACAAGCAACCGTCTAGGCATAATTATTGTTATTAATAGAGACGTATTATTATTACTACATAGAGACATAGCTAAATCTACTGTAGGCTACAACAGTAGCTTTATATTGTCAATTTACTCGCCATGAAGATCTTTGAGTGTCTGTGTTTATGATATGACAGTTTTCTCAAATGAAACGGTAAATTCTCATGAAGTGACGTTTATGCGTTCGTGTACTCACACACGGCAGAGACTACAAAACAGCGAGCTCCTGCGCATCTGCGCCCGTCACCCACAGAGATGTAGAATTTGCAGGTGTAATATTTAAATAGTATTTTGCAGTTTAATATTCACAGACACTAGTATATATTCGGCTACAGTCTGGAGCCCTGTGCTTAGACTAACACGGAAGCGACTGAAAGCAGTTGCGGGTACCGAATATACTCGGGAGTCGGTAACTTACTACCGGTACTACAGAGACGCTGGTATCATCACATTTGTACATTTTCAGCACCGACTTGGTAGTGAAGTGGCAGTACTTGTGGCATCCCTAGTCACCATTTTACTGTCTGGTTGGTCCAGTCTGAAATACTGCTAAACAGCGGACATACTGCTAACCACTGATCTATAATATAGAAGCGGCTTCACTGTCTGTTGGCAGTTTAGAACACGATGAGTGATCCAGTCATATATAGATCAGTGCTGCTTACGCGTTTTCATTTCTTCTTCGTTGCTCTAAACAGGGGTTGCTTGTGGCAACACAGCACAACTTCCTGTGTTTGCAATGCATTCTGAGCAGCGAAGAAGAACCGTGCAGCGGTTAGGCAAAGCTAGCGGTCATAACTAGGTCTTGAAAATGATATCGGATCGGTATATGGGTTCATGTACTCGCCGATGCCGATGCCAAAATTTGTTGTGGTATCGGTGATATTCCCGATACTAGTATCGGAATCGGAACAACTCTAGTTGAGACAGCTGAATCCACTGTGATGTGGATTCAAACACATGCAAAACTCCGCATTTGAACATTCAATATGAAATACTTACAAATTGTAAGTAACTGTACAAATTGTCAAAATAAACTGATTTTGCTTTCGCCCCAATTACACACAACATCTCCCTGACATGGCTGCTTCAACACTGTGGTTACTGAAACCACGCCTTCTTTCTTTGTGTGAACATTTGAAATCGCATCATATGACCCCTTTAAGTAACAGTTTTAAAGTAACAGAATGATCCGGTGGAACTGACAATTTTATTTTTGCCAGAAACTCCACTTGCTAGCATAAATGCTAAGAGCACATGGCACTAAAGAAATCATGATTAAAATACCTTTAAATAACCCAGTGTGTGATCAGTAATATATTTTGTTTTCCTTTTGATCTTGTGAGAACTGTTTGACGTTCTCTTTAGATTAAAATATTTTCTCAGAGAGAGCACACAGACTTTTCAGTGCTTCAGATGTTATCAGTGAGGGAAAGTGACATAATATCCAAAGATTTATGGACACACATTTTTATAAGAAAAAAGTTATTTTTAAACAATTTAATGTAGAATTAAGTCAATTAGTATTTAGGGCTTTTATAAATACAATGAATGAAATATTGCAAAAAGAAATGTACAGTAAAATATTTTGATTACACAATGATACACGATGGACTAATTTGGACATAAATCATGATCTTTAGCTATTAAAGACATATTTTACACAAATGATTACATTGTTATTGTATATAACATCTTGTAATTCATAAAAAGTAAAAAAAACTTAAATAATACAAAATATAACCATTTGAAAAAAAGCTGAAAAAATAATGACTTCTGACAGCAAATGTATCTGCAATTATAGAATCACCATTTGTATACAATTTGTATGTTAATTCAATTGTCTTTAAGTCATAAGGTTGGTTTAATATTTGGCAGGACTGCTGTTTTAACTAACAGAAAATATGCATGTTGTTCCAAACAAGAAAAAAATAGTCATTGTGATTAATCCCACCTAACATAAAAAAAATTTTTTAATATACTTTTATATTGAAATAGTTGTACATTCAATGTTTAAATTAATGTACAGACAACGTAAAGACAGTATATTTTTAACTTTTGTTTAATGTTAACTTTTTATTTATTTTTATTTTTTTATACGTGAAGGCCAGTATCACCGATACCAATACTACTGATGTCTTTATAAAATAGTTTTTTCCCCCTAATGTTTAACCATTGACTATATTCTTTCATCATTACAGTATAATTGAGATATATACATTTTAACATTTATTAGACTAATAATTTTTTTTAATAAGGATAAAAAAAGACTTCTAATTTAAGTGAAATTTAAAACAATCTTTACATAAACCCATTATAAGAAATATCATATTTACCTGTGGCCTTCAGCAGAAATATACCGAATTTGAAGTGGTCAAACACTGAATTCAAAATTAAATAGATTATTCACTGAATTCAAAATTAAAGCCATAAAAGTTATTTATTTTCTTCTTTTTTTTTCATTTTATTTTATTTTTAATTTTTTTGATTAACAAACATCACAGCAGCCGGGTTATGTTGTTTTGGCTGCTATTTCCATAAGCGCTGCCGTTGCTGAACATGCCGCAGATCTGACATGCATTGTATTTTCTCGCAAATCTCTTTACCTTTTCTGATCCACTTCAGTTCTTAATGTCTCTACTAGTTTAATCGGGTGTGTTAGTTGAAGGGAGACAGTGCTGGGATGCTCCGGGACAGTTTTGAAAACCATTTCAGAGACATGTTCTTTAATGTGACTCATATATAATATTAGGGGTGTGCGATATGACTATTTTTGATCGTGGATGATATGATGTCTCCATGAACTGCTTTTGAAGAAATATCGTAGTATCATGCTACAGCGCATATTTTATCAGCTGCAATTTTGGTGCTTCCGTCGTATACTGTACAACGCCACATTATTTGCATGTGCTTTTAAATGTTTCATTCGTGCACTGGTCTGACCTGTGCTTTTTCTGAGTGCTGCATACATTACTGTCAAGGGATAGATCACCCTAAAATGTAATTTTTTATTTATTTATCATTATTTACTCACTGTTACATTGTCCCAAACCTGTATTAATTTATTTCTTGTGCTGAACACAAAACAGGATGTTTTGAAGAATGTGGGTAACCAAACAGTTGCTGGTCCACGTTGAATTTGATGGTAGCAAAAAATACTATAGAAGTCACTGTGGACCAGCAACTGTTTGGTTTTCCACGTTCCTCAAAATAGCATTCATGTTCCGTAGAAGAAAGAAGCTCATTCAGGTTTAAAACAACATTTGAGTGAGTGAGGTTTTTTTTTTTTTTTTTATACCTTGAAAGGCTTTGTCTTTTTAAAATAGAGAAATAAGTTTGTCTGTAATGCTCAGACAACTTGCAATATAATAAAACCAACATGACAAAGAATTGTGATAAAATTGTGAATTGTGTGTGATCTTTCTAAAAATGTAAAAAAAAATAACAATTATATATTTTTTCCATATCGCCCACCCCTATGCATGCACAGTTTTCAGGCAACTTTAATTGTATTTTTGAAATTCTTCAACTTGTAGAGATTTTCGACTATCATATCTATCACGCTTATGCGATCATGAGCTATGCTACATGGTATTAAGGTTTTTATACATTGCGGTTTAAAAACAAGTAATTTTTAAGCTATTGAAATGTAATCAGCAGCAAAAGAAAACTCATTTCATTATATGCACGTGCCATCTGACAGTCCGTTTCTGAGCACTGACAAAGAGGTGGTGCACGTGAAGACGGCGCTCCTAGAGCGCGGGAGTATTGAACAGTTATATTTGCGATTTTAGAGGCCTTGAACAGTTAAATACACACACTTGTATGTGTTAAAATTATTGTCTTTGTCAGTATAATCATAAACACAGTAATTTAGGTCTTAAGTGAAAGCAAACCGCTGAGAAAGAAAAAGTGTAATAGTATATTGTATCTGGGTAGCTCTTAAAGTGACAGCATTCTAAAATTCCTCATGGCTGTCATTCATGTTAACCAAATAATAAGAGACAAGATAATCATATATATATATATATATATATATATATATATATATATATATATATATATATATATATATATATATATAGTGATTTATATTGTTACTGTGAACATAAAATTAATCGTATCGTGATTGTACACAAAAAGGTGAACCTGGTAATTATTATTTCTTTCCGTATTTAGTTGTCACTCAGGATTATGCTGCAGCATCAAAGTAAAATAGTTTGCAAAAGCATTATTACAGAATGTCTTATTTAAGCTTGTTGTTTTCTCCTTTTTTTTATTGCCATCTCTAAACAGAAATTTTTCATCTTTTTCTCTTTTTTTGCTGTAGGTATTAGAAGACAATGATTACGGCCGTGCAGTGGATTGGTGGGGTCTTGGGGTGGTCATGTATGAAATGATGTGTGGTCGGCTGCCGTTCTATAACCAGGACCATGAACGTCTGTTTGAGCTCATTTTAATGGAGGAGATTCGCTTCCCCAGAAACCTCTCGCCCGAGGCAAAGGCCTTGCTTGCTGGCCTGCTCAAGAAAGACCCCAAACAGAGGTAAGAAGAGCGTCTGTTTCCACTTTTGTTATGAAAGAGGATCTTGCGTATGTTTTAATAAATGTTTTGGTGTTTTTTAAGGCTCGGAGGAGGTCCTGAGGATGCCAAAGAAGTGATGACACACAAGTTCTTCAGTTCCATGAACTGGTATGATGTCCTTCAAAAGAAGGTAAGAGTTTAAGGCAGTGGGAGCGGATTCATTGGATGTAATCCGCACACAAATTAGAGAATGTACACTACTAATCACTTTGACAGATGCTCTCAAATCGCGTTTACATTCATGTTCCAATATTGTGTCAGTGTGATTGATTGCAGCATGATTGGAAGACATGTATCCTCAAACCCTACATGTTTTTTACTTCATTAGACACTTAACAGTAATCAGTCATTTATGCTGATCTCTGCATGTGGTTAATGAGGGATGTGTGAAAACCAAATGTTCTCTAGAGCTTTTTGTTAGACTCACCTCTCACCCTCCTGTTTTTTCTGCAGCTCAGCCCACCCTTCAAGCCGCAAGTGACCTCAGAGACAGACACACGCTACTTTGACGACGAGTTCACTGCACAGACAATTACTGTCACGCCACCTGACCAATGTGAGTACTTCAGTTCTTCCTCCTTGCCTGTCTGCTTGTGACGTCACGTATCTTTGTGTCTGAGAAAACGGTTAACAAGTAGAAAATGACTGCAAATATTTTAGCCCTAAAAAACTGCACAAATTGTGCATGTGTCAAGCTTATCCCTCTGCACTCATCTGCGGTTGAGTATACTTTGAAAGCTGTGCGGACGCGGCTGGGCACGAGATGGAACAGAACGTTGAAAGTGAAGTATACCCAGGCCTCAAGTTGAACCGAATCAAAAATGCATTGTTGAGAAAAACAAAAAGTTGCATTGGTGTATAACTCGCGTGATAAATGATATTATTACTTTCAGAAGTAATGTAAAATATCTGTAAATGATGTACAAACATAAGCAATACGAAGATTATAGTGGCATTCATTATAAACAACATTTAGGCTATTATAAAGGCCAAACCTGCTTAAAAGGATAGTTCACCTAAAAATGAAAATAGTCATTAAAGGGATAGTTCACCCAAAAATGAAAATGTTATGTTTATCTGCTTACCTCCAGGGCATCCAAGATGTAGGTGACTGTTTCTTCAGTAGAACACCAACCAAGATTTGCAGTCTGTCAGTCTTATAATGGAGGTGAATGGGAATCACAGCTAAATACATACAATAAAAATCGGTTGGTCTGTGCAAGAAACCAAACAGTATATACAGATTTTTTTTTTTACCTCTGATTCACAGAGTCTCCGAACTGTTCGAAGTGTCCTGAACGCATTCTCAAGCAGGTGTGTGAGGCGTCGTCATCGTTTTCCTGTACGGTGGATCGCAGACTTACAAGTGCATTACCGCCACCTATCTATCAATTGGACTATTGACACTTCTAATTGAGTTTGTAGATAGAGTGTCAATGGTCCACTTGATAGATAGGTGTCAGTAATTCACTTGTAAGTCTGTGATCCGCCGTAAAGGAAGAAGACGCCTCACACACCTGCTTGAGAACGCACTCCGGAGGACACACTTAGGAGACTTCAAACAGTAGCACATTGTGTGAATCAGAGGTAAAAAAACGATATAAACACTGTTCAGTTTGCACAGACCGATCGTTTTGTGTCTTTACACATCAATGTATTGTCACGAGCCGCAGGATTTAATTTGGTTTTCTTTAGTTTTAGTGTATGTTTTAGCCGTGATTCCCATTCATCTCCATTATAAGACTGACAGACTGCAACATTTTGTGTTAAAAATCTTCGTTTGCGTTCTACTAAAGAAACAAAGTCACCTACAACTTGGATGTCCTGGGGGTAAGCAGAAAAATATCAAATTTTTCTTTTTGGGTGAACTATACCTTTAATTACTCGTAAAACCTGTCAGACCTTTGTTCATCTTCAGAACACAAATTAAGATATTTTTGAAGAAATCTGTGAGCTTTCTTACCCTGCGTAGACAGCAACATAACTGACATGTTCAAGGCCCAGAAAGGTAGTAAGGACATTGTTAAAATACTGACAGAATTTTCATTTCTGGGTAAACTCACTGTTTAAGAGGAATAAATGATTAAATGAGATTATTTGGTTTTCTGTTGCTTGCAGATGACAGTCTTGATGTGGAGGACCCAGATGCACGCTCACACTTCTCACAGTTCTCTTACTCAGCCAGTGTGCGAGAGTGACCCCTCCCCACCCTCTCACCCTTACCAGCAAACCGGACGCCCCTCACATACACAATCGCAAACGCATACAAGGACACGTGCACCAGCAACCCAAGCCTACCGAGGAGTGGGTTCTAGGGGGGAGGGCGGCATCTGTGAACGATCCTGAACAGGTGGTACCCTCTGGTCAGTCCTGGTTTCCGATTGGCCTTTCATTCAGCCAGTCGTAGCCTGACACTACACACTGCAACACAATCCATCAAAGAATCACTGAATAAATCTCAACCAATCAGGTACCATCGAAAACACCGCTCAGCACCAGCAGGTTTCAGGACACACGCTCACACTCAAAACACTGGACTACGGGACTAAAGCCTCTTGTAAACACAGATATCAAACACACTCTAAATCATCTTGTGGGGACAAGAGAAATCAGTTTGGACTTATTTCCCACTGATTGTTACAGTTTTAAAGCCATATTTCTGCAAATGTACAAGTGCTCTTTCTGGAACTAGATGTTACCAATAGTGTTTTTACAGCGGGAGGACGACGATAGGGTAACACAGAAAGGAATAGTGCTGTTTCTCTGCCTGGGTTGTGTACCGAATGCTGTGCGTGTGTGAGCGCATCAACGGATGCGTGTTCTTCAACTGTCTTTTTGTGTTTCCATTTTGTACAAGGGCATAATGTTATGTTGAGGAGTTGAACGGGGTGGGATTGTTAGGGGTTTGGAGACTGGAGAAATGTTTGTGCTTTAAAGGGAAAAGAGAGAGAGGAAGACAGCTCTAGTGTGTTAACAGAGAGTCTGTGGTTTCTTCCACATCAGCAACATTGAAACCAGCTTTCTGGAGAGGTGTTTTTCCAGTTTTCATCTGCAGCCCCAGAGGCTCTGTGTTCTAAGGTTAGTGTATCATAGAAACTGTCCATCATGTTGTTTTCATTCTCTCAAATGTTTTGCAGGCATTGATGTTAAAATTTAGAGACGAACGTACAGGCAACAACCATAACGGAAAAAGGATTTGAATGTTCTGTTATTTAACTGCAAGAGCTACTGCATCACCATGACCGACTGGTTCAAGTAGCAAACAGTGGAAACAGCCTTGACACTTTTCTTTTCATTTTTTTTTTTTTTTTTAATTCGTGTAGTCAGAAAAAAATGGTTAGGATGTTTGAAAGAAAATGTTCAACTTCATCTCCAGCTGTGTAACGTAGGTGAGCTTCTCCAGACAGAAGCTGTCAGAACGCACTGCTTAGATGTGTGAGGTGTTTTCTTCTTTTGCCTTTTGAAAGATCATTCATGTGCAAGGAACATCAAACTATTTTGTTTGTTTTATTCCTTATTTTATTTGGATAATTTTTTCTTCATTCGCCCACTCACTGAAATTAAATTGTCTTGGTAAAAAAAAAAAAAAAAAAAAAAAAAAATATATATATATATATATATATATATATATATATATATATATATATATATATATATAAAATATATATTACAATAGTAAAGTTTTTTTTTTTTTTTTTCTTTTGTCCATTTTTCCATTTGTGTGAATGTGTGGTTCACTTGTGCATGTGTGGGTGTGATACAAGGTAGTCACAGTATATATTTGCAAGGGGAAATGAAAAGCTTCCTTTGTCGAAAAAATGACGAGCATTCGTGTTTAAACATGATATATCACCGTCCCTCCTCCATAAACTTTCTCATACACAAACGTCCTCACAGGTACCAACAGCACGGCCAAACTGAAGTACTTCTGCGGGTCTTAAGTGCATCAAACCCAAAATACGCAACTCACTAGGTTTGGAAACAGCCCTTATTGCCTTGACTGAGAGAAACCACCAGATGGTGCCATTTGCAAGTGTCATTAAATAATACATTGCTCCGGACACATGCACACTAGTTCACATCATGATGCTCAATTATAGTTTTTTAAAAGAAACTCTTGGGTGGACACATGAGGAGAGAAGATCTAAAATGACCTGCTGTAGTGCTTTCACCCATTTTTCTTGTGTGTATATACCTACATTTGTAGGACAAATCAGCTTTGAAGTGAAAATATTTTGCAAATTTAACCATCGACTGTTCTGTTCTGAATGTGATTAACAATCACGAATGTCATCATTGATGCTCGGTTTGCTTTTTTAGTGCAGGGGATGCAAACGTTGGGGGAAACTTGAAATTTCATCAAACTATTTTTTTTTTTTTTTGGCTACAGAGTGCTATGGGGGTATGCTTTGCTATTAGGACATACATGCAAGTAAATTCTTTTACCAAAAACTATGATGTCTGCCTCTTTTACTAACACAACAGCATGTCAAATTAACCACGTGGACAGCAGATTTTGATACACTGTGTTATTTGGCTAGGGTTGAGCCTAAAAATGTGCACAGTTTTTGTTTTATTGAAGACTTTTATACTTTAAACATTTAATTGTTCAAATATATTGGAAATGTGTGTATATATAATTGAGTGCGTTTCAGCAGTGGTCTGAATAATAATGTACAACAGTCATTTTAAGAATGAGGATTGAACTTTGTCATCTTTATAGCTTAGGTACCAGAAAAATACATTAACTTCTATGATCTCAGACATGGAGTCAAAAATTGAGAACCAGTGCTGCTGTTGATTCACAACCAAAAATTTATTTGTATTTTCTTTGGGCATGTCAGTCACAGTGCTGATTTCCTATACAACAAACCCCGAAACTGCATTACTAACCCCCTACGCTAAGTCTTAAACTCTAACCTTAAAGTGATAGGTTAGCAAAAATTAAACTTTTTTTTTTTTTTCACAAATCCTGGGTATGTCATGTCTTTCATACCTGTGACTGACTGACTAAAGTGGAAAATGACCAAAGATATTATAAATATGGTTTGTTGTCACCAAAACTTTTTGGTTAACAACATTCAAAGTGATATGCTCATGTGTTCTTTAGAAGGAAGTAAATCATACAGGTTTGGGGTGACATGAAGGTGAGAAAATGACCGAATTTCATTGAGACTAAACTCTTCGTTCGTTTCCTGTAGCGTTGGGCAACACATCTTGGTAGACAGTTTGCAATAAGAGGCCAGAAAAGTTAAATGTACATATAAGGAACAGCTGGAGGACCAATTTGTAACTTATTACATCAATTGGCAACATCACTGGGTATAAAAAGAGCCTCTCAGAGTGGCAGTGTCTCTTAGAAGTCAAGATGGGCAGAGGATCACCAAATCCCCTAATTTTAATGTTAATTAATTCATTACAGTGTTCCTGTGGCTCAGTGGTAGAGCTTTGCATTTGCAGCGCTAAAGGTTGTGGGTTCAAATACCAGGAAACACTTAATAGGTAAAAAAAAAAAAAAATGTTAGCCTGAATGCACTGTAATTTTTTTATAAAAGCGTCTGCCAAATGCATAAAAGTAAATGTTAATATTCCTGTGATCAAAGGTGTATTTTCAGCATCATTACTCCAGTCTTCAGTGTCACATCCTTCAGAAATCATATAGACTGATTTGTTGATTATCGATATTTAAAACCCGAGTAAAAAAAAAAAAAAAACGTATTCTTTGTTGAATAGAAGGATCCAAAGATCAGCAATAATGTGAAATAAAACGCTTTAGCAACATTATACACTATATCATTTAAAAGCTTAGAATCAGGCTAGTAAAATATTTCAAAATGTTACTGTTTTGCTGTTTATGATCAAATAAACGCAGGCTTGGCGAACAGAAGAGACTTTAAAAAAACATTAACAAGCTTACTGTTCAAACACTTTTGACTGGCAGTGTATAGGTATAGGCAACTTTATTTTTTCTCTAATTTCTAGCTTTTAATTGGCTTAGAAATCTATAATTACTGGCCAATAACCAATAATGATTTGTTTATATACTACTATTTTATCACATAAGGCGGCAGAATAGTTTCTATACTGTAATACATGCTATGTCAATTAGCAGTGCATTTGTTCATATCATTTATCACCTGCTGGAGATGACTTGAAAATCCATATATTGTCGCAATCGTATGTTTAATGTCTTCGTCTTTCCACAAGTTTCTGTTTTCTGTGAAAAAAGCTGTTTCATACCGCGATAGGACGCTTTTGTCCATATTAAGAGTTTCCTGTTAGGACTTTCTGCGGGAGAGCGCCTCCGGCTTCGAGTGTGAGTGAAACACACTGCAGGAGCAGGGCCGTATTAAGACCTCAAATGACCCCCCCCCCCCCCCCCCCCACACACACACACATAATTAAGGTGATTTCTCAAATCAAATGTAATTTATTAACTTGTCCAACTACCGTATTTTTCGGACTATAAGTCACACCTAAGTTTAAGTCGCATCAGTCCAAAAATACGTCCTGACAAGGAAAAAAACATATAAGTCACACTGGACTATAAGCATTTATTTAGAACCAAGAACCAAGAGAAAACATTACCGTCTACAGCCGCGATAGGGCGCTCTATGCTGCTCAGTGTAGACTACAGGAGCACTCGGGCAGCATAGAGCGCCCTCTCGCGGCTTTAGACGGTAATGTTTTAACTTTATCTTCAATGGTAAACAGGGAGAGCAAGCGAGAGTGCAGTCAATCGCTTCTGTGTCATTGTGGTCCTGAGATCATTCTTCACTCGTTTTAAAAAAAACTTTCGATCCCTGGAACATTTTGAATTGTAGCTAAACGTCTAGCGTCCTTGTCTTTCTTTAACTTTCTTTTTGCAAAACCACTCAATTGACGTCTGTCCATTTTGATTCATTTTCTGTAGCCGTTAAAAAAAATGACACATTTGCGCGTACTTGATGTGGACCAACTCAACTCTGACAGATTGGCGACGGAAGGGGGGACTGATAGTGGTCATGTAATCTTTATTTATTTATAATTGATTATTATCATTATTATTGTTATTGTTGTTGTTAAGTTAGTGTTCATAAACGAGTTATGTATAGTCTTTTAAGAATTTCAAGTTAAAAATTAAATAATTTTACGAAAAATATTTTTAAAGCTTGTGTCATGTGGTGCCCCCCTAGTTGTGAATGGTTGGTGCCCCTGAGCACTGGCCCAAGTGCCCTTATGGATAATCCGGCTCTGTGCAGGAGTGTTTAGCGCTCCGTGATGTACAAGAGGTCCGAATAAAACGTCATCCGCGCCCCCCGCGTAATCTACACCCCTGCGTGTATTTTCCAACATGACAATGCCAGACCACATACTACATCAATTACAACATCATGGCTATGTAGAAGAGGGATCCGGGTACTGAAATGGCCAGCCTGCAGTCCAGATCTGTCACCCATAGAAAACATTTGGTGCATCATAAAGAGGATTGAGCAAGTTGAGCAACTAGAAGCCTGTATTAGACAAGAATGGGACAACATTCCTATTCCTAAACTTGAGCAACTTGTCTCCTCAGTCCCCAGACGTTTTGCAGACTGTTATAAAAAGAAGAGGGGATGCCACACAGTGGTGAACATGGCCTTCTCCCAACTTTTGCTGATGCCATGAAATTTTAAATCAAATTATTTTTCCCTTAAAATGATACATTTTCTCAGTTTAAACATTTGATCTGTCATCTATGTTGTATTCTGAATAAAATATTGAAATTTGAAACTAACACATCATTGCATTCTGTTTGGTTTTAAGTCAGAATTTGTAATAATAAAATAAAAAAAACATTTAAGTAATCAAATCCTAGATGTTTATTAAGATCCTTCTATCTATTGAAACCCCTAATAATATTTTACTATATGTATATATTTTAAGTATCTTTTTAATTTTTTTAAAAAGTGAAATTTTATACGTTTTCTTTGTATATTATGAAACTTTATTTAAAAAATGTATTGCATTTTTCATGTCACTACTGGTATGTTTTAGTTCATTGGCTGAGACTGATTTTAACTGCACCCCTAAATGTATGATCAGGAAACCCATCTCTCACAGTTACAAGTAGATAGGTCACATCTTTTTGAGGCAAATTGTTTTCAAATGTCTGAAAATCTGTGTAACATTGTTTCAGGGAACACATAATCCTCATATTTGGAGGAAGTAAACTAAATTTTAGTAAAGTTGTGCATTTTTCTTTTGTTGTATTTTAGTATGTCTTAGTGTGTTTTACAACCCGAATTCCGGAAAAGTTGGGACGTTTTTTAAATTTTAATAAAATGAAAACTAAAGGAATTTCAAATCACATGAGCCAATATTTTATTCACAATATAACATAGATAACGTAGCAAATGTTTAAACTGAGAAATTTTACACTTTTATCCACTTAATTAGCTCATTTAAAATTTAATGCCTGCTACAGGTATCAAAAAAGTTGGCACGGGGGCAACAAATGGCTAAAAAAGCAAGCAGTTTTGAAAAGATTCAGCTGGGAGAACATCTAGTGATTAATTAAGTTAATTGATATCAGGTCTGTAACATGATTAGCTATAAAAGCTTTGTCTTAGAGAAGCAGAGTCTCTCAGAAGTAAAGATGGGCAAAGGGCCCTCTAATCTGTGAAAGACTGCGTAAAAAAATTGTGGAAAACTTTAAAAACAATGTTCCTCAACGTCAAATTGCAAAGGCTTTGCAAATCTCATCATCTACAGTGCATAACATCATCAAAAGATTCAGAGAAACTGGAGAAATCTCTGTGCGTAAGGGACAAGGCCGGAGACCTTTATTGGATGCCCGTGGTCTTCGTGCTCTCAGACGACACTGCATCACTCATCAGCATGATTGTGTCAATGACATTACTAAATGGGCCCAGGAATACTTTCAGAAACCACTGTCGGTAAACACAATCCGCCGTGCCATCAGCAGATGCCAACTAAAGCTCTATCATGCAAAAAGGAAGCCATATGTGAACATGGTCCAGAAGCGCCGTCGTGTCCTGTGGGCCAAGGCTCATTTAAAATGGACTATTTCAAAGTGGAATAGTGTTTTATAGTCAGACGAGTCCAAATTTGACATTCTTGTTGGAAATCACGGACGCCGTGTCCTCCGGGCTAAAGAGGAGGGAGACCTTCCAGCATGTTATCAGCGTTCAGTTCAAAAGCCAGCATCTCTGATGGTATGGGGGTGCATAAGTGCATACGGTATGGGCAGCTTGCATGTTTTGGAAGGCTCTGTGAATGCTGAAAGGTATATAAAGGTTTCAGAGCAACATATGCTTCCCTCCAAACAACGTCTATTTCAGGGAAGGCCTTGTTTATTTCAGCAGGACAATGCAAAACCACATACTGCAGCTATAACAACAGCATGGCTTCGTCGTAGAAGAGTCCGGGTGCTAACCTGGCCTGCCTGCAGTCCAGATCTTTCACCTATAGAGAACATTTGGCGCATCATTAAACGAAAAATACGTCAAAGACGACCACGAACTCTTCAGCAGCTGGAAATCTATATAAGGCAAGAATGGGACCAAATTCCAACAGCAAAACTCCAGCAACTCATAGCCTCAATGCCCAGACGTCTTCAAACTGTTTTGAAAAGAAAAGGAGATGCTACACCATGGTAAACATGCCCCGTCCCAACTATTTTGAGACCTGTAGCAGAAATCAAAATTGAAATGAGCTCATTTTGTGCATAAAATTGTAAACTTTCTCAGTTTAAACATTTGCTATGTTATCTATGTTCTATTGTGAATAAAATATTGGCTCATGTGATTTGAAAGTCTTTTAGTTTTCATTTTATTAAAATTTAAAAAACGTCCCAACTTTTCCGGAATTCGGGTTGTAGTATGCAAGTTAAAATTCTGTAAAATTCGCTACCTGTCACTACCAAAAGATGGGATGTTTTGTCAAAAATTAAGTATAATGACTTATTCACAACTAAGATGTTATGATAGTTTTTGGTTTGCTATTCAAACCAATGAAAATCAGTATGATCAACTTTTTGCCTTTTACAAAGAAAATTGGACTCAAAATGCAACAATTCTCGTTAAAGTACACTTGAAATATGGTTAAAAATGTAATTTTTATTGATTGACCTAAAACATTAATAAGAAAAAAATTAATAATCTAATTAAATTATTATTACTGTGTTTCAGTAGTGCCAAGTTTAGGGATAGGACAAATATTCCAAAACTTTATGAAAATACAATATTAGAATTAACTGCACAATTAGAAATATGTATCTTGCATATTATAAAATTGACATTTACATTTTTAGGAAAAAAAGACTTTCCAATTCTGTAATGGCCCATATAGTTTAGTTAAATTAACACTTTTGTGCTCAATAATAATGACTCCTAGCAGGGATAAGTAGCTATCTTCAATCAAATTGTAATTGTAAATTGTAAGTCAGTAATTTTTATTTATTTGTATATTTTATATGTAAACGACAGAATTATATATATATATCTTTTTTTTTTATTTTTTTTATTGAATTAATTTATCTTAATCATTTGGGAATAAGACATACTCTTACCAAATATTTGATTAATGTCTGTTCAACTCTGTTTAAAACAACCCAAACACACAGAACCTCCAGTGACTTGACAAAAGCAAACTTGCGGCACATGGGCGGGGCTTAGTGAAGGGGCAATTAGTAAGCTTTATTAGTGCCACTGGTGTTAATTAGCTGATGGTACATGCCAGTGTACAGCTGCAGATTCAGCGTGTGCAGGTAGCTGCAGTGTCCAGGTGAATCATGGCTCGAACTGGGTTTTGTGATTCCAGGCAACTGTTGGACCTCCATATGGTGAGAGTGCTTGTAAAATCTCCACTTCAGTTCTTAGACCCGATGTGTAAATTGAATAATGACCACAATGTTACCAACAGGAGATTTTGCCAGTTCACCAGTAGCTGCTACATTATTATGGATAACTGAACACATGCTCGATGTATATTTAGTCGTGAGATCAGTTTGAATACTGATCTGGAAGGCAAGCTCTCATGGTTTACTTCAACTCCGTCTTAGAATGGCTTTTATTTTGCGTAAACATTTGCCACCACAAACGAAGAATGACCCATTCCTGCAGGTCTTCTACATGCATTGAAAACTGAAGTGCTACTGCCTTACAATCTTATTGTGAATAAATGAAACCTTTTTGTGCTTTTGAAAGACTGACGACAGACCAGTGCCCCTGCGGACGTGGGCGAACTCCTGTGTTCTGAGGGAGCGCAGGGTGTTTGCTGAAGGAGAGGAGGTGGCACCCGTGCAGCACTACAAACCTGCACAGGAGAGTCGATGGGTAACTAACCGCTGCTCTTATGTCATTATGTGCCAAGGTGTGACTTTGCTACCATTTGTAACCTTCTGAGTGTAATGGATAGAAAATCAGCCCATTAGACTGGTAGATCTTCAGATGATGTGCTATAACAATTCTGCCATCACAGGGTAGCATTTCTGTTTCTCCTCAAGGTCCGAAGAATTCCCATATCCGCAGAGGATGGGATCATAATGGACTACGCTCCACAGCATGAGTCAGGACCCTCAGGTAACCCGAGATGGCACTGCTCGAGTAGTCCATGATTTGGTACAGCATTCTCAATTTAGTACATTTAAGTCTAGTTACCATTATTATTCCAGTTAGAATACTAGCCTACATTTAATCCAATGATGACTATCATTAGGCTAGATATTATTTTGGTGAATGCAAATGCAGTGACTGCATGTTGAGTTACTATATTTATTTGTGTTTTCAACTAGATGTGTTTTCTAGCAAAAATGTGTTTACCTTTTGTAAAACGCTATGCCATGGTGTTACTGTGATAGCTGCTTACTAGCCAGAGTCAAGATCCACCGAAGAGCCGTTATAACGGAGTGCTGTAAAACCCAAAAGCATAATTCGCCATGGATTCCTTTTTAAACTTACATGGGCTTTTTATTTTTAATTGCAAAACCCACATGAAAGTCTCAAGGGAACCAATGGTAAATTAGTCTTCTGGGTTTATCAATGCACCAGCAATCTACATTCTGCACCCTAAATCTAACTTGGATCCCTGCAATTTAAGATTCTTCCCTGATTTTTATTCACTTTTGATGCATAATTCATGTCTGTAGCACAAACCGTGTTCCCTAAAGTTTAACTTCTACACCGCGAGAAGAAATTTGAACCATCTGGCAGGTACATTATCTGAAACGACATTCAATGCCAAGCCTAATAATATAAATTCAATACGGAAATCTCCAATCACATTAACTGCATTGAGTTTTAAACGAACTGCTTTTACACTGAAATCCAGAAAATGTTTATAGTTTTTCAGTAACGTTTATTTTTCTTGTGCAACAATGCTAGATGGCTATGAAGAGGAGGCTTTGCTGAAGTATCTGAACAGGTTGCCAGGTCCACCTAGTCTGCGAGAACTGATGCCCGAGCTTCTGCGCAGAGAAGTGGAAGTAGCCATCAGTAAGCTGGGGCTCCTCTATGATAAGACCTATGCATGGGACATCTTTTCAGATATGATGGTAAGGATGACATGCAAAGTACTTTTTGCAAAGTCGATTTTTGGTCGTCATTGTGGTCATGTGTTGGTTTCCTCTGCTTGCAGAGAAGTCAGCTACTATGCACTCTCCCAAACACTGACCTGCCCAAGCATTTCAGTGACACTACGAGAGCCATCTTGGTGGACTGGATAATTCAAGTCCATGTAAGTGCAATATTCAGATTTGTTTTTCATTTCTGATCGTGAGTGGCTGTGACTGAAGTGGAGCTGAGTTAAATTCAAATTAAATGTATGCGTTTAGCAGATGCTTTTATCCAAAGTGACTTCCAGTGCATTCAGGCTATCAATTTTTACCTGTCATGTGTTGCCGGGGAATCAAACCCCCAGCCTTGTGCTTGATAGCGCAATGCTCTACCAATTGAGCTGCAGGAACACTACAGGAGTTGGCAAAGTTATCCCAAGAAAGTCTTGTGTGCGTGTATATTTAAGTTTTTGCTTACAATGGCTGTATAAGTATTTAATAATCCAATATTGTGACTTACTATTTAAAATAAGTTCTTAAATTATTTCTGAAAGATCATGTGACACTGGAGTAATGGGTGTTGAAATTTATAAAAAAATGTATAGTAAAATAAAAACTTTAAATTAAATAATTTCACGATATTGTTCAGTGTTTTTAATCAGATGCAGCCTTTTTTACATCTTAACAGTACTTTATATTATGCTAAATATATAATTGTTTGAATAAGGTGTTCTCGCAGTCTCTGATTTTGTAAAGGATGCTTGTTTTCACCGCAGGAGGTGTTCCAGTTCTCGGAGGAAACGTTGTATCTGGCAGTACACCTGATGAATCGAGCACTAAGGCTCATCAAAGTGTCCATCTCTGGCCTGCAGCTTCTGGGTGTGGTTTGCCTTTTTCTGGCTGCTAAAAAAGAGGAATGTCTGTTACCAGAGGTACTTGAGTATTTAAATGAATGTTTAATGGAAAGTTGGCACTCTTAACATGGTAATGTTTGTCAGGTGTCAGAGCTCTGCTATCTGATGGAAAACACCTACAGTAAGAAACAACTGCTGCGGATGGAGAGGAGGGTTTTAACTGGGCTCAAGTTTGATCTCTATCACTGTCCTCCTCTTCATTTTCTTCTCATCTCTGCTTCCATTGCACGCTGCAGTGACAAGGTCTGTTAGCTTCCCTTGTGTAAAGTACACTTTAGCGTACTTGAAGTACTTCATTAAAGATGTTTCAAAATGTATATGTAATTGTGAATGTAATGTTTTTGGACACTGCATGCTATTTGCAATAAAAATGTTGCTACTATCGTTCAAAATATCGTCTTGTGTAATACAGAAGGATGTTCATGCATTGTTCAAAACCAAACTGTTCATTTTTGGGTGAACTGTAAGCTGCTTTAAGTACTTATAAGATTTGAAGTACACCTTTTAAATCAAAGGAAATGCCTGTTTATGCTGTCCATTTTATATTTGTATTAAAATATGGTCTTCAAACGGGTCTGTTCAGGTGGTCTGGATGGCACGATACCTGTTGGAGCTCTCTCTGTTGGAGGGGCAGTGTGTGGTGTATCTGCCTTCCCAGCTGGCAGGTGCTGCCCTCCGCCTGGCCCGCAGTATACTGCAGGAAGCTCCCTCTCCTGATGGAGAGATGGCCTGGTGCATTGCCTCCAGTATCCACATAGGAAGGTCAGGACAAGAAGCTCTTCAGTACTGCTCTCAAGAACTGTTACAGACTGATTTCTTTAGAATTGAGGATTAAGATTTTCCTTCCTATTCTGTTGAAAAGGACTCTCACAGTGACCCCTAATGATCACTATCAGTCATTATCAAGTTTAGACCTAAAATTATCTTTTTTTTAAATTTTTTTTTCTTAATCCGCAATTAAAAAATTTGTTGAAACTGATTTGAAAAATAGCTCCATCTTTATTCTTCTTGTATTTCCTCCCACTATCTCTGATGCAGTGAAGCAGCTCTCCTCAGTATAATGCAGATCATGGCCACGGCAGCAGCGAGAGCACATGCTCGTGAGACCCGTGCCACTTTCATCAAGTTCTCCACTATACAAACTCTTCATGTCAGCATGCACCCTGCCCTGAAAGCTGCCCCTGGCCTACTGGGCCTGTCGTGCCCTCAGACATGACGCTCTCTCAACACCAGTGAGGACGCCAAACGAGGCTACATTACTCTGCTACTCAAGGAAGGGGAAGAAACGCTGAATATGGCTAGTCGGGAGGACGGTGTTGCACTGGAAATCAATGAAACTCAGAGCTGGAGAGGTGGTTACTCTATTTGAACTGAATTGTTTTCTGTAACTTTTTATAGGTGTCTTAAGTCAATGAATGTAAAACAAAAAAAGAAAAGCGTGTATTTATGTCTTTTGTAGCTTTTTAAGTGTTTATCAATGCTTCGTTTGGAAAAAAATTAAATACTGGAATATGGTATCCTATGGAATTAAAGCAATTTGAAACATTTTAAGTGTTTTTGTAAATGTGATTTTCCAAGTTTAAGATTGTGAAAAATAAAAATGTATCCGTCTTCACAAACTGCAATGCAGATTCAATTTTTCACACCGTATTATATTTTTATGCACATGCTTCCGTGCTCTCCACTTTTCAGTGACCCCATTTTCAGGGGCATCATGTGCAAAGTTGTCAGATCTGTATGCTAATGTCTGATTAAATGGGATGGAGATGTATATATATTTTTTTCAGTTGTAGCTCTATTAAATAAGATACATGACATTCAACAGCCCCCCCCCCATTAAAAAAAATCAATTGTAAAGGGCCAAGATTACGTCACTATCGCTGGATTTAACTAAAGAGGGCTTTGATGTTAATAGGCATGTTGCGTTGTTTGTGTTTGATCTTTGCTGCCAGGCCTCTGTTTGCCCGTAAATGTTAAGCTTCGTACATAAGACAAGAATCTACATTCTGAGCAAAATCAAGAAAATGTACCTCCATTACGCCGGAAAATATGGACTTGGCAACTCAGTGTATTTATGACGTCACCAGAAAGAGCGCAGTTTATCTTTGGGCGTCTGTGCGCTGTACCGAACATGTGCGCGCAGCTCCTCTGCTCTCCTCCTCACATGTCCGCGCACACCCGCGCTGCCGATTGGCTGACGGGAGCGCGCTGCGTCATTCCGCGCTGCGAAAACCACGTGGCGATGTTATAGAACAGCTGACCTCCGCGAGCTAGCACATTTTATAGGCGCGTGTGATACAGTCTATGGTGAGAGACAAGATTTCACGGAGCGAGGCTTTAAGCGTTACGCGCCTTGCTTTCTCCGAATTTTTGCTCCATAGTTTAGTCTGCCGCGCATATTTCTTTGACTGCCATTATGTTTCAAACATTGCACTGTTATCGCTTTCATTCATCAGTTCCATGGCCCACTTGCCCATTTATAATGGCCAGAATGACAATTAGTCTAAATGCACTCATAAATGATAATCAACAGTAAAAAAAAAACGTTATGATAATGCATTTGTTCTTAACAGCAACAACCAGATAACTATAGGCTTTTTATATGGACATTTATTTCTACATTAATTGTTAATGTAAAATCTTTGTAGAATTATTGTATATTTTGATTAGCATACGTTGCTCGAAACGGATCAAGCTGAAATATTATAACTGTAAGCAAGTGCAATGACGATATTTGAACACTTAATGGCAAAAAAAACAACAAATAATATTTTTTTTAAGCTGCAATCGGGGCATCAGACAGGGGGCAATTGTAGGGCCCTTGGCAAGGGGGATATACTGATTATTATTATTAATATGATTGATAAGGTGTTATGTTTTTAGGGGTCCACCCCCTTGGAAGTTTCCTGCAAGTGTTAACTGGTCCATATGCTTCCTGTATTTGACTCAACAGATAGTCAGTGGTCAGACTCAGGATTACAAAATAGCTAACACTTTGACAGCCAAATGTAGTCACACTAATACGTGTATTCTTCGCTACTCCTCCTCTTGTTATGTTTCGTGTCCGTTCAGTCGCGTCCAGTCAGACCGTCTCGTTCCTGCTCTCCACGTGCCTGATACAGGATTGGCCAAGCCACTTATTCCCTTCCGTCACTGCTGTTTGGGGCGGAGTTACGTGGAATCTCTTTGCCACTATTGGTCCGATGGCGTGCCAACCAGCCAAACGGGCGTGCCCCAAGCATGCTGGGCGGGGCTTACTGCAGGTGGAGCTGTCAGTCTGCAATTTTGAAGAAGGGGCTGGAGGAGGTTAAACAGCCCGAGCTGGAAACGATCAGAAAAAGTGCAGGCAAAAGTAATGTGTCTCGTCCACGCTGGGTGGTCACCCCTGTCTGCGAGATGACGGGAGGTGCAGATTGCCCCTGGACAGGTAGTTAGGAGTGTGTGGTGCTCCCCTGGACGGAGAAGAGCCAAATACTCGCGACCAGGATCAGTGTTATACATAAGGTAGGCAATGCTGATGTGATATTCAGATTTGACTCACCCAGCGAACAAACGCGGTCTTATGCTCTGTAGCAGCTTATCTTTGCCCATTTGTACTGATAGGTTATCTGTTTGACTGGGTATTGCAAGATCTGTCGTTAACTGCACGTAAATGTTGTCTGTGCAGGTGGTAAAGCAAGTTATTTGTGGTGTCAACAGGAGGAAGTAGAGACTGAGCTCTGCTGTTGTTGTAGTATTACATAACGGTCAGGGAAGGGAGGGCTCAGAGCTCCATGTGTGTGAGTGTGTGTTTAAGTTTGTCTGAATAAATAACCTTCCTCCTGGCAGGACAATTCATGCCACAGACCTACCGAGAACTAGTATATGAAACACAATGAAAAACAGTAAAGCAAAACCAAAATAAAAAAGGGCTTAAATCACTGTACAATATAAGCATTATGCATTATTACGGAATAGCACAATTAAATAATAAAATGATGAAAATTGTGATTTTTTTTTATTTTTACGATTGTCATTAGTCGAATAGTAAAATTATTTCGGGGGGATGGTGTGGTCAGTTTCTCGGAGGGGGGAGGGGGTGTCCTATAGCCAATTTTACATAATGATTTCAATATTTGTTCCAAAAAGGGTTTTGTTTAATGAAAATTTTAATTTTAATTAAATGAACTATTATTTATAAGCCTTTTTTTTCTGGTGCCTGAAATGGAGGACTTTTGGTCAATATTTTGCTGATTGTTTTTTTGTGCTGGTAGTGCTGGCACCTTGTCTGGTTTAGGAATGTCATGGATAAATATTGATGACAATAAACCCGCCAGAAGGTGACAGCAAGTCCATGTTTTAATAAATCATATAGAATCCAACGATTTGTTCAAAACGGCTGATTCAATTAGAAGCTAAACATATGAGTCCATCTGAATGGACTGTGGAGTCACTTGATCACTCGATTCGTTCAAAATCTGATTCATTCAAGGAACGAAACACCGTGTTGCTATGCACTGTTGTATAAAATTAATAGAACATTTGTGCTCCCGCAGAAATATTAGATGATACTCAGAAAAGTACATTGCTTGTGAAACAAATATAAAAACATAAAAACTCATACATGGGTATCTTTTTCTTTTATTGCTTGAATTATTAACTAACTGTATTCTAACAGGCTTCATCGCGCAATTAATACTTTTGGACTTTCAAGACGTGTTTTTGAGATTCCAAAAGAGTTTTGTTTGTTTTTTGCAAAGTCGGTGACTCGATAATGTCAGCTTTACTATTGCCTCTCAATCTGTCTCACATACAGCGCAAGAACACTATGTCGGGGAATTTCTTTACATTACAATTAAGGAAAAATCATACATTTTCTGTTGTTTTCTTTTTAAAGAACTTCAAAAGTTGGACTTTCCGCTTAGGAGCAGCTTGTTACAGTTAGGGATGGGTATTGATAAGGTTTTAACGGTTGTGTTACTTTGTGTTGTGTTAGGCAGTCGAAAACTTTGCATTTCTCTGTCTGCACATAATGCACTTTTGAAAGATGCTTTGACAAATTGCTTGTGTTTCCGCCCTTACATGCAAAAAAATTGTTGCACTTATGACAACCAGCGTCTGCATCAACTCTACTGAAGTAGCCTATAACCACACTTTGGAACGTTTTACGGTCTCCGCCATCGTCACTCTTTTTATTAAGCAGGAGTTTTCGTACTGTAAGGGGCCGTTAACATATCGCGTCTAAAAACGCATGGAAAACGCTAGGTACGCCGCTTTCTGATTTTTTCCCCCCAAAGACTTCGGGCACTTGCGCTCCTGAGGAGTCTGCCGTTGCTAGGCAACCATGACCTGCTCTCTCCATGAACACGCGGAAATTTCAGCAATGGATAAATGGATTTGCAGCACTAAAAACTGCTTGCAGTAGCACTGCTACTAAATTAATTTAAAAATCCACATACAGCTATCAGCTGTTCCTTCATCTTGGCTGAGCTTTCAACGTTGTTACGGAAAAGGTGAGGAAGTTACATGACCTGCGGTGCGCTTGTGGCATTCTGAAAAGTTGAGATGTTTTTAACTCGATGTGGTGCGGACACCATTATGAGCGCGCATACCGCGCGCCTACATTTGAAATAACGAACTTGAGCGCGCAAAAGACGCGATATGTGAACGGCCCCTTATGCGTGTGTGTGCGCCGCGCTCGTTCTTGTGGTGTGTGTGTGTGGCTGACAGACAGCCTCCGCGGCGCGCATGAGTGATCTCGCAGATCTCACAGAAAAACGTCTTAATAATATCGCAAATTAGAAATGTTTGGTAAGATAAAATGTGCACGATATTATTATTAAGCGAATCTCTTCGCCATCGTCACTCTTTATTATTAAGCGGGAGTTTTCATACTGTTATGTCTGTGCGTGCGCCGCGCTCCTTGTGGTGTGTGTGTGTGACTGACAGACAGCCTCCGCTGCGCGCATGAGAGATCTCGCAGATCTCACAGACAAACGTCTTAATATGATCGCACATTAGAAATGTTTGGTGAGATAAAATGTGCACGATAACATTATTAAGCAAAAATAAATAGTACATTAATTGTTTCCCCTCCAGTAGCCTACCGAAATCAGAACCGATACCGTCAGATCTTACTGATACTACGGTCTTTCATAATTTAGCCCCGGGGCCATTTTAATACCGGGTTTCGGTACCCATCCCTAGTTACAGTACACACTGATTGGCCAACCGCCGCTATCTAGTTTGTGAATTATCATAAGTAATTTAGAGATTTCATTTGCATGGTAAGTTTTAAATAATACACATAATATTCTAAAGCGGTTAGGGGGATGGTGGTTTTACCAAGGGGATGGTTTTGTCAATTTATTTGAACCAGGGGGATGCCATCCCCCGCATCCCCCTCAATTCGAGCCCCAGTAGTAATACTGTAGTTCCTTTTAATAATGAGAATGAGAATGAACAACAAATAAATTCCTTTAATAAGTATATATACTTATTTATGTATTTATTTTTGTCATAACTATGCCATGATGGCAAAAATATAAATAAATACAAATAAAATAGGTCTATAAAATGGAGTGGAATGGATTTTGACAAGAGATCACATAGCAAACGTTCCAGAATTGTTCCAGAGTGTTAATAAGCAATTATGGCAGGATTTATCAGCATTTATCAGGTTTTACAGCAGCAAGCATAATTAATCCAATCAAAAATTAGAGTTTGATGTATCCAACCTGTTGATAAAGAGTCTTTGACCTTTTATAAAATGCCCTTTATGTGCACTAATGTGTTGGTTAAAAAAATAATTAAACTATCATGAAGTACTCCACGTGTCTAAATTGTTGGTCAATGAGAATACTTTTTTTTTTTTCAGTTGTAGAGTCCAATTGCTCAAGTATTTGTCTGCTGAAAAGATGATTAATACATGAAAAACATGGCACATAATTGGTATTAGCAGTGAGTTCAGTGTGTACATATATACAAAATGTATGTGTATAGTCACTTAATATTCAGGTGTGTTTTGTGTTCTCTTTGTGCCTTACAGTCATTTTTTGTACAGTAGCTCTGAATACACTGTAATTCTCATGACAGAAAAAGCTGGACTCTTAAAAAAAGAGACTAGTGACACAATGTGTGTCTTGTGTTTTGAATTTACATACATTTCCTGTAAAATAATTGTTCTAATCTTTAAGCAGCTCACAGAAGACAATATACACTTTTTTTTTCTTGGATTTGTAAATATTACTAAATAATAAAAAAAAACATCTCTCCATTAGAAAAACAGAAAATTAAAGGATAATTGCAATGTTCACCCTTTGTTGACATATAACTGAAGCATTGTGCAATTAAACTTTTCAGTTTATCAGTGCTACTGATCAAACATTATTTGTATGTAAAGACCTTGAGAACTAACTCCACGCCCCATGTCAGAAATAGATAAATATATTCTGCATGAGGCCACTGTCTGCCCAACTGTATCTCTCTGCTTTCAGGGCTCGGGATGCCCAAGGAGCCAAGAGGAGATGCCCAAGGCTGTGAAGGGGAGAGGGAACACACCTCCCGTCCAGCAAGTAAAAATGCTAAAGACAAAAACAACAGTGCTGCTCTTTTGGCCTCTAGAGCAAGAGCACACGCTGAACAGGAAACAAATGGACGTGACTCCCGCTGCTCTGAGAAAGACTCTGGTTACTCGGGTGAGTATTGATTGACAGTATTGCTGTTATATTCACTCCCGAAGAGACTCAGTCAGTTCACACTATTTTTTTTACTCTTATCACAAAAAATACAGTTTGCTCAAAAGTGAATTAAGAACAACAATTGTCTCAACATATAATATATATTGTACAAAACCACAAAGGAATCCCTCCCCAGGTTTCTGTGAATGTCTGAACTTCTGATTTTCCGTACCATTCAGTTTAGTATATGCATTGTCAGTAAAATCAATCTCACCTGGTAGTCGAAAGATCTGGCAGTTGGAATAACTCCTGTAGTGAATTCTCTGTAAAGAAAATCCAAAAAGCAAAAAGTATAATTCTACATCAGTGGTGAGAGTAATCCAGTAGGGTCCAGGTGTAATTCTTTTTCCATGTTCCGCTCCATTTTGCACACAGCCAGGTCCTCAAAGCTATCAAAGTATACTGAAGCATGGATGGATGAGTTCGACACGTATGTATTACCACCTACTGGACTCGTTCTGTCTCCACATTCACCTCGCGGCTGTGCTGTTGTTCGCAGACACATAAGGCCAAAGTATTCTTCGGCCGTCTGTGTTCCAGGACGGTCCTTGCACTGTCTGTGTGACATAATTTTGGATGATGTCAGGATGTCACGCTCATGTCGTTCCAACCCCGTAAGACCTTTATTCATCTTCAGAACACAAATTGAGATTTTGTTATGAAATCCGAGGGCCTTCTAAACCTGCATATACAGCAACGCAAATGACACGTTCAAGGCCCAGAAAGGTAGTAAGGGATATCGTTAAAGTAGTCCGTGTGACTAGAGCCCGACCGATGTGGGTTTTTGGGGGCCGATGCCGATACTGATATTAGGGAGTAAGAAAAGTCCAATATCAATAAAACCGTTTGGTTCATGATATGAAGAGTTTATTTGCAAAAACCGATAAACATCACTTTAAAAAAATTGCCATGCAAAATTCTCCACATATAGCACGATCTGAAACCTAAACACATTTTGTCAAAAAAGCCGGTATTGTCCACTTTCAAGGCAGCTTACAGGTTTAGTTCCCCCAAAAATGAAAATTAGCTTGTGTTTTACTCGCCATCGAAGTACCTTAGGTGTATATGACAGTCCACATCTCAATGCAGTTTAACAGTCCACATCTCGTCAAATAAAGCTCATGCATTCATAATAAAAAGTGCCTCAGATAAATAAAGGCCCCCTGTAGCGAATCCATGTGTTTTTTTAAGAAAAATATCCATATTTTCATTAGTCATTTAAGTGACATCTTTGGGAAGCCAATGGTTGGGCGTTGGCTGAAGATGCGGAGTTGCGGGCTGATTGAAGTTTCAGATGGGCACTCGAGCTTGGACTCTGAGACACGGCGTTAGGCAAAACTTAACTCAGAAGACGAAACTCTCAACGGAAAAGAAACTAAAGTAAAAGAATAGAAGTAACATTTGACGAGACTATAGGTGGCCTTTCTTCTCATCGTGGCTAAGTAGCACCAGGCATGCAGGCTGAAGCATGCTGGAACGGCGCTCAAAGAACGCCAAAAAGTAATGGAAAACATGGCTGAAAGTGAATACTAAAAGCCAAAAGCTAAAAAGCTAAAAGCATGGCTACATGGCATGACCAAAATCTAAAGAGCTAAATGGCCAAAAGCAGGCATGACTAAAAAGCAAAATTGGATGGTGTCCTGAGTATTTAAACCGGGCTATGGGACACCTCTCAAATGGTGTCTTAACTAATTAGATATTTTCTTTGCTCAGGGCGTTGTTTGTTCCTCCTTCCCATCCATAAATCAAATGTTATCTTATCAATCACGTTGTCCGAATTTTACCACTCTTACAGAGTATAATTTTGGACATGATTCCTATAACAAGAATATGATACATTGGAAGAAGACTTGATTGGCAGAAACATTTCATGCAAGAAGATTTAAACACACACATACTAAACATGAATACGAACCCTTAAGCTATTCGATATTATTTATTAAAAAGACATACACAATAAGTGATTAGAAACATGATAGTCAGATGTGTTGGTTACATGATATGGTATGATATGGAGTTAAGCAATGGACTGATATTCGTTTATAAGTCTTTTTGAGTTCATTTTGGTGCATCTAAATCTGTAAACTTTTTGAGTTCATTTTGGTGCATCTAAATCTGTAAAAGACCGTTTCTGTGCCATTCTTTGAACATGTTCTGTGGAGACCAGAGGTTAAAAGGTCTCCTAAAGGAATTTCAGGTGGGGGAAAGTCAATCTAAAGAGCTTGTGATCATGATTACTATCATGGATTTACATGTGATGGTCATGCTGTGCATCTCTTTGTTCATTAATCTTGATTACTTGCCCCAAATTTGACAATCTCCTTTCTGAATAGGAATTGTCAATAATTGTTCTTTTGTTCTAATGTTGAAAGCTGCTCAAAGCTGCTAGTTGGTCAACTTGCTTCAGACTCGTGACGCTAGGATTTGATTTACAACATCTTGTGTCTTGAGTTTTTCTGTGGAATTCGGCTCCTCATGTCTCAACCATGCTCCGGGTCGAATCTTTAATTTGTCTGGTTCGCTCTGAAACCCTACAGCCGGCGCTGCTTCAGTGTATGACAGTCAGCGGAAGTGAGAGAATAGTGCCTTTATTCATCCTCCAGAGCCGTCTGTGGCACGTTTTATTATGAATGCGCAAGCTTTATTTGACCACTTGTGAGACTGTTCAACTGCAACAACTGCTGACTACAACGATATATCTTGGAATAGCCAGGATAATTTTTTATATAATTTCGACTGGATTCATCTGAAAGAAGAAAGTCATATACACTTCGGTGCTTCGAGGATGAGTAAAACAAGCTAATTTTCATTTTTGGGTGAACTAACCCTTTAAGTTCAAGTTTTACTGTAGAAGTCAACAAAGGGCACTTGTTGTTTTTGAACAGAAGCTGATAAGAATCTTGCAAAAGCAGCACTTTACAATGGTAAGGGAAAGCTGTTCCCTGTATTGCGTAATCACAACCATACAGTCTATGATCACAACAACAACGTTTGTCAGGCGTCTACATTGTCAGTTGAGGAGATTACAAAGATAAAATTAGTGTTTTTGTTTAACTCTGGAACATGAAATATGGGGTTATCTTCTTTTATTATAAAATACAATTTTAATATATTAAAAAACATAATTTCAATTAATTTTAATTATGTAAGTTACCTGTAGGCATATTTGTTTAAGTTATTATTACTTATCAAAACAACCCAACTGCAGTGACTGATACTGGGATGCACAAAAAAACAAAACAAAACAAAAAAAAACAAACCTTGATTTTTGATTTCTTTTATCTGTTTTTGCTTATTAACTCTTCATATATCAGCAGGTATTCTTTATTTATATATTATATTACTCTCCATTCATGTGTCCAAATCTTTGACTGGTATTGTATATAGAATACAGTATATACATAAACAGAACACATAAACACATTTTAAAAATTAAAAAAATCATTTCTGTAAAATATAATTTCTGGTAATCAAACTAACATGCAGAACATGAGAATTTGTATTTAAATAGTCTTTTTGCAGTTTAATATGCACAGACACTAGTCTATGTTGTGATTTGATTTAAGTGTAGGGACCTGTTTTTTATTTATTCGTCAAAAATATGACAAATTCCATGTTATACAGTAAATTCCGCCCATGTTTTCTGCATCATGGAAATCATAGGGCTCTGTTAATGTATCAAATGAATATGATAAGCTGTTTATAAGAGTAAAAGACGGGGACATTGTGTATTTACTTTATAGCATTGAGTCTCACTAACTAGGTG
The DNA here is from genome assembly GCF_963082965.1 of Carassius carassius. Classification (NCBI taxonomy): domain Eukaryota; kingdom Metazoa; phylum Chordata; class Actinopteri; order Cypriniformes; family Cyprinidae; genus Carassius; species Carassius carassius. Next base: position 7,924,161 of record NC_081777.1, read on the forward strand.
ACAATGTAGCATTTAAATCACCATTCAACTTCTTGCTTTTGTATTTCTCTTTCTTTGTTTCCCATCCTTCCTCTTGCCTTTTCCTTTTTTTTTCTCTTCCATCCAATGCCCTTTCTCCTCCTACTGCTCTTTTTCTTTCTCAGACACTGGCTCAGACTCCTTGCAGACTGATGCAGATGATCAGCAGAGCAGTGTGAATGAGCCTCAGGTCCACAAGGGTCCCCTGCAGGGAAGCAACATACTGGTGTCTGGGACGAATGAGCTCACCCCTATATTCATAATTAAGAATGTGGTGTTGAAGCAGGTGAGTCAATCCTGAGACTGTCAAGTTCCAAAACACTTTCAGGTTTCCTTTTTATTGTATGTAGAAAGTAGACAACAAGGCAGCCCATTTTATTTTAAACCAAATCTAAAGATAAAATTAATTAGGCAGAAGTATAAAAAAGGTATAAAGGTAAGAGGAGTACGAAGGTCCTAAGTGATAGTGATGAACAGAGTGGAAGTGAGTCACATAGAAAAGAACAACATTGTATAAAATAAGACATTGCTGTGAAATGTGCTACAAAAGACACCTTATTTACTTTCTTGATGTTGATTTGCTCTGTACAAGAAGCAATTCTTTCTCTTCTCCTCTTTTTCTTTTCCCCAAGCCTGGGCAGTCTGGTCAGGACCACAGCATTCCTTCATCTCTGTCATGGGATGGAGGTGCTACAAGCTGTCAGGCTCCCACCCACGTCCTCTTGCTGCAACAGCCTGGCATTAATCACAGCACCCCATTGCACATCCTCAAACCCCAGCCACAGAGATCCGAAAGTAAGGGTGTAAAGAAGAGCAAAAACACTTACCTCCCCATCCTAAACTCCTACCCTCGAATTGCACCTCACCCATGTAAGAAAACCCCAGAGAAACCAACGGCCAGTAGAGGAAGTAACACAGAGGAGCACAGCCTGAGTAAGAGAGTATGCACAGAGGAGAAGAGAGATGAGGTGTCCACAACCACACAAGCGCCCAAGCAGCATCTGCACAAACAGCCAGAGAACAACTTGCTGTTGCAATCTCATTCCCTCCCTCTGTCTGCAGGCCGTGAGACACTTTCTGCCTCTCACCAGCACCAGAGCCCATGCCGCCCATCTAGTCCCTCTGCCTCCCTCAACGTGAGCTCTCCATCCATCTCAAGCACTCAGACGCTTTCCCCACCCTCTTCCAACGACCTCATCCAGGGCAGAAAAGAGCCCCATAAGCATTGCCCAGAACCAAATACCAGCTCTGGCAAAGGGTCATTCAACCTCAGAGGGACAGCACATCAGCGTCGCTTCCTCAACACAGTGGAGATTCTGAGCCAGCTGGGACTACTGGACATCACCTTAAGGATGCAGGATCTGCTGCGGCAAAATGCGGCTACCGAACGAGACATAGCCCAGCTCCGCCAACATGCCCATCTGCTTTTCCAGGCCACCCAAGCAGGTGCTGATGCTCCGGCTGCCTGGGAGAAGCTCCAACAGGTCATGGCAGAGTCTGGGCACTATCCCAGCCTCAAGTGCCTACCTACAGACAGCAGCAATGGAGGGTCTCAATCAAAAGTACAAGTCGAGGCAGCCACCAGCACCAAACCTGATACTCCTGTGGTGTACAGATATGGACTTAATGGCACTGAAGAGGTGGCGCCCCCATCTCCTCTTCTAGCTCCAAATCCAGATGCAGAATGGCAGTCAACAGGTCAATATGATTTTGTCAGTTATAACACCACCACTTCTGAGCAAATCAGAGCCTATAGAGGAACCGTGAGTCCACCAGATGATCCAATAATGCCTCCGGACAGCTCTACACATGGAAACCTGCTTTAGACTGCACCCAGAAACCTGTTGAGCACTGGGACTTTAAAGCAGAGAAACAGCAAGGGAGTCTTCAAGATAGTATCTCAAACATGATTTCAGAGATGTTATCATTTCCCCAATATTCTCCATGGTAACTCAGGGCTGTGCTCAAGGACACCGTCTTGGCTGCGCAGCGTGCCATCTTCCTGTCTGTCACATTTCTACTTATCTGCATTAGCAATCACTCAAAGTGTCTGATGAGAGCTATGCGGAATTTAACGCACATGCTACAGACTGCCACTCATCTATCTGCATCAGCCATCCTGCCCCATAATGGAATCAAAAAGCAACTTCAGGTTTTCAATGGCCATTTGCAAATGTTTTTGATAGCAGCACTTCATGTACAATCGATCACAGAGTAATCAAAAATGACAGCCTGTTTCCTACTTTGCTGATTTATATTAGAGACTAATAATTTGCAGTTGTTGTCACAGCATGTAGCATTTCTAAAGAACATGACATGAGAATGTTAATTTGCAACAATGTGGTAATAATTAGTGATGAGTTTCCCTCCGTGAGGCCTTGTCGCTTAAAGTAAAGAAGGATGGTGCTTGAAGGTCCCGAAAAGTCCACACATGCAAAGACTCGGTGTAAGAATTATTCCCAGAGTTATCTTGCTAGAGTCCATGGAGCTTTTGTTCTTCTATGCAGTGCGCACTTCATTAATCTCATTGCATTGATCTGTTTGCTCTATGTCTTCATCTTTGACCGTAGACCAAGACACCCATTACTCAAGCCTTTTGAATTGGGTTCACTGAGATGAAGGGTCAAATTTGAGTGTTAATAAGAGCTGTATATTCCATTTATTTGATCACAGATCATGATGTCTTTGTGAGCTTTCTTGTGTTAAAAGTGTTTTGTGCCAGCCTTAATATATTCTGCAACATCTTTATATTTCTTCCCCAATTCTCTACTACAGCACCAAGCTTTTTGGCACATTTTTTGATACTCTTGACATGACACTAATATATTATTTGTTGTTGTTGTGGTATTTCCTTTTATTTACTTACTGAGTATTTTTGAGTAACAGAAGTTGTGTATGAATTGGTTTGTGTCTAAAGAAACCGTCAGGCCCACACAGAGATTTTACAGCATTGTGCTGTCACTCACAAAATTGTGCAAATCATTATTGCATATTTGTTTATGATAGTTTGGATAAATGAATTAGGTTTTCAGCGTTAAGTACTTCATAGGTTAACACGTTTTATGTTTCAGTAAAGCAGACTTTTAGATATTTAGAAAGGTCTGCAGATTCCACTTGGGCAAGACTGTTTAATAACCTCAAGAGTTCTTCTTTGTGACTGATTTTTTATTCCTTCATTAGCTCTTTAATTTTCTTTTTCATAGATATTGATGACGTGTTGGTACACAGCAATGATCTTAAGTCCAAATAAATGGCAGTACAGGAGGGATGTTCTGAGCTGTGTGTGTGTGTGTGTGTTTGATGGCCTGGTGAAGTGAATAACGAGTTTGTGTTTGAAATGAATGGCATGCTATGACATGATCGATATTTAATCAATATCTGCCCGTGTAGCAGCACAAGAAAATACTGTATGTTATGCAATTCTAATCCATTTTAAGAATGTTTGTGGAAGCTATATTCTGACATCAAAATTAAGATGAAAGTGTGTGTGTGTATGATACTTTCAGTGTTTCCACGCAGTATGTTTGATGAAGACAGAATCATCACAAACGTTACTCTAATAAACTACATGCAGATGCAAATAAAAAAGCTTAATTAAAAGGCCTTTGGTTTGTTTGTAGATACATTTAATGCCACATTTGTTGAAAATGAATACATTTGGTCCTGCTGTGCTCCTGCTTGGTCCTTTTTTCCGAACTGTGATGGAGTTTTCAGGGTCACATTTTCAGTTGTCTTGAAAAAGACAAACAGCTCGTCTTGTACAGCTTCTCAACTGCAGCTCTTCACATCTCTTTTTCATCAAACAAACTTTGAAGTGTTTGGAACTGAAATCCTGTGAACTGTTTCCAAGGCAACCCTCATATAACAACAGGCAGATTTAGTTATAAAGCTTTATTTATTTGGCTTCATTTACTTAAGTGTGCACTTTCAAGTATCTTAATGTATAGTGCATCAACCATACCCTGGTCTCCCCATATTATAAGAAAACCCATTCAACCTGCAGTATAATTTTACATGCATTTTATGGATGCTATGTGTTTCCCCCCATATTAAATTCTTTCCAGACATACACTTACAACATAACTAATTTTTAAACAGCATGATTGCAAAATTAATAACACCTTTGCAAGGAACTGTCTGGATGTCACTTTATACTGTAAAAGTATATAAATATACAATTTTAAATGGTATTGTTGGAGATCCTTGATTTCCAGTTAGACCACCCCATTATTGCATGATTCAACCATAGCATATTTGTCAGCTAAACATTAAACAATTCGATAATCCAAAATTTAAATCGTCATCATTACTCATGTTGTGCAAAAGAACTTTACTTAAGCATGGTATAACAAAATTGGATTTAAGATTAGTAAAGTTATGTCAAATTTCTACATAAGCATAGTTATTGAAAGTAGTTTTACCTTTTTGAAATTTGACTCTTCTTGATATAGGTTAGTGCATAAACTTTCATATATATATATATATATATATATATATATATATATATATATATATATGTGTATATGTGATGTTTCAGTTTTTTCATTTTAATAAATTTACAGACATTTCTAAAATTCTATTTTTACTTGTCATCATGAGGTAGGAGTGTAGATTAATGAGAGAAAAAAAAATGAAATTACACAGTTGTATTATCAGGCTGCAACTACAAATTTGAAAAAAGTGAAAGGGGTCTGAATGGTCTGAATACTCTAGGAATGCACTGTACACACACACACACAAACTAAATTATACTAAAGTAATTATATATGCTGAGACACAGGCAGCTGTAAAAGGTCAAGCTATTAAAGAAACAATTATTTTTTTTAAAGATGCTTTATTTAAAACAAAATAAAATATTTTACAAACGTGAAGGCACAAGGACAGTGCAATAACCTATGAACAGCTGATTATGTGAATAGCTGATTATATTACAAAGATCACTAAAAACAAGTGGAAATAAACAGCAAGAGTGAGCCTTCAGAAATAGGGAAAATAATGTTTTTCGATTTATTCAAACTTTTTTATTTTATTTTTTTACTTTGTACAGCACTTGACAAAGACTTCCATCTCTGTGATGAGTGTATTTTCTTGTATTTGAGTTTGTTGCTTACAGGTGACAGGGAGGTTTTTGTCAGGACTACACAGGTGACGCAAGCGCTGTCAGGACATGCAAACACAGTGAAAAAATATTTAGTCTTGGTTAGTTATGCAGTTAGGGTTAGCTTTGGTTAAAGGGATAGTTCACCCCAAAATTTTAATTGATGCCAATTTTCATATGCGATCAAGACATAGTTCCAATGGATGACATTGGACATATACAAAGCTCCGGTGAGAATGCTAGTCTTGCGAGAACCAAGTTTTGTTTACAGAAGTGGAAAACCAGTCTCATCTTGGCTTATATTCAAATCCTCTTTTGTTTTGCTTTCTCCTCTGCGCTTCCGCTTCCGCATTTGTAATTTTTTATTTTTGGGAGAACTATCCCTTTAAATATTTAAACCTACAGTCCTGCCTTCATGATATATCAGGTGCTTGTTCATCTTTTGAAACATAAGGGATGAACATGATTAATCTCACCTGTTTTAAGCTTCCTTTTATAATAATCAGTTGACCCAGCGCCCATGCAGGCACCAGTATGATGGAGGACAGGGCCAGTAACCAGCCTAGCACATACGCCCAGTCCGGGTACACATACCAGCGGTTAAAAGTGAGGGGTTTGTACTTCACAAGGGAACAGACAAAAGACACCTGAGAATAGACGGAAGAGAAGGAGAAAGTTGAGATCAGACAAATGTGAGAAATAGTTTTATCCTGGCATATAAGCCTACAACTAAATAATGACCATTAAGACATTTGTAGGCTTTTCGACAAATGTAAAAAAATCCGTGAAGGTCAAACCAATGAATGAATGCAGAGACACTCACCACAGATACGAGAGGAGTCAGGTATTTCCAGCACAGCATGAATATGTAGTTGGGTCGTGAGCTGGTCATGTCTTCAATGACATCAAACATTCTCTCAGCCCCTGTGGGGTAGGGAAGAATTTTCTTTAATAGTAAACATAATAAAAAATAAAAATGGTAAAAATAAATGATTTAATAATCAGTTTAAAAAAACCTGACAAGAAATGTTCTGTTGCTCATTTATTGTTAGAAGTAAACGAGTCTTCACAACATAGAATAATAGTATATATATATATCTTCTTTTCTCCTAATTCCAGTACCTCAACATGACTAGGCAGAAGCTAAATTTTTGATTACAGAAAGGTGGCATTGACGTATAAGTGTGGGCAGTCCTGTTTGAATGAATCTGTGTTTTTTTTTTTTTTGGCAGCTTATTTTTAATAAAAGGTATTTGAAACTAGAAAATACCAATATACTACTAACATTATGCATTCGTGTTACAATTCTTTTAGCTTTACAATTCCTTACTTCTTTTACGTTACTTTTTTCTCAACACATCAGGGAAATGCTATTCTTTATTTAAAGGTCAGCTTTTGTAGCTTCTTTGCTACTTACCAAAGACCCAACCCATGGCCAGAGACTCAAACACACAGAGGAAAAGAAGACAGGCTCCACTGCAGGCATAGTAGTCAAACAACTGGAATACATACATCCCCCCCTGCAGGTCACAATACAACATTACAACTCAAGCAGAACAAAAAGGCTATGCTTGGAATGAATGCTGCAGAATACTGCCTTCTATTCTCAAAAGTGGTAGCTTGTAACAGCATGTATACAGCATGCAAACAAGTTATAAAATGTTGTTACACATCTGCATGCTTATGTCTGATTTTTCTTTTAAAAGGCAGCTCATATTTTTTACTTTTAATTAAATAAGAAACTTTTAATTTGTTACAACTCATTTTATACATTTCAGTGTATTTCCTTCTCACACATACAGACCTCTGTAACCATGATAAGTTGGCTGAAGAAGCAAAAAAGACAGAAAAGCAGGAGGAATATTTCTCGACGTCCAGCTTTGCGCAGCACCATGGGGTACAGGTCCATCACTGATGTCATGAAAACTTCCATCGCAACAAACTTTTTAAGGAGTGCAGCAGAACAAAAGTGCATTAGAATAGTGAAACACTTCTGAGTGAAACATGTGAGTAAGGCTTAACATGTCTATGTTCAGGTTTGAGTTTCAGCTCACCTGTGTATCTAGCCCGAGCAAAATAATCATAATGAAGAAACAAGCAGCCCACAGTTGTGGACACGGCATCATAGCTACTGCCTGTGGATAAGCTATGAATGCTAGTCCTGGACCTGAAGGAAGGAAGGAAGGAAGGAAGGAAGGAAGGAAGGAAGGAAGGAAGGAAGGAAGGAAGGAAGGAAAGAAAATAATTTGTTTTATTATTTTAGTGTTCTAAAGCTTTGCCATTTTTTTTTTTAAGAATGTTGCAGTACCTGATTCTGCCACCTCCTCAATGGGGACACCCTGTTTTTGAGCCATGAAGCCCAAGACTGAGAACACAGCAAAACCTGCTACCACACTGGTACCACTGTTCAGAAGGCAAAGCCATAAGCTGTCCCTGATAAGAAAAACATAAATTATACAATATATACATACACATGTATATGTGGTGCAAAAATCACTGCGCCTGTGCCTACATTATTTTCTAAATAGAAGAGAAATGAGAAGGGCCAAACACCGAACTCTGTGGTACCCCATTGATTGGTAAATGTGACTGATATTCCTATGCCCCCAAATATATGCTGAAGACCACCTTATGAAATAGATACCAAAAACAAAGATACTGGAAATAATACAATAATACTGAACTAACCTGTAGCAGTTGTTGTTGTATTTATTGTAGCTGCCTAATACAGTAAGAGAGGCTGTACCCAAAGCATAGGAGAAAAAGATCTGAGCTCCTGCTTCCATCCAAACCTAAATGCACAAAACAAGAGCGTAAGTACTTGGGGAAGGGTTCAAGAAATTGTAATATGTTAATGATATTTTGATAACAGCTAAGGTTTTATTGAATTTTCTTTAGCTACTTACAGAGAAAACATACTTTTTATTGATTGTGAATGCAGTTTACATAGACTACGTGAAAAAACAACAAAACAAAAACATTTCTTTATATTATCAGCTGATCTAGTCCTTGTATATGGGTTGTTATGTCACATGCCAGGAAAGGGCAGATGATGTGGTTACCTGCGGGTCAAAGAGACGGGCTGGTTCAGGGTACAGGTAAAACACAACCCCCTGCAGAGCTCCAGGAAGAGTCAACCCACGAATCAGCAACACAAGCAGCATCACATAAGGAAATGTAGCTGTGAAATACACCACCTACAGGCTCAATAAGAAAGGGCCAAAATTATGCATCTGTCCCCTCAAAAAAAAAGTAAAATACTAAAATGAAGCAAAATACTGTATTAACATTCAGAACACAAATAATAACACATTAAAACATAATTTCTTGTTTAAAAGCTGTCAGTGCATAAGACCACAGACCAAACAATCAAAGTGTGAAAATGTGAATTTTGATGTAAAACATTTAAGCACAGTATTAGACTATATTCTCTACAGAGATAATGTTGCTCACCTTGCCTGTGGATTTGACTCCTTTCCAGACACAGAAATAACATATGATCCACATTACAATAAGGCACAGTAGAATCTCCCAGTTGATCTGACCGATCTCCTCAATACCTCCAGAGAGAGACAGAACTCTGTTTCTATAAAATTTGATAAGTGAGAACAACAATCTTTAGTTTTCTTATATATGTGTGTATGTGTATCTATGTTTTTTGAATTGCTAATGCATAATGTTCTTGCAATGATTGATTTTGTTGTAATATAATTTATGCTTATGTATTTACCTCCAGAACTCGGTAACCGATGAAGTTGAATTAATCAGCATTGTCCGGTTGAGGGTCAGATTGTTTGCAGCAAGATTCACACAGTCATCTAAAACAGAGACGACGAAAAAAAAGTTAACTAACCACTGCTCCAGGATATTCTTATACTGTATGATATTCATTAGATAGTTCTGAGCTTTTTCTGAGTTTTGTTTCAAATGTTCACCTGTGTTCCAGGTGTTGTCACAGCTGGCCCATGGCAGTTGGGAGCTAAAAGAGAAGATGAGGTAGAAAAGCGCCCAGGCCAGAATGATAATGTAATACATGCAGCTGTACAAAATAATTAGTTGTCCTCCATAGCCAATACCTGACAAAATGAAAAAGATACATTGATCAACAGGGACATTCAACTAATTTCACAGAGACCCATGAGAATGGCTGCAATGCAAAGTTTCATTTGCCACCAGGAGGACTGTTAAGGCACTCATCACAATTAGTGTGCCAAATTTCACTAACTTTTACCATACAGTTCTAGGGGCTGATATGTATTTCTATACAGATGAATATTGTCTCAACTGATACACTGTCTCACATTTACTTTAGAAAATGCAAGTGGTGGTAGCCTGTACCATAACAATGAATGCAGATAAAAATGCATTTATTAATTTGTTTAAATCTTTTGACTCACCCTCAGCCAGTGGACAAAGCCGACGCCAACAAGTAATGCCCCCTTCCTGTGTGTACTGTCCCATAGCTGTCTCTAGCAGGAACAGAGGGACCCCACAGGTAACCACAAACACCAGGTAGGGTATCAGGAACGCCCCTGAGAACACACCAGTTCAATAATACATTATTAAAATACCACAGAAACCTAAGGTATAGTATTTATTTGTGTAACTATAATGATATCTCCAATAAACAAACATTTATGTCTTTAGTCTGCTTCATACCTCCGCCGTTCTTGTAGCAGAGGTAAGGAAATCTCCACACATTACCCAGACCAATCACAATCCCTGCAACAGCTAAAATAAACTCTGTTTTACTCCCCCAGTATCCTCTCTCCTCTATTTGTCCTTTGATTTTTTTCATATCTTCACACTGTTTTGACAAGGTTGCTCTGATCCTGCTGTCCAGACTGCAATAAGTTCACTGTTTGTTCTAAATTTTGCTCAGCTGGACACTTATAAAAATGTATCAAGCTATTCATTGACTGATCCTCTCCAGCTGAAATGACAACCCAAGTACAAAACAGGTAATGGGGCAGGTCTAAAGCAGATTCAGATCAGGTTGCTGCTAAGTTATAAAGTGGCATGCAAAAGTTTGTAGCTTGCAGAATCTGTGAAAATGTGAATAATTTTCACAAAATAAGAGAGATCATACTATATGCGTGTTATTTTTTATTTAGTACTGTCCTGAGTAAGATATTTTACATAAAAGATGTTTACATATAGTCAACAAGACTTTGAATTGCTGAAAAATTGCTGAAATTATTAAAATAACCTCATTCAAAAGTTTGTGGTTCTTAATACGGTGTGTGGTTATCTGGAAGATCCATGACTGTCTTTTTGTTTTTTGATGGTTGTTCATGAGTCCCTTGTTTGTTCTGGACAGTTAAACTGAGAACTGTTCTTCAGAAAAATCCTCCAGGTCCTGCAGATTCTCTGATTTCGCAAATTAATCCTGCTTAATGCGTGTTTCCTTCTGGAGCATCAGTAAATGTTTTAACCTTTTTTAATAGTTGTGTTTGAGTCCCTCAGTTGTCCTCAGTGTGAAAAGATGTATCTCAAAATCATACAGTCACTGCTGGAAAGGGTTCAAATATGCAAAAGTAGAATCTGCAGGACCTGAAGGATTTTTCTGAAGAACATTGCTCAGTTTAACTGTTAGAACAAACAATGGACTCATGAACAACCATAAAAAAAAAAAAAAATAAAGAAAATAAATAATAATAAATAATGGATCATCCAGGTAACTACACACAGTATCAACAACCAAGGGTTCATAAACTTTTTGAATGGGGTTATTTGTTAACTACTGTTAACACTGTGTGATATACTTCAGGTAGAAAATCTATTTCAATTTTTTAGTTTCAAAAATATTGTTAGCATGTGTAAAACCTACGGTCTCCAGTCTTGGACCACATTTGCTTAAACTCAGAGTATGAGGCTCTATCAATGCTAAAGACACAGGTTCGGTTCCTAGGAAATGCATCAGCTGTTACTATGTAAAAAGTCACTTTTTGGTAAAAACATCTTCCAGATGTGTAAATGTAAATATATTTAATTACAAAAAGCTCACTGAAGGTGGTAACTGTGGATGAGATACAGGTATAAAGGTATTGTATTTTTCAAAGTTCCACATAATATGATTGAATGAGTAGTAAATACACCTTTTAATACCTTTATTGATTTTTAAAAAATAGATAAGATAGACCATTATGCAGACATTCTGTTCACTGCTGTTAGTAACATTATTATTTATCATTTATAAGAAGGTTTCAGATTGAATTCAACTGTATAAAACAAGTTTGAGCTTTTCTGGGATTTTGTCATGCTTAATTGTAATACTTTTCCAACAGCATGCTAAAAATATGCTTCCTATTTGTCTTCTGCTTTTTTAACCCCTGTTGAAAAGTTATTCCTAAAAAGTTAAACTCAGCTTGAGCATTAGTGAATGTTTGCACCTAGAGGTGGCATGAGTCCACCTCTATGCATGATATACTGACCACTGCAACTTCTGATGCTGAACTGTGTATGGAAATTATGAGAAAAGATGGATCTCATAATCATAAAAGGTTCCAAATACTAAAAAGATGTTGGAAAACCAAACAATGTGCAGGACATGTAAGATTTTTCTTCTTCTGAATATAATGGGAAATGAGGGACTAATATTAAACAGTCATTGGCGATCTAGTTAACAACAAACATTAAGAATGAAGCCTTTGGTTTTTAGTTGTAGAATTTTGTCTAGAATGTTTCTGGTCTTGATGAATGCCTTTGTCTCCTATGGCTGGATCAAAGAGGCAATGATAACTATGGTAGCTGATGTATCTTTACTGAAAATATGTTTGTTAAAAGTAAATGAGAAATGAGGCATTTTTGTTTTTAGCCCAGTCTAAAAGACTAGGATTAAAAGCTTCCTCAGCTCGTTAGGCTCCCTTTATCACTGCCCTTTCCTTACAGCCTCAGTGTCTGGTCTACAGTTTGCCTTATTGAACTAAGCCTGACTCCTTATCTTGCTACTTACCTGTGTTTACTCACCCTTAGATGCTCCTTCGCTCCTCTGGATCACCTGCAAAAGACAATCATCTGTTACCATCAGCTAAGAGACCTAAAACCTTGCATCTGCATATTACTCACCTTCTGATCCTTGCTTCTCATTACCCAGCCCCTCTGTCAATAAAACTGCTGTTTTGCATACTTACCTCTGTGTTTCTGGCCTGTTTGCTGACAGTAGTTGGCTAAGTAATTTCAACTTTCATTTTAAGTTTTTATGTTATTTTTAAATGGAATCAAAACCTTCCACACATGCAAGCAATAGATCTACAAATTAACAAAGAATTTAGTCTACAGGCAGTGGGTTTCAGCAATTTCTACCACTGGACACACTAGTAGATAATGATTACTGAGACCTTATTTTGAGCCTGAACAAATGTTTAGACAGATGGAGTGATATTGATAATATGTTCCTAAAACGATTTGTGCTACTGTTTTTTTATTTATTCTAACCTGTTCAAGCATAAGTAATAATTTAAGGCATACAGAGCGCAACGTTCTTATTTCACCAGGGAAATATTAACTAGATTACAGGTGACACTGAAAAAGTTCACACAAGTTTGCTCTATCAGTGAGATGTGTGGGATCTGAGTCAAATTACAAAAATGCATTATTTTGTAAATATATATATATTTATTTCAATTTAAGTTACAACCACAACAATAATAATAATAATACTAACTAATTAAATGATCAGTCCTGTCAAACTTGACTGTGGCAACAGTAGAGTTACAGTTATGCCACAATTCTGTGTGCACAAGATTATATTTGAATTCGGAAAAGGCATTTTGTATGAATATGAACTGGGTTTTGTTGAGAAATGTTGGTTTAACACAAACACACATACACACACACAAATTTATTGAAGAAAAATCAGTTTTGCAATCAAAAATGTTTATCTGAATGTGCACAGACAGATGTTCTTGGAGGTAAACAGACCTGCAGAGTTTAGTCCTGACAAATTCAGTTAAAGGATAGGATAACATGAGTGAAGACTGCAGACATCGAAGCAGCAAAACAGGGTATACAGAGGCTATACACAAATACTGATTGATAGAATACACAAAAAGCCATAGGAAAAAATAAATCATCCATCAATTTTCCAAATCTTTGTCCTATGTAGCTTGCAGGGATGCTGGACAGATAAATGGTTGAAAGTCTCACACCCACACCAGTCTCTTCCTCAAAAACACATTCCTTGCTCCAGCTCTTCTGTGTTCTGAATACCTGTTGCTGGTGAAGGACTGTTTAAAACATGCACTTCCTCCAGCAGTCTTTGTCTGGGCTCATATTACATTACATTTACATTTATTCATTTAGCAGATGCTTTTATCCGAAGCGACTTACAAATGAGGACAATGGAAGCAATCAAAAACAACAAAAAGAGCAATGATATATAAGTGCTATAACAAGCTTAAACACAGTACACGTAGCAAGGGCTTTTAAATAATATAATAAATAAAAAGAAAACAGATAGAATAGAAAAAGAATAGAGCAAGCTAGTGTTAGAGGTCTTTTTTATAATTGTATAATAAATAAAAAGAAAATAGAATACAAAAATATTAGAAAGGTAGGTAGTTTTTTTTTTAAAGAATATAATTAGATTAGTGAGTGCTAACTTTAGAGGGTCAAATAAAGATGGAAGAGATGGGTTTTAAGCTGATTTTTGAAGATGGCTAAGGACTCAGCTCGGATTGAGTTGAGAAGGTCATTCCACCAGGAGGGAACATTTAATTTAAAAGTCCGTAAAAGTGACTTTGTGATATATTTGGACAAACAGACTCTATATCTGTAGTGACTACTTACCTTCTGTTTATTTAACTCAATCTCTTCTGTTTGTCCTATAGAGTCTCTTTTTGCATGCTCCAGTGTTTTTTTTTGTTTGTTTGTTTGTTTTGCGCTTTTCACAATACAAATCATTGCAAAGCAGCTTTACAGAAAATGTATTTCCTATTTTAAAGTTCCTACATTATATTTAGGAGTAGCTTATCAGTGTTGACTATGTCAAGTTGATGTCCATATGGCAGAAATGAACAGTCAAATTCATGCAGTTAGTTAATGACATGTAATCAAAAAGACAGTGAACACTATTAACTGCAATTATTATACTATATATGTTATGATTAAACTTAAAGCAAATTGGTAGTTTTGTTGTTTGAGGGTTGGCATGATCTGAGGTCCTCTGAGGTGTTGGCATCATCACTCTCAGGTCTTCAGTCATTTCAGATCTTCGTAAGAGTTGGGTCCCAACATTTCAGTGTTATTCCCTTTGCCAGTTCCAGTGTTCATTTTCCATTGTGAAATTTCTCTATTTGATAAACACAATCATTAGTGGCAAATATAGTGCACATCATAATAAAGTAACTGTTAAAATTTAACATTTTGTTCTTGCAGAAGTGAAACAGAACGCAATGTACTGGTTTACACATTATGTTCTATGGTAAAAGGCTCTTCCCCTGTAATAATGAATAATAAATAAAAGTGTTATACTGCCACATTTTTGCTCAAACTCTACACATAGGTACTTTTCAATTATATTATTTTTGTACATGTAAATCTGCCTAAAATTCCCCAGTAACAACACATTAGAAGTCAATGTCTGCTAAGGTGGCAACATCTGACCTCAAAAAGGGTGGTTACTCAACAGTGACACACAGCAAGATGGCTTGCACCAGTCTTAATTTATGTCTAACTTATGGCTCACAATGATTTATGCAACAAATGATTGATGGAATCTCTAGAATCAGCAACAATTAGAGGATTCAAGTATGAAAACATAAGTAACATATTGTTGACCTATACCCATATGGAAATGTAATATTTGAAATACTGTATATTGTCATATATCAAGAGTGATATATCCAGTTGTTACCTATAAGGCCATATATCATTTTCTATGTATTCTCTGGGTAAATTAAGTTGAAAGTTTCTAATCCTCAAAGTAATTTGAGACAACCTGGTCTCACAGGATTCCGTGAAATGTCCACGGGCCCTTAACTCAAAATCCGTGAAGCCATCACGGAATTGCCCCAATTTCCGTGACGCGGCCACGGATATAACTCCAATGTAAGTCAATGACTGACCTTCCGTGGTCCACACAAGGATACCCGTTTCAATGATGGAGTACAGAACTCGCTCAACGGACGTGCTTTCTCATTTGTAAACGCAACATTACACGCAAGTATTTGTTTCTTTTCCAACATCAAATGCCATAATGACGTTAACCTGACAGTTATTGTAGTTATTGCAATGTCCTGTCATCATAAAAATTCAGTTTGTTTCAGTTAGCCTAACCAAAGTCCCGTGATGGCACCACGGACCTCAACAACCTGACCTCACTCACTGGATGTTGTAATGTTGCTGGCTTGTTTAGGAACTTATAAGCTTTTCGTCGACTCTGTTGCAATGGCATGTAATTAACTTGACATTTTTTCTATTCACGTCTATTCACAACCTCTTTAAAACCTCTTAAAAACTACTTGGTGCACTTAAATTAATTATTGCAGTATTAATAGAGGTGTAAGCACAGCGTTTGCATATTCCACAAGGATTTCATAGAGGGTCACAATGGATGTGTAATGCACGTGTAAAAGACATCACATAGTGAAGTCCTCTCACAACCGATTCACAACACGGGTAAATATTTAACTACACGTAGCTAAAAGTCAAAGAAACAATTATACATGAAACCCCATAGAACTATAGACATGTACAAACGTATCTGAATGCATTTTTAGGAAATGTTCTATGTTACACATTTCTACCGATTTATGCCGTCCTACCGCGACTATTTTTGGCCGGGCACACGACATCGCCATCGGACCAATGTTTGCTGGGAACCTGATCTCACTCACTGGATGTTGTAATGTTGCTGGCTTGATTAGGAACGTATAAGCTTTATGTCGACTGTGTTTCAATGGCATGTAATTAACTTTACATTTTGTCTTTTCCTGTCATCATATAATCCAGTTTGATGGCGTTTTAAACACATATTGATCGCTTGGTTATAGTCAGAACTAAAATCTGGGTTGTGCAACCACTGCATACATGTGCAAAAAATGTCATTAAGATTATTAGGGCCATATATACATCCATTAACAATTTAGGTATACCACCTTGTAAACCTTTATTAGGAACAGGCTCAAAAGGACTGGAATTTAAGCACCCTGTTCTAATGTAAAGAAATGAGTTTTAGATAACTTATGTGTGAGATCAAAGTGCAGTATAATGAATAAATAATCATAGCCTATGAGTTTTCGTCACATTTTTAGCAAATGTGATTTTATACAACACCTCTTAAAACCTATGGTAAAATGAAAGAAATATATTTAAAATACATTTATTTCATACTAAGTATAGTTCAATTCTATTTACCGACATATCGGTTCATAAGAAGTGTTATATTTTGAACACAACATTCACAAAGACATTTACCGCCACCTGCTGGTAGTTTTAGTTTCATCTTTAGCGCATTATTTCAATTTATATATATATATATAAAAAAAAATCATTAAAGGGGTAGTTCACCAAAAATAAATAATTAAATTCTGTCATCATTTACTCACCTTCATATTGTTTCAAACCTGAGTGATTTAGGCCTACTTTCTTTTGCACAACATAACAGAAGTTATTTTGAAAACTGTTGGTCTCTAAGCTGTTGGTTACCAGTGAATTTCATTGCATGAAAATAAATATATAAACTGAGATGCTTCTCAAATTATCTTCTTTTATGTTCCATACTTTATGTTAGGCCACTCTAGCCTAACAATTTAACACAATAATAGCTTTAAATGATCTTTTGGGGATATTGTCACAGCCAAATTTAGTTAGATTAGGTTTATTAGATTAATAAATCGCAGCCCCCTTTAATACATTAGATTAAAAATGTTAATCAACTGACAGATATGTACTCTAAAAAAATACTTCCTAATGAGATGCAGAAACATTCTTACAATTTTTGTTTTGGTAGTGTGAAACAACTTGTCTGGTTTAGGGATGTCCTCAGACTCTGTGTTGAGCAAATAGGATTACTATTTGTATGCAGAAATGAAGGAATTAAATTTGGGCCTTATTTCTACAGGTTGTTAGTATCCTTCATGACTATTGACAAAATATTGACTACAAAATACATTACTGTCCATTTTCATCTCCATTTATGTTTGCCCTAACTAAATCTTCCATCTCTGCAGTGAAATTAGTTTCTTTCATTTCAGCTCTTTGTTTGGAGGTGAGAGGAAGCTCTGGATCAGGACTACACAGGTGACGCCAACGCTGTCAAACACAGGAAAACAACAGTGAGGTAGTATTAAAACTCGAAAGTGGACTAGACATAATATCTTGGTTAGGTGTGCAGATTAGCATTCACAGTTTCTTGCCTTGTTTATCTTATAAAATGCCTGACCTGTTTCAGACTCCCTTTCCCGGCAAACAGTTGACCCAGCGCCCATCCAGGCACCAGTATGATGGAGGACAGGGCCAGTAACCAGCCTAGCGCATACGCCCAGTCCGGGTACACATACAAGCGGTTAAAAGTGAGGGGCGTGTACTTTACCATAGAACAGAAAAAAGACACCTGAGAATGAACAGAAGAGAAAGAGAAATAGTGAAAAAGGATGCAAAAGAAAAAAACATGGCAAGAACTGAGTTCAACACTATGGTTAAGAAAAGGTTCAGATATTAACAAATATTATAAGTCACAGGACAAAACAGGCCCAATCAGAACGCAGAGACACTCACCACAGATACGAGAGGAGTCAGGTATTTCCAGCACAGCATGAATATGTAGTTGGGTCGTGAGTTTGTCATGTCCTCAATGATGTCAAACATTCTCTCAGCCCCTGTGGTGTGTAGACGACTTAGCTTCACTGGCTTTCCAGAATTGACAATGTATTCTGTTGGCTATATCATGTTATGGTTTCAGCTTGTGTGCAACTTACCAAAAATCCAACCCATGGCCAGAGTCTCAAACACAGACAGGAACAGTACACAGGCTCCATTGCAGGCATAGTAGTCAAACAACTGGAATACATACATCCCCCCCTGCAGGTCACAATACAATATTACAACCAGGGCCAGATTAAGGTATTGTGGTGGTAATAATATAAAACACAAATTAAAGAAATAAAATTGCACAGGCTCTCAGTCTTAAAGCTCTCCATGGGAATTTTGAATCTTAAATTTAAGCTTGATTAAGGTTTTTTTTTTTCATTGGCTTTTATCGTTAGGCTTTTATAAGTTCAGTTTATTATTTTGGTTAGTTAATTAATTAATTGGTTTACTGTTCATTTTAACAGTATGCCTTTATACTGTAGGCTCAGTAAATTTTAGTGTGATAACTCATTTTAGATATATAGATACTTTATTAATTGCATCGGGAAATTCAAATTTTGTTCATTTTACACTCCTCACACTAAACACAGTTCCCCTTCAGGAACTCGAGCTTCGTTTAAATGCTATGGGAATGCCTTCAGCGTGACCACGCTCTGAATCATATGTGTAATCTGACCAATGGATGGGTGAAACGTCACAGGTGGGTGACGTAGAGACCAGGAAGCTATCAAAGTATGTGTGGTGGAACTGCCGACAGCTTTCTATCTTTCAGCAAGCATTCTGTGTGTGTCAGTCGCAGTTATGTCTTATTTAGTGTTGTTTGTCCTGTTATAAGCTCCAGTATGTCAAAGCTTCAGCAAAAAATAAGTATTTGGGCGAGGAAAGCTCTCTTTGAGGAGGGAGCTGATTGTACTTTTCCTGCTCCGCTCTTCACATGAGAGCGGGATCACATGTGATCTTGTGGATGGGTTGGAGATGTAATCTTCCTATCTTGACCCACATTCCCTAGATCTAGCGCTCTCTCTTGAGGTTCAGAAGCCCACGCTGCAGTTTCTTCCTCCTCTGAATGATAGGTCGCTGCTGCAGCTATCTTTCTCCTAGGAGATTGATATTTTTTGTGTAACCAAGCAGCTCGCACACTGCCGAGGCAACGTGTGCATTACATTTTTGTTTTTTATATGAATCTTATCAAACAAGACCATGTTTATTTTATGAAGAATTTTATCTGACAATGAGAAGTTAGATATACAGGGGGATAAAAAATTTCTCGAGTAGAGCATGTGTTTACCTCCCTTCCTCCGATGAGGTTGTGGTGGTTAGTAGGGGCTGCTGGGTGGGAGCCAACCTACTGGGTTCCAGCTCCTCATTCTGGGAGCGTCACTTCTCATACTCCCCAGAATTTAGAGTCAGAATGGCCCTCCCAAGCCGAAAGCAGATCTGCAGACCCTCATTCTTGCTGGATAATCTTTGTCTAGACATCCTGACGCCTAATGTCCAGGAATTCTGAGGGCCGGCCCCCTCTGGGGAAGAGAACTGTACACCCCATTACACGGTGCCCATTTCTCCTCAGTGCCCTCAGGAGGTCAGTCGGCCAACCCTGCCACTCATGGTGCTTCAGAATCCAGTGGTCTCTGGTGAGTGCTTCTCTCAGTTACTGCCCAGAAATGTAGCGGTGCTAAGAACATCGCTACCTCTTCTGAGGTCTCTAGAGCAGCTAGTTTGGCCGTCTCCTGCTAATTTGCCATTTCAGGGCACCAACCTAGCTGCTCTAAATGAACCAGAGGCCAGTCTCAAGAGACTGGTTCCCTTAATAGGTCACCTGGTGGTGTGGGAGCCCTTGCCAAATGTGCCTTATTGGGTCCTACACTGAGCAGGCTCTAATTCTATCAGGCTTTGTCTGTATGCCTTTCCCCTGATGGTTATGTTCCTGGGAGTTTTAGAGAGAGTGCACTGGGACGGGGGGTCCATCTACTACTAGTAGCCCTATTCTTGCCAGGTCAAGTATGGTTTCTCGGACCTGATTTCCCTCTTTGATGGCTCTCCACGGGAGATTCCAGTCAGGAGGGATCTCCTTTCACAAGCAGAGGGCACAATCTTTCACCCCCGCCCGGAGCTGTGGAAGTTGTGGGTGTGGCCTCTGAGGGGGCACCACACATATCTTCCGGTCTCTCAACTGATGTTGTTGAGACCATCCTCCAGTCCAGAGCTCCCTCCACAAGGAAACAGTACATATCGAAGTGAAAGATTTTCATTTCTAGGTGTGGAGACTGCCAGCTCGACCCAGTTGACTGCCCAGTCTGTACAGTGCTGGAATTCCTGAAGGCTCATTTCTCCACAGGGTTGACCCAGTCCACCCTAAAGGTCTACATGGTGGACATTGCAGCCTATGACGCCCCTCTCGGTGGCCAGTCAGTGGGCAGACACTACTTGCTTACACATTTCTATGTCACCCGCCCATGATGTCTTGCCCATGCATTGCTCTGATTACAAATACAGTATTATTCAGAGCGTGTTCACACTGAAGGTGTTCCCATAGCATTTCAATGCAGCATCATTCCCTCAGGGAACCATGGCTACATGCGTAACCTGGAGAAGTTTCTTCTGACCTCCGTAACCATGATGAATTGGCCCAAGAAGCAAGTGAGACAGAAGAGCAGTATGAAGATTTCTCGCCGTCCTTCTCTGCGCAGAATCATGGGGAAGAGGTCAATCACTGACGTTGTGACGGCTTCCATTGAAACAAACTTCAAAGGGAAAGTCATAGGTATGGAACAACATGAGAGTGAGTTAATGATAACAGAATTTTCATTGTTGGGTGAACTATCCCTTCAACACATTGAACGCTGTTGTTCTAACTAACACAAAAAGATCCCTGATGAATTTGGAGCTGCAGTTGTATTTATACTCCACAAGCATGAAGATAACATTTTTGCAGATCATAAACCCTGCTTTTTTCTTTGGTCTAATCTTTTTGGTCAATGCTGTACACTTATTTAATTTTATAACAAAATTATAAATATTCAGTGTAAATATAATTTGAGTTATACATATAAATGTCAAACCTAAATTTTAAACTAGCATTCAGAAAACTAAAATTTAGATTTAACATTTTATATTGTTAAACCAAAATTTGCAGTGCTTTGCATTTCAAGTTGTTAACACTTATTAGTCAGTTTCAGCTCACCTGTGTATCTAGCCCCAGCAAAATAATCATGATGAAGAAACAAACAGCCCAAAACTGAGGAAGAGGCATCATAGCTACAGCCTGTGGATAAGCTATGAATGCTAGTCCTGGCCCTGTCAGAGACAGTTCAAGATCGGATTTTGAGCAATACATATTCTTAGTCATTACTTGAACACAGTCTCTGTTTGCAGAATTTCATTATGCTTTCAGTACTAAATACATCCTGTGTTTTCATGAAATGTTGCATCACCTGATTCTGCCACCTCTGCAATGGGGATGCCCTGCTCTTGGGCCATGAAGCCCAAGACTGAGAACACAGCAAAGCCAGCCACCAAACTTGTGCAACTGTTCAGAATGCAAAGCCACAAGCTGTCCCTGATAGACAGTAAAGTAGTTTATAAAAACACACACAAACAACCTCACTGTCTAGCATATGCTGGTTGAAAATCACTTGCAGTATACATTTCCAGAATTAAATTTTTTCTAATAAAACATAACAAATAGTTAATTTGTTCAGTTGTTTACCCATTTATATTCTCAATCTTTGTCATTTTTATGTACGCATCAATACTAACCTGTAGCAGTTGTTGTTGTATTTATTGTAGCTGGCTAAAACAGTGAGAGTGCCAACAGACACACTGTAGGAAAATAAGATCTGAGCCCCGGCCTCCAACCAAACCTACACACACAGCAATTTCAATATAATAATAGTATAAATGTGTTAGTTACATAAATTACACATTGTGGTATAGGGCAGATGGTGTGGTTACCTGCGGGTCAAAGAGACGGGCTGGTTCAGGGTACAGGTAAAACACAACCCCCTGCAGAGCTCCAGGAAGAGTCAACCCACGAATCAGCAACACAAGCAGCATCACATAAGGAAATGTAGCTGTGAAATACACCACCTACAGGCACAACTGCAATATTAAATTTCTGCCAATATATATATATATATATATATATATATATATATATATATATATATATATATATATATATATATATATATATATATATATATATATATATATTTAATATATATATATAAATTTTTTTAATCGTCCTTCTGCCACACAGGCGAAAGCAATGTGACTAAACACTAATTTCTTACCATTAAATAGAACTAATTGATTTCTTTCAGAAAGGATTACATACAAATAAAGTGAGATTTTTGCACACCTTGCCTGTAGATTTGACTCCTTTCCAGATGCAGAAATAACAAATGACCCACATTGCAATAAGACACAGAAGAATCTCCCAGTTGATCTTACCAATCTCCTCAATACCTCCAGAGAGAGACAGAACTCTGCGTCTGTAATGAGAGAGTCAGAAACATTTTATTTTGATAGTGCACTTTAGACATTCTACTAACTATAAGTAACTTCACGTAACTACGGGCCAACTTCCAGTCATTAGAGTATGAGTAGACTGTCTGCTAAATATCTGCTAAAACTTTATTTTGATGGTCCCCAAACAGACATTGTTCACAGTGTTTTTGCAAAACTCAGTATCACTTTAATTATTTACTCCCAGAACTCAGTAGCAGCAGGTGTTGAATTAATCAGCGTTGTTTGGTTGAGGGTCAAATTCTTTGCAGCAAGATTTACACAGTCATCTAAGAAATAGAAAAAGTGAGAAATAAAGATTTGATATTCAGAAGGTGGCAGCAGATGGGTTTAACATTATGTTTATTTATTCATTTAGATCACCTGTGTTCCAGGTGTTGTCACAGCTGGCCCATGGCAGTTGGGAGCTGAAAGAGAAGATGAGGTAGAAAAGTGCCCAGGCCAAAATGACGATGTAATACATGCAGCTGTACAAAAGAATCAGTTGTCCTCCATAGCCAATACCTGACAAAAGCAAAAAGATCCAATGACTAGAAGTGAATCAAAACAAGAATTAAAGGATGATTTACCCAGTTTGAATGAATGCTGGTTTCTTTTACACTGCATGCACTTTGAGTTTTGTGTCTTTCTTTTGATTATTTATTAAACCAGATGGTTTCTTTCACGAATGTTTTTCTACTGAACATATATTCATATCTTTTATTTAAGAAAGAAAAAGGGAAAAGGAAATAGTTGATATAAAGAAAAATTGACATTTCCGCATTTGAGTATAACTGCATGGTGTTTCAATGCAAAAATATTAACAAAATGTAATTAAACACTTTTTACAGATATCTAATAAATGGATGTTTTTATGACTCTCACCCTCAGCTAATGGACAGAGCCGATGCCAACAAGTAATGCCCCCTTCCTGTGTGTACTGTCCCATAGCTGTCTCTAGCAGGAACAGAGGGACCCCACAGGTAACCACAAACACCAGGTAGGGTATCAGGAACGCCCCTGAGAACACACCAGTGCAAAAAAACATTTAAATATCACTGACATAATGCTAAGGGAGTAAGTGTATTCTATATTTAGGTTGCAGCTGGTTTCTTACCTCCTCCATACTTGTAGCAGAGGTAAGGAAACCTCCACACGTTACCCAGTCCAATCACATTCCCTGCCACAGCCAGAAGATACTCTGCTTTACTGCCCCAGTACCCTCTCTCCTCTATTTGTCCATCTATTCTGTCCATTCCATTCAGTTTTTACACGTTTCCATTGATGTCAAGGCTGCACTAATTCTGCAGTGGAGGTTGATGTACTGCATTCTGACTAGTTTTCTGGTTAACATTCCTTTATACAAATGTGTCAAGCTATACATTGACAGAGCCTCCCCAGCTGAACTGAAAACCACAGTTACATTATTTAAGAAACAGAAAAGACAGCTAGGCAAAATCAATAAATAATGTAAAATGATTGGTTTTAAAACAAGTCTCCAGTCTAGGAAGACAATGCAGTAAATATGAGCTTCCAATTAATATTAAACCAAGAAAAACATTTAACTGTTGTTAACTGTTTTGTTTTGGTCATGTACAACTTGGACAATTTTTGGGTTGGTTCAGTTCATGGCCCAAAACTCCTTACAGGACTTTCCACTTAATTGTACTAAAATTCATATATAACCATGTTTTAAATAAAATATTAAACAAGCAAAAATAAATAAATAAATAAATAAATAAATAAATAAATAAATAAATAAATATATTTCCTTAGTTTATGTGGTGAAGAAGAATGGATCTTGGTCTTTTCTCCTTTCAAATCCACTTTGAAACTCTATCATACTCTCGATTTTGCTTGTAATTTAAAGTAGTCAAACCACAGTCAAGCTACTATTCAGGTAGTTTGCTATGTGTTTAACAATGCCTGTTCATACAGGGGCACACGAACAGTAGTCATTTTTGGATATCTCTCTTATCTGAACCATTAATTTCAGTTCCTCGAAGGAACTCGAGCTGCGTCGAGGACGTTTGGGGAACGCGTCCAGCATGACATCTCTGAATAATGTGTATAATCAGTCCAAAGGAAGGGCGAGACATCATAGGCGGGTGACGTCAGAGACCAGGAAGCATAAAGCATGAGCGGCAAAGCCGGAAGTCAGCCTTGTGTCTTCAGCAAGCGCTCTGTGTGTGTGTCAGTCACTATCTGTTTGTGACTTTGTCTTATTTAGTGTCGTTTGTCCACTGATAAACTCCATTGTCAAAGCTTCAATCAAGAGAAGTTTTGGGCGAGAGCAGGCAGCGTTCAGGCTGTGTGTTTTCCCTGCCAAAAAAAAAAAAGGGTAGGGACACACGCAGCTCGTGTGTTGTCTGCTTGAGAGTGGAGCGCGCAGTGTCAGTTCTCGAGGGAGTTGACGGCTGCGATGCGAGCCTTTGCTTCACTCTCAGAAGGCTCTCTTTGAGGAGAGAGCTTTCACTGTCATGAAGCTGTCGATGAGCTCGCCGGTTGTACAAGCACCAGTTACACAAGCATATTATGCCTAATATTATAATAAGCAGCATTATTGAGGAGTGGAGCTCGCGCAGTCGGCTCTCGGGGGGCTGATTGTGCTTTTCTCGCTGTTAAGCGCTCCGCTCTCGCCGGGCACGCTCCGAGGAGTGTGTCCGTGCATGCGATCTTGCAGTTGCGGTCGCGCTGGGGCTGATGCACGGCGGCGACCGCGATGGCGGGAATCGCACATGATCTGGTGAACGGGTTGGAGACGGCTCGTCCTATCTCCACCCATGTTTACTAGATCTAGAGCTCGTTCTCGAGGCTTAGAAAACCAGCGAGGCCTGGAAACCAGCGCTGTGGTTTTTCGCCCTCTGAGACAGCTTGCTGCTGCTGTTGCATGCTCTCTCGTCGGGCACGCTATGAGGAGTGTATCCGTGCATGCGATCTTGCGGTTGCGGTAGCGCTGGGGCTGATGCACGGCGGCGACCGCGATATCGGGAATCGCACATGATCTGGTGAACGGGTTGGAGACGGCTCGTCCTATCTCCACCCGTGTTCACTAGAACTAGAGCTCGGTCTCGAGGCTTGAAAACCCATGCTGTGGTTTCTTTGTCCTCGGAGGCAGAGCTCGCTGCAGCATTCATCTTTTCTGAGGAGATTGATGTCTGTGTGACTGAGTAGCATATATATATATATATATATATATATATATATATATATATATATATAAAAATATAGAACATGAACGCTGCCGAGGCAACGCGTGTATTACATTGTTTCATCTTTATGTGAGTTTTCTTTTTTCTACACCAGACAGTGTTGACTCGTCTGGTTGTTGACTACTATATATTAATATTTATCTGACTATGTGAAGTCAGATGTGCAGGGGCTCTAGGGATGTAATTTCTTATGTGAGAACACGTGTGTACCGCTCTTCCTCTGAGGAGGTTGAGGCGGTCAGGGGCTGCTGGGCGGAGCAGTCCCAACCATGTTCCAGCCCCTCGTGCCGGGGGTTTCACTTTTGTACTCCGCAGACGCTAGAGTCAGAGTGGCGCTCCCAGGCCGAAGGCTTCTAGTGGAAAGCAGTTCTATGGACCGTTGTTTTCGCTGGATAGCCTTCATCATAACGTTCTGACGCGTAAGGCCTAGGACGTTTTGAGGGCCAGGTCCCTCTGAGGAAGAGTGGTGTACACCACATTACACGGTGCCGGTCTCTCCTCAGTGCCCTCAGGAGATCGATCTGCCAACCCTGCCGGTGTTCCAGGGTGCAGCGATCTCCAGCGAGCGCTTCTCTCAGTTACCGCCCGGAAACGTAGCGGTGCTGAGAGGCTCGCTACCTCTACGGAGGTATCTAGAGCAGCTAGTATGGTCGTCCCCTGCTGGTCCGCCGCTTCAGGACACTGAGCTAGTGACTCTAGGCACACCAGAGGCCAGTCTCGTGAGACTGGTTCCCTTAGGAGGTCACATGGCAGTGTGGGAGCCCCTGCCAAGTGTACTTCACGGGGTCCTGCCCCGAGCAGGCTCTGGTCTAGTCTTCCTAGCAGACGACATGGGTCTGAGGCACGTCGTTTTTAGGAGACTTCAGCTACGAGAGTCCTGAGGCTGCGGCTCAGGACCTCGTAGGGCAGGCCCCTCTGGGGAAGAGCGGTATACACCGCATTACACGGTGCCCGTCTCTCCTCAGTGCCCTCAGGAGATCGATCTGCCAACCCTGCCGGTGTTCCAGGGCGCAGCGGTCTCCAGCGAGCGCTTCTCTCAGTTACCGCCCGGAAACGTAGCGGTGCTAAGGGCTCGTGACCTCCTGGGAGATTTCCAGAGCAGCTAGCTTGGCGGTCTCAGTGGGTCCTGCACACTGTAGTGAGAGGCCACAGAATCCAGTTCTGGTGGGCCCCAAGCAGGCTCTGGTAATGGAACAGAAGTAGACTCTCTCTGAGGACGGAGACCATCGATGTGGTCCCTCCTTGGGTTGCAGAGTCCGGTCCTACAGCCGGTATTTCACTGTTCCAAGGAAGGATGAGGTGTTGTGTCCTTTTCTAGATCTGTGCTTTTTGAACCTCTCAGTCAGGGGACTGAAGTTTAGCACGCCTGCACAGGCCAAGTCCAAGGACTGGTGTGTCACGATCTATCAAAAAATGTACTTATCTCCATCCTTCTTCATCGGAAGTTCCTGAGGTTTGCTTTTGGGGGCAAAAGCCTACCAATATGGCTCTTCCTCTGGCCTTGCACTCTCACCCCACACTTTCACAACTCAACCACATTGACGATTGGTTGATATCAGCTCAATCTGAGCAGATGACGGTTCTGCACCGAGGTGTCGTTCTCGCTCACATGAAAGAGCTGGGGTTAAGACTTAACGCCAAGAAAAGTGTGCTTTCTCCAGTTCAGAGAACCACTTATCTGGGCATGGTGTGGGATTCGACCACGATGCAGGCACGTATGTCACCTGCTCGGATCGAGTCGATCCTCACTGCAGTCGCGAGAGTGAGAGAAGGCCGGTCACTCACTGTCAAGCAGTCACGGAGATTGCTGGGTCTGATGGCAGCTGCGTCCAACATGAATACTATTGGCCTGCTGTACATGAGACCCCTACAGTGGTGGCTCGAGACCAAGGGGTTCTCCCTGAAGGGAAACCCACTTCGCATGCTAAAGGTCACGCGGCGCTGCCTACGTGCCTTGGATATGTGGAGGAAGCCTTGGTTCTTGTCTCAGGGCCCGGTGCTGGGAGCTCCTTGTCGCCGCGGGATGCTAGCGACAGACGCGTCCCTCACAGGCTGGGGTGCAGGCATGAGTGGCCACCCTGCCCGCGGCCTGTGGAGTGGTCACCATCTGACATGGCACATCAACTGCCTGGAGATGCTGGCCGTGCTTCGTGCACTTCGTTATTTTCTCCCAGACCTAAGAGGTCACCATGTGTTGGTGCGCACCGACAACACAGCGGTGGTCTCTTACATCAACCACTAAGGAGGTCTGCACTCACGCCATTTATACAAATAGCGTACCAGATCCTTGTGTGGGCCCAGGACGAATTCCTCTCGCTCAGAGCAGTTCACATTCCTGGGCATCTTAATATGGGAGCAGACATCCTGTTGAAGCAGGGGCCAAGGCCCGGGGAATGGCGGCTTCACACCAAGGTGATGAAGCAGAGTTGGGCCAGACTCGGGTGGATCTGTTTGCGACTCGAGACACATCGCACTGTCCCCTCTGGCTTCCTCTGACTCATCCAGCTCCACTGGGGCTGGACGCCATGTTACAGACATGGCCGAGGCTTCATCTGTACATTTTTCCCCTGATTGCTCTGCTCTCGGGAGTTCTGGAGAGAGTGCGCCGGGATGGAGTCCGGCTGCTGTTAGTAGCCCCGTTCTGGACAGGCCGGGTATGGTTCCTGGGCCTGATTTCTCTTTTTGACGGCACTCCATGGGAGGTTCCCGTCAGGAGAGATAACCTCTCGCAGGCGGAGGGTGCGCCCCCGCATGGAGCTTAGAGGCTGTAGGTGTTGTCTCTGAGGAGGCACAACTCTTAGCTTACGGTCTCTCAACCAAGGTTGTAAGACCGTTCTCCAATCCAGAGCTCCCTCGATGAGGAAACTGTATGCCTTGAAGTGGAAGCTTTTCACTTCTTGCTGCGGAGACCACCAGCTCGACCCAGTTAACTGCCCGTATGGTACAGTGCTGGAGTTCCTGCAGGCTCTCCGCAGGGTTGACCCACTCCACCATGAAGGTCCATGTGGCGGCCATGGTGGCCTACCGCGCCCCTCTCGGTGGCCAGTCAGTGGGCAGAAACCCTCTGGTTACATGTTTCCTCCATG
Source organism: Carassius carassius (assembly GCF_963082965.1). Taxonomy (NCBI): domain Eukaryota; kingdom Metazoa; phylum Chordata; class Actinopteri; order Cypriniformes; family Cyprinidae; genus Carassius; species Carassius carassius. Next base: position 7,952,897 of record NC_081777.1, read on the forward strand.
GTGCGCTGAGGCTGAGGCCTCCGGCCAGAAGAAGCTTATGCTAAGCGGTGATCAGGATGTTATCCTAAGCCTCAAGTCCTCTGATCTCCCCTCTCCTGGGGGTCAAGACTCACTCCTTCTGAAGTTTGGCCATTTGACGGGTTGTCCCCGAATTCTGTCAGGCTCCTTCTCTTGCTTTAGCTGTGCTCTTCCACACTAGGCAGAGATTTGAAAGTCTGGCGGCGTGGGCATTCTCGTTCTCCAAATGTCCTCAACGCAGCTCGAGTTCCTGAAGAGGAACGTCTAAGGTTACGTATGTAACCCTGGTTCCTTGAAGGAACGAGACGCTGCGTCGCAGTGCCACACTTTCGGCATCTCTGGCTGGCGCTTGCTTCATCCTTTGAGGCTGACTTCCGGCTTTGCCGCTCATGCTTTATGCTTCCTGGTCTCTGACGTCACCCGCCTATGACGTCTCGCCCTTCCTTTGGACTGATTATACACATTATTCAGAGACGTCACGCTGGACGCGTTCCCCAAACGTCCTCGACGCAGCGTCTCGTTCCTTCGAGGAACCAGGGTTACATACGTAACCTTAGACGTTCTTGAAGTCTATTAAGGAACTCATGAATTGAGTGCTGGAATGCCATATAGGGACCTAAATCAATCATCACATGATAATCAAACCATTTAACAATGTGTTCATTTACATGACAAACAATTCACTAAAATAAGTCATATATAAGCCTCTTATATAAGTGTTTGGAGTGGTGTAGTCATAGTGGTGTGCATGTTGGATGTTATGGAAACTCTTAAACCATGGTATCAATCATCCTGGCCCTTTGGTCTTACCCTTGGCCTGCATACTGATAATTACAACAAAAGTTGTCAATGGTTTATATCTCAGTGTTTTTACATGCAAGATAATAAGAGTTCTTCATTCATTCTGAGTCATCAATAAAGGTTTAGTAATGTAATAATTTGTGGTTCAGTGAGCCAGATTAATTCAGTATCTGCTTAAACTGATTTAATTTGTGAACATTTTGGCTCTACACTTGCTGTGCAGTATGTTTTGAGTCATTCATAAGTCATTCACTTGCTCTACACACTGGTCACGCTGTATCAATTCCTTCCCCTGGAGGAGCCTCCAATGTTTACAAAAATAAATAAAAATAAATAAATAACAGTTTGAATGGTGGTTGAATGTTTTAATTCAATTAACAGGCTAATAACAATTTATTATATTTATTTAATCTTAAATTTATTCTCCAACCACAATCAAGGTCACCATACCTGTATTTTTTTTAGTAACTCAAAAACCTTGATTAGCTTTGATTAGGATTGAATTTAAACCCTTGAGGACAGTGGACCTCCATGGCCATATTTGAGGAACCCTGATATAATTCATGAACACTTGAGTGATTACCGCAAACCTGTTACTCCCTGTTTCAAAAACATGGTCTCAAATTAGTTTAGTCAATCCAGATAATCCAGTTAAGGTTATCAGTTCACTCTTTTTAAATTTTTTTAATTGTGACAACTTGAAATCATTATATTAGATTTACTTGTAAGTTTTTGTTTGTTCAAAAATTCTGACACAATAATAAAAATATCCTGAACATTCACAGAATATACATTCCCTGAGTAACATTTCTTGTTTTTCTGTGTCCTAGTATTTAAATGGATAGTACACCCAAAAATAAAAGTTTTCAATAATTACCATTCTATTGTTCTACATGCTTATAATCTTTGTTCATCATCAGAACACAGATTAAGATATTTTTGATAACATCTGAGAGCTTTCTGATCCTGCATAGACAGGAATACAACTCCCATGTTCAAGGCCAAGAAAGGTGGACATTGTTAAAATAGTCATGTGACATCAATGGACTAAACCTTAAGCCCAAAGTATACTTAACTTTTTACGCTTACATAATGGACAGCATACAGTGTTTGGAACGGGAATTCCATCATCAGAATAGTACATGCATACTGTAGGCACACCACCTGACTTTTGTAAGAGCAGATACTTTGTACGCGGAGGTCGCACATGCACACTGAAGTTATTTTGCAGTAATCAGTTATTCCACAGCATGGCAACACTGTCCTGGGCCATTGTTTAACAGTAGAAAACTAAACTAAAAAGACAGAACAACAACAACAACAAAATAGCGGAGATTACAACAACAACAGACGCTCACATTGACAAGTGCTTGTGAGTGAAAGAGTATGATACAGCTCAGCTTTGGTTTAAAAGAGTAAAAAAATTTTTTTTTTTATCAGTCATTACTTAAAGGAGAATATAGAGCAGACATTGGACATGGATGAAGAAGAACAAAGATCTTATGGATTTGGAACAACATGAGGTTGAGTAATTAATGACATAATTTTTATTTTAGGATGAACTATCCCTTTTTAAGCATTCTAGGTACTAAAGACTAGTAATGTGTGTCAACACAGAATTGCATAATAAGAGTAACTTAACAAATTTCATTTGTGGTCACAGATAAAGCTCAGTGTTAAGTGGCCCCACAACATGAGAACTAGCCATGAAGTAGATTCCCCACTGTGCGCCTTGTTCTTTTCTCGTAATGCCCTTTCCTGACTGGCTTTGAGATGACAGTGCCTCATATTCCCCGCTCTATCCCACAGCACTATCTCTGCATGAGGGGCACAGCAGCTTGAGGAATAATGCATCATTATGGGTTTCCCCTTAGTCCATTCACTGATGTTCACTGGATGATCCCCCTTCAATAACTGGACCACGTCCAGCCTTTGTTCAGATTCTGTTCCAAAGTGCTGTTCTGAGGTGTCCATTTGTGGCTGTATTAATGGAAGATGGACTCCTCCTGTGGACTCTTCATGATGTTGTGGGAAATGTTCTTCATGTCTCTGCATAGACACTTCGGACAGAATGAGAGTGCCTTCTCCTTTTGCCAGCTGTATGGATGCCAGTCCAGAGTGACCTCTGTCTTTTGCTACAAATGAGACTTTCCATCTGCTCTGAGAGCACAGAGAGGGGCAGGAGGACTCCACGTGCAGGGAAGAACATCCCGGAGGCATTTTATCAGGCTCCTGGAATTGTTACATGACCACATGTAAACATTTATAATGTCTTATCCACATATGAGACAGTAAACCTATAAATTAAGTCACACTTAAACCCCATACAAAGTTCTGGTGTGTGCTCCCCCGCCAACCACGGTGTGTTTCCATGTTGTATGGAGATATTCCATAGGTGTAATGTTTTTTCTTTTACTGTACAAACTGTTTTTTCTATTGCCCTACACCATCCTCAAATCTGGCTTGTGAGATCCACTTTCCTGCAGAGTTTAGCTCTAACCCTAATCAAACACACCTGAATTTGCTAATCAGTGTCTTCTGGATCATTAGAAAATCACAGGTAGGTTTGTATGATTAGGGTTGGAGCTAAACTCTGTAGGAAAGTGGATCTCGTGAGCCAGATTTAAGGATCACTGCCCTACACCAACCTTACACCTAAACCTACATCTCACAGGACACTTTCTGCATTTTTAGATTTTCAAAAAACTTGATTGCTGATGATTTATGAGCTTGTTTTCTCACGGGCCTAAAAATGTCCCCACAAGGTAAAAATTGAATGGTATTACTGTCTTTGTGGGGACATTTGGTCTCCATAACGTGATAAATACCAGGTACACAAACACACACAAAGAGACATTTGATGGTTCTTACCTCTAGTATCACTGCCAGATGTACAACAGCATAATTTGAGTCTGGTAGGTCTTCTGCATGAACATTCAGAGTCAGGGTGATGGCTGTCCCTGGCTGGGCAGTATGAGGAGTTCTTAGTTCAACCTCCCTCTTCACAGAGCCCCTTTCACCAATAAACAGGCTAAAAATATAATAATATCAGTGATTAGCATTTAGCCCCCTTCTGGCTGAAATATAAAAGTGTATCAGTCTTGAACTGATAAATGTTCAATCGGTGAGCAGACATGTTTTATATACAATTAGTAGGACTAAATGCTGGTGTATGTGTGTCATTTAGCTCTCCTTTTACTGTTCTCACCTTTGTTGGTCAGGGTGGGAAAGATACCCCTGGTCATCCTTTGCTGAAAGTCTGAAGTAACGGCTGGGGCCATGATTAAAAATCTCAAAAACCACAGTTGAGCTGTGACCAGGAAGAAGCTGTGGAGCTGAATGCACCTAGGGATGAAGGGCACTTTTCATTAGCTTATTTATACTTTGACAGCACATAATTTTTTTAATTTATTCCATTCATACTTGTATCTGTACATGTGTCGGTTGAATCATCTCAGTGGAAACTCTTTCGAGCAAATTTCCCCTTCTATCATTTCCAGAGAGACGCATGCTGAATGGCATCCTGGGAACTGAGTCCATGTACCCCACTAGCTCCACTTCAGACAAATGAGAAGATGTGGAGTTTAGCAATACCTTCTGCAGGCTCTCCCCATTAGGCCCCAACAGGGTCACGTGACTGAATGAGGCCTCCTCATTGGGTGACATGCCTGTCACAGCAACCACTAAAAACACTGGGACTCCTATGAAGAATTGTGGTGGTAAGAACTCACATAATCATCAATCGTGTATAAAAAATGTATTAAGTATCACTCAAATGGTTCAAAGAACAATGAGAAAGACCTGCTATAGGGCTGCCCTCCACTTTCCTCAGTCCTGGATGTGTCTCATTTGCTTCTCTTGCAAAATAGTACAGGAAGTCCAAGCTGCTGTCACCTAAAGGGTTAAACACATGGCTGTAACATAGTTTTATTACTAACTTAATCATTTAACTATATTAAGACTGGATGCTTTTGCAAGCATTTTCACCTAGTACGTTGAATGTCATTGGCCCAATGGTTTTAACTGTGAGCTGCCATATACCTATCTCTATCGGAGGCAGCAGGTTTATTCTATTTAGACCCTTAGACGAGTGTAGCACTGCCAGAGGACTGTCAGTACCAGGAAGAGATTGTTGAACACCTGAGAAATAAAGATAGGATCTTACAAAATTAGGAAATCTACAATGTACATTAAGTGATTCACCCTGGGGAGACTGTAATGTGAAGTGCCAGATTATGAAGTGCCACAGTTGCTCAAAAAGGTGTGAGACTGTACAGAGATTACAGTAGGTGGTACAGTGAGAGCAGACATAGAATAAAATTTTTGTTAAATGAATTAACTGTTGAGAGTCAAGCGGTTAAGGGATATTTCCGTCTTTTTTATGACATTAGAGAAAGGACTATGCTGTTTGAGGTTACAAAGATCATTCCACCACCAACGTACATAAAGATTTGAGCATTTTTGTATGGCTATTAAGGTTGTGACACACTACTGAAAGTGGACATCAAAGAACTAGTGGTGAGGAAAGCAGACTGTGTTGTGCTTAGGTACGTTGATAGATTGTATGCTTAAAGTTCTCTGTGTAAGTATGGGTACCTGAGGGACTGACAAGCTCGCAATGTGTAAGCTGACCAATGATGTGCAGCATCACTTTTGTCACAGCTTTGTCCACTCTGAAGGAGTTTGATGAATTTGATTCACTCTCTGCATGAAGCAGAGTCACCTATTTAGAGAAATAAACATGGTTATGCAGAATCATGCATTCACAATCCTGACAAGACTGTTATTAAATAATTAGCTCACTTCCAGAATAAAAATACCCTGATAATTTACTCATCCCGATGTCATCCAAGATGTTCATGCCTTTCATTCTTCAGTCAAAAAAAAAAAAAAAAAAAAAAAACGTTTTTGCTGAAAACATTCCAGGATTTTTCTCCATATAGTGGACTTCAAAGGGAGTCAACAGGTTGAAGGTCCAAACTGCTGTTTCAATTCAGCTTCAAAGGTCTCTAAATGATCCTAGCCAAGGCATAAAGGTCTTATCTAGCTAAACAAATAGTCATTTCTAAGAAAAGAAAAAAAATAATTAACCACAAATGTGGACCTCACACATTATATAATCACGTTGGAAAGTTCACGCGTAGTGTAGCTGGAAGTACCGACCCAGTGTATACAAAATCGAACATGCAAAGGAAGTTGAACGGCCTTTACAAAAAAAGTAAAACAATGATGTCGGACGATTTTGAAGTTGCAGGAGAAAATGAGATGGACTTTTTCGCCTTACCCTACCTTTTTGAAGCATGTACACAGACGAAGAACTAACCACGCATGACCATTCCAACGTGATTACATAATGTGTGAAGCTGCGCATGCACATCGCAGAGCTAGTGCAAGATGAGCATTTGTGCTTAAAAAGTATATACATTTTTATTTTTTTTAGAAAACGACCAATTGCTTCACCAAATAAGACACTTATTCTTCAGCTAGGATTGTGTAGAGCCCTTCGAAGATGCATTGAAACTGCAGTTTGGACCTTCAACCCATTGATCCATATTGAAGTCCATTATAAGAATAAAACTCCTGCATGCTTTCCTAGAAAACCTTCATTTCTTTTTGACTAAAGAAAGAAAGATATGAACATCTTTGGTGATTACATTATCAGTAAATTTTTTTTTATTCTGGAAGTAAACCTTTAATTCTTAAAACAGGTCTTTTGTTCCTCTTGTATTTCCAATTGACTCTACCTTGCTGGAGGTGGTAGTGTCTTCTACAATGGCTGACACATCGCGGATGTCTGTTTTTGTAGTGAAGATAGTCATTCCTCCAGACAATGAAGAAAGAGTAGAATACACAGAGAATCTACCAGGAGATAAAGATTCTCTTCTTTTCCTTTTTCTCAACCCTTTTCCTCTTCCTGTGAGACTTAGATCTTCAGTAAGCAAAAAGTTGACCTAGCACGTACCAAAATTAGATGCATGAAAACAATGCCTCTGTTTCAAAACCTAGGGTGACCAAACGTGCCATTTTCCCAGGACATGTCATGGCCAGAATTTAAAATATCCACGTTTTGGTTTTGTTTGTGATGCGCAGACCAATTGTTGTTTGACAAAGTACCGTGAGAGCTCTAGACAGCAGACGGCTTCTTGTGCTTTTGAATCGCTCTCACAGTACTTTGATGTCATACACCCATGTTCAGTGCTGCTTCAAGTCAAACATTAATATATACAGTCGTGGCCAAAAGTTTTGAGAATTACATAAATATTTGAAATTGGAAAAAGTTGCTGCTTAAGTTTTTATAATAGCAATTTGCATATACTCCAGAATGTTATTAAGAGTGATCAGATGAATTGCATAGTCTTTCTTTGCCATGAAAATTAACTTAATCCCAAAAAAACCTTTCCACTGCATTTCATTGCTGTCATTAAAGGATCTGCTGAGATCATTTCAGTAATCGTCTTGTTAACTCAGGTGAGAATGTTGACGAGCATAAGGCTGGAGATCATTATTTCAGGCTGATTGGGTTAGAATGGCAGACTTAACATGTTAAAAGGAGGGTGATGCTTGAAATCATTGTTCTTCCATTGTTAACCATAGTGACCTGCAAAGAAAAGCGTGCAGCCATCATTGCGTTGCATAAAAATGGCTTCACAGGCAAGGATATTGTGGCTACTAAGATTGCACCTAAATCAACAATTTATAGGATCATCAAGAACTTCAAGGAAAGAGGTTCAGTTCTTGTAAAGAAGGCTTCAGGGAGTCCAAGAAAGTCCTGCAAGCGCCAGGATCGTCTCCTAAAGAGGATTCAGCTGCGGGATCAGAGTGCAACCAGTGCAGAGCTTGCTCAGGAATGGCAGCAGGCAGGTGTGAGCACATCTGCACGCACAGTGAGGCGAAGACTTTTGGAAGATGACCTGGTGTTAAGAAGGTCAGCAAAGAAGCCACTTCTCTCCAAAAAAAACATCAGGGACAGATTGATCTTCTGCAGAAAGTATAGTGAATGGACTGCTGAGGACTGGGGCAAAGTCATATTCTCCGATGAAGCCCCTTTCCAATTGTTTGGGGCATCTGGAAAAAGGCTTGTCCGGAGAAGAAAAGGTGAGCGCTACCATCAGTCCTGTGTCATGCCAACAGTAAAGCATCCTGACACCATTCATGTGTGGGGTTGCTTCTCATCCAAGGGAGTGGGCTCACTCACAATTCTGCCCAAAAACACAGCCATGAATAAAGAATGGTACCAAAACACCCTCCAACAGCAACTTCTTCCAACAATCCAACAACAGTTTGGTGAAGAACAATGCATTTTCCAGCACGATGGAGCACCGTGCCATAAGGCAAAAGTGATAACTAAGAAGCTCGGGGACCAGAATGTTGACATTTTGGGTCCATGGCCTGGAAACTCCCCAGATCTTAATCCCATTGATAACTTGTGGTCAATCCTCAAGAGGCGGGTGGACAGACAAAAACCCACTAATTCTGACAAACTCCAAGAAGTGATTATGAAAGAATGGGTTGCTATCAGTCAGGATTTGGCCCAGAAGTTGATTGAGAGCATGCCCAGTCGAATTGCAGAGGTCCTGAAAAAGAAGGGCCAACACTGCAAATACTGACTCTTTGAATAAATGTCATGTAATTGTCGATAAAAGCCTTTGAAACGTAAGAAGTGCTTGTAATTATATTTCAGTACATCACAGAAACAACTGAAACAAAGATCTAAAAGCAGTTTATTTTTATTAGTTTTTGAAAACTAATATTTATGTAATTCTCAAAACTTTTGGCCACGACTTTACATGTATTTGCATTACTTTGACCATTCTCTGTAGAGCCTACCTTCTCACGCTCCACGATTGGTCGATTATGTACAATGTCTGCATGTTATTGGTCAAATGATCATTACCTTCATTAAGTATGAAAACAGGAAACCAAAGCCAAAACCTGGATATTTTAGGCAAAATAGAAATCCTGGCCAGGACATGTCCTGGGAAAATTGTACGTTTGGTCTCCCCTACAAATTTTTATGTTGCCTTGCCTACATATTGTAGGCCAGCGATTCTCAATTCCAGTCCTCGCAACCCCCTGCTCTGCACATTTTGTATGTCTGTCTTATCGCTTCAGACGTTTGTTCTATTCGAATGTAAGTGCCTTGCGAATTAGCCATCAAAGGATATTCCGCCATGATTCCAGTTTGAAGAGAACATATATGATCCATTCAAAGTGCACTGAAGTGTGCGAGACATAAAATTAAATTGTATTTATTTACCGAGGTATCTGATGTCACACTTATCCGTGTGTGAAGATGTTGTGCATTGCAAATCCGTAAATTAATGTTCTGAAGTGAACACTGTGTAGGGACCATGTCAATGGGAACACAGTTCACGCACGGAGCTCACTTCTAACAAGCTGATTATCTGAATCAGGTGTGTTAACAAAGAGAAACATACAAAATGTGCAGAGCAGGGGGTCGCGAGGACTGGAATTGAGAACTGCTGCTATAGGCAACAGCTTTCTGAAGTAGCATCATAGCTGAAATGGAACATTATTAGTAACTGATCTGGAATATGCTTCACATTTATAGCTCTCTGCCCAGGAGAGTCAATAGAGTTTGATGTTAGCTTGCCTCTAAGCTACCAACAAAATACCCTAACTATTGAATGTTTTAAACAGTGTGTGTTTCTGGTTTACCTTTGTTTGCTTCTCCAGTATGAGCGCCTGGACTGCACGCTGCAAATGATGGTCTTTAGGGGAAGCGTCTGTGAATACAAATATCTCTGACAGTGGAGGGCTATGGGTCAGAGCCATCTGCCCCACAGACCCATTCACGCACATAAGACACACAGAGAGAGACATACTTAGAATGTACATCACTGTAGTATAATTTATTTATCTCACCCATATGTGTTCCATAGCATTTAAACCCATAACAATGATATTGTTAGCACTATGGTCTACCACTTGAGCTAAAGCATATACAAAAAAAAAAGTGTTCTCTGTAAATAGCACCATCAAATTTAGGGCAAATTACTTAATTTGAAATGGTTAGTGCGAAGTAGTGTTTATTATATTTTTCCAGGCCCAGTTTACTAAACATAAGCTGTGTGTCAATTAGGGGCTGCATACTTTTAAATGTGGCCTTTCTCCTGGGCCATGAAAGATACAACATGGATCCTTCACTGCTGTGGAGGAAATTGTAAACATATTCATTTCTTTTTTAAATATTCATAAATGTACAGTACTGTGCAAAAGTCTCAGGCCACTAGTATTTTCACCAACAAAAAATGGATTTAAGTCAGTTATTTATATGTTTTAACTGACTTAAAACCATTTTTATTTTGGTGAAAATACTAGTGGCTTAAAGGGTTAGTTCACCCAAATATTAAAATTATGTCATTAATGACTCACCCTCATGTCATTCCAAACCCATAAGACCTCCGTTCATCTTCGGAACACAGTTTAAGACATTTTAGATTTAGTCCGAGAGCTTTCTGTCCCTCCATTGAAAGTGTATGTACGGTATACTGTCCATGTCCAGAAAGGTAATAAAAACATCATCAAAGTAGTCCATGTGACATCAGATGGTCAGTTGGAATTTGTTGAAGCATCGAAAATACATTTTGGTCCAAAAATAACAAAAATGACAACTTTATTCAACATTGTCTTCTCTTCCGGGTCTGTTGTGAGCGTGTTCATGGCACTGTTAACGTATGATGCTGCTGACGTGTTTTCTGGCACGCCCAATAACAAAGATAACATGTCAGCAGCAACACACATTTTCAATGGAGGGACAGAAAGCTCTTGGACTAAATATAAAATATCTTAAACTGTGTTCCGAAGATCTTCGGTCTTACGGGTTTGGAATGACATGAGGGTGAGTCATTAATGAATGATATTTTGAATATTGAATATGAAATTTTAATATTTGGGTGAACTAACCCTTTAAGACTTTTACACAGTACTGTAGTTGATGGCTAACCTGTTATTTCTAATAATAACAGGGCAAACACCATATATTTCCTTTCAAATGCTTATAAATGAAATACATACATTTATATTTGGTTTCTGATGTCAAATCCTTGAAGAAAACTCACATTTAAAAAGGTGTTTTGAGGGCAGTGATTATTGTTAAATTTAGGGCTGCTCCGATCACGATCGGCCGATCGTTATCAGTAAAGCCGGTTCTCTAATCAGCGGTAAATTCCATCAGGTGCGTGATTTCACATAGAGCGGCTGTTACTACACAGAGCCATTGTTAACTGAGAAGCTGCGCAAATCCACGTTCATTTTCAGCGTTTATTTGCGCATCTTCTCAGTTAACAACGGCTCTGTGTAGTAATAGCTGCTCTATGTGACATCACGCACCTGATGGAATTTACCGCTGATTAGAGAACCGGCTTTACTGACGAGTTGCGCATTAATGATCGGCCGATCGTGATCGGAGCAGCCCTAGTTAAATTCACCAAGGTGCTATTTTGAGTTTCCGGTTGTTGTGATTGACTGCTCCCAAGTAAAACCTTTCGTTTCTGCAAAGTAGGTAGTAAGTAATTTGAGAAGGTAATGATAGCAGCTTCTTGGTGGAATGCTGTCTTTTTATTCAGGAGAGGTATACCCCAAATATTAGTATGACAAATCACTCTTTGCTTGAATAAGACCAGGGACGTGCACAGACATTTTGAGGGGCAGGGGCTCAAGTGAAATAAAGGGCACTTCTTATAATTAGTAAAAAAAAAAAATATATATATATATATATATATTTATATATATATATATATATATATATATATATATAAGTTTGATAAAAATGATCATTCTTGAAGGAAATTTCAGATGGCACTTAGAGGATTTTTCATCTGAACTCTTCATATTTAGAATAACCTAAATAACTGCATCAAACAGAGGGGCGTGTTTTACTAATAATTTGTTTATTTTTGCACAAGGTACATCGTTTTAATTATTTTGGTGTTATCAGAATACATAACACTTTAAAATTAAACTTACCAAAATAATTGAGTAAAAATTCAATAAAAGCCAATGTCATATATGTATTTGTGGTGGTATGGAATACTATTTTATAAAGGTTTCGAGGAAATAAAAAAAGTTAAATTACTTAAATAGTTAATTTATAAATATTGTTATTCTTAAAGCTTAATGTTAACTTATTTCTACTCAGTTTTATTTATTAATGTACCAGATGCAGTTACTCAGATTTACTAATTTTTTTAGAGTGTATCCTCCATCTGTTTGCATCTGTTAGATTTCTTCTAAACTCACCAATTTAGATTTCTAAATTTCAGGGGGAAAGACTCTTGATGTAAGTCAATAACTGGGGACGTTCTGTATGCAAATTAGGCGTCAACTAGTTAAAATGCGCACATTTGCATCTAATTGACAGGGAAATGCAGGTAAATAGGATAAACAAAATACCTAAAGCATATCACCTGGTGGTGATATATGCTTATTTTATTAACTTATTTTATTACATGGCTTGGTTGAATTCCAATGTAGAATGTGGTCTGTTATAACCAACAGACCGCTGTGCGGAGTATAACAGACCGTTGCCATGAAAACACAGAGCGTTGCTATGGACTCACAGGACTCTAACCATAGAGACGGAGCGGACTATTTTCTTTAGCGGAAGCAATACAATCGGGTTTAACAATCGGGGGAGAGGGAGAGCTTCAGAACTCCTGACCTGATATTTAGATACTATATTTCAATAAATATATTTGTTTGACAGGGAAGCTGTGTGCAAACAGAAATATATATTATTTTTCAAAAATAAAAAAAAGCATCCCAGAAAAAAGGGCACTTTCTCTCCAGGAATAAAAAGGGCAGGTGCTCAAGCCCCCTTTCATGTCTATGTGTGCACGTGCCTGAATAAGACCTAAATTCAGATTCAAACTGTTTTAATTTGAAAGAGAAATTTTGATTTGAACATATATTAGAGACATCTCACAGGAATATTATTTTCTAGTTAAACAGGAAAGACAAATAATTTGTTGTATTTTACACCATATTCTGTATTAGAGGAGCTGTTTTCTGTAATTTTGCATTGAAGAAACTGCTTGCTCTTTCTCTGTAAAGAAGAGCTTAAAATAGAGTATGGAACTGCTGTTGTCAACCAGACGAGATTTATGAAGTCTAGAGACATTGAAAGATATGAAAGTGGAATCAAACAAATAGCTGATTGCTCAAAGACAATTGTGGGTGGGGTTTTTCCAAGATTATTTTTGATTTATACGGTTCTCTGAAGGTTCAAATTATAGATGTGACCAGACAGCTTCTGGAACTGCTACGTTGACAAATGGGGGCAAAAAGATTAAGTCTGTTCAACAAGTGGCAGAGAGAAGCAAAGAAAGAAGAGGAAGTGGCTTTGTGGGCACATGTGTTGCATTTCCAATGATCATACAGACATACACTTCAGCTCCCCTCATGAAAGAGGAAGTTGACACTCCTGAGGCGTCAACATGGACACAGACTTATTCAATGCAGGGTGAAACTTTCACTCTAGAGAACATCCTGCCATGTAAAATGGTGGTAGATCAATCAAAAGTCATATTGAAGAGGGTCAGAGACAGTGGTGCCCATACATAACAACACCAGAACTTTGAATGCCACTTCATGCTGATGATCCAGTGCAACAAATGATCTAATGCACAGAAGAGCTTCCATCACTTTGTGGGCATGTGTTGCATTTCCAATGATCACTACAGAGAACGCTTCAAATTTTGTTAGTTATAATATTAACTTGATTGATTTTAATTATTTACTGGTCTAAGCAGTTTGTATTCTCTGTTAAACTAACATTCTGAATCTGCTTTCAATACGTACCAGTCCAGCCTACTGTATATCTTAATAATGGAAAATAAAGTTAATTGACAAGAGTGAGAGCTTGATTCACCAGTCAGTTTAAATCTGAGCTGGATCTGGCTCAGTGAGAGCTATTCTATTAACCAACTAGTGGTAAAGACATAAATAGATTACTGACTATGCAGAGTTCTCTGGCAAAGAAATGGGAAGTAGGGCACAAGTAGTCTAAAGAAATTTTGATCAGTAAAGCAACAAGATTTGTCACTCCATTTCATTTAAGAGAATTTCCCAGATTCAATAAAACAATAATTCCAAATTTCACCAGGGGTATGAAATGGGAATGTTTTGGACATAGATACAAGTTTGTAAGGAAATCTCAGATCTTCACTGGAGTAGTTAATGAGCAACAACAAAAAGTTTGAAAATTTTAATTGCACAATGAATGACAAATTGCATTTGAGAAAATCAACTGTTGGTCAAAAAGGAGGATTTATGTCAGAGGTATTAAACCCATGGCGACTGACATCAGATAACTGCTATTAATGTCCTAGTGTCTAAAACACTTTAAAGCAGTTTGAATGTTGATATCTAATCAAGATTTTATAGATAGTTTAAGGGCTTAATATACATAAATGCAGAGGTGGAAAGTAACGAATTACATTTACTCGCGTTACTGTAATTGAGTAGCTTTTTTGTGTACTAATACTTTTTAAAGTAATTTTTTAAATCTGTAATTTTACTTTTACTTAAGTATATTTTGTTTGAAGTATTGTACTTCGCTACATTTTAAAACACATTAATTACTGAGTAAAAAAAATAAAAATACAAAAAATAAATCGCTCCCTGGAAACTACGTCAGTAAATAATGGACAGGAGGGCAAACTGGCGCTACAATCACAAGAAAGATGCAGACGGACAAAACAGACGTTAGTGGTGCAGACACCGCTGAAAACAAAACCCTGTCATATTCTGAAGTTGAACTCGAAGGAAATGAAGTGAACCCTGGCCATATGTATGCTCTATTATGCAGTGTAAACTGTACTTGCCTAGGAAGACCAAACTAGCAGCTTATAAAATCTCGACAAGACATCAACCCTTCGCAAGAATGTAGAGGTAAGCTAAATAATTGCATCGTTGCATTGGTGGTTAAAATGAAGTTTTGACATTTTAGCAAGAGGTTTTGCACAAATTAGCCAAAAGAAAAGTGGTGATGAGTGTGCTATTTTTGTTTTAATGATGTGCGCGCGCATTTATAGTGCGTTCTTTCACTGTGTGATTCAGTCTCCTAAAATGCATTTAGAATGATCACAAAATTGAAGATATAGGGGCAGAAGATTTATATAATCTTTATATAATTTCATATATTAAATCAAAATCACACAAAGAATGCCATCTTTTCCTCCAAAAATAATCATGAATATATACATACATATATATAACAGTTCAGTAAACAAGTTAATTAAGAGACTTGCGTTTTAGACACCATATTGCCTTTTTTAACTCTATTTCTACAACAGAAAATAATTCCAAACACAGCCACCAAATCACAGTTTTGCGTCTCTGACCAACGTGACAGTTTCGTTCTTGAATGAATCAACCGTTTAAATGATTCGGTTCAATCGCAATGACTCACTTATTAACAGTGACTTGCTGACACATACTGGCCATTTTAATTTCACATTTAAAGTATCTTTTGATTTTTTTAAATAATTAATTTCTTATCATTTCAAATGAGTATTCAACATTTTATGTCTTGTATATCAAAACATTATTCATGCATTTGTAACTGCAGGTTAAATGCATTCTTGTCCTGCACTAAACAGTGTAATACATCTAAATGCCACTTCCAATGAATCTTCTGCATTTCCTCTGCATTAAAAGATGAGTTTGTTGATACTGATTTGCCTGGTAACAGCCCAAATGTTTTATTATTCTAAATAACTGATTCCTTTAATTAAAAACAACTAGTTTGAGATTAATAGACCTATCCCAGGGGTGTCAAACTCAGTTCCTGGAGGGCCGTAGCCCTGCAGAGTTTAGTTCTAACCCTGCTCCAGCACACATATCATGTAGTTTTCAAATAAACCTAAATGATTCAGGTGTGTTTAATTAGGGTTAAATCTAAACTGTGCAGGACTGTGGCCCTCCAGGAACTGAGTTTGACACTCTTGGCCTGTCCCATTTTTGCCTCCCTCCCACTGTTAAAATGTAACTAAGTAATTTTTACTCTGAGTAAATTTTAAGTGAGCTACTTTTTACTTTTACTTGAGTAGATTTTTAGACTGGTACTTTTACTTGTACTTAAGTAAAATTTCATTAATGTAATGGTACTTTTACTTGAGTATAATATTTTTGTACTCTTTCCACCTCTGCATAAATGAACCATGGTAAAGAAGTTTAGACAGGTTGGAGCCCCGTTTTGTTTTCAGACAGTTGAATATCACTTTCAAAAATGTCTGGTACAAATGCTGCTCGTCAACTGCAGCTATCGCGAGGCTACAAGAACAATCCTCTATAAGCTAGTTAGAACATCCCATTTAACAGTGCCCAATTCAACATTCGAAGGTGAAGCTTACGATGTCTGCATCATTCAGAGGATGCAGCCCGTGAACTGGAACACAGTTATTAACATGGTGGGAACAAAAATGTTGCTCATCCCCATGATTTTTATCAGTGGTCCACAAATATAGGGGTTTCCCTGTTGATTTGATCAATAGTAAGTCTGCAATGTGTTCAATGTTAATTGAGAATGTCAAATGTTATGGTTACCTGAATGGCAGAGAGACACATCTCTGGTTCATCTCCACCTCCAAGAGCGGTCAGATCCTCCATGTATTGCATGAACTGATAAGGGTCGTCTGTCTCCATCACTGGCCCAAAACCTGAGATATCATCATTGTACTTAATGTAGAACTAATTAAACATAAAACATTATAGATAAAACGAGAAGTTTTATTTCAGTGTAGGCATAAGATGATATTCTAACCAGGGTCATGAAAAGGCACTAGAATGAAGGTGCCAGGCAGACTAGTGCGTTGGCTCTTTTCACGGGCTTGTATGATGGAGAGGGCTCTGAATCGGGCAGCTGTGATCTCCTCAAACATGCTGCCGGTTGTGTCCATGATGAAGACCAATGCTGGTGGCTGCTGGACACTGAAGAGCCTACAGGTTTCCACAGACTACATCACCTTTGCGTTTTTTCATCATTGGATAATTGTGTTTCAGTTACTGTATTAGCAAATAACGAATAGCCCATCCAAAATATTTAAATAAAACTGTAGACAGGAAGGTAAAAAAGGCACAGACGTGCTAACATTTTCTCATGCACTCAATATTAACAAAAGGTGTGTCACACATGGTAAAAACAGGAATTCCACTCTTTCCGTGTAGATCACTGTAAGCAGTATTGATGTTAAATTAAATTGACCTCTGACCTGAGGAAGCTTTTGGGCCCCACCTCATTGCGGAGGTCTTGGAGCACTCTGAGGGTTGCTGTGGTTGCCAGATGGGCAGCTTCTTTATGGAGGTAGTGATGAGGGGAGAAGAGCGGAGATGTGCTGTCCTTGTTGATTCCCCCCTCAGCTCCCTGGTGACGACTACTGTCTAGAATCCCGCCGTGACTGCACTTTCCTTTAAATAACAAGACAAAACATGTTGTTTTCTTAAAAGAAGCTTACTTAATCATCAGAATGAATCATAACTCAGAATATCTTTATTAGTTTAGCAGATATGATTCTTCTTATAATGACTTACAGATAAATTGGTGAATCTCATGAAATTGTTAACAACATTTCCAGGTTATATTTCACCCCAAACTCAAGGTAATTCAAAATTTTATATATATATATAATATATATATTTATATATATATATATATATATAAAATATAATACAATATATATTTATATATATATATATATATATAAAATAATATATATATATATATATAATTATTATTTTTTTAATAGTAAAAGTAAATAAATTAAGACTATTTGAGGATATTTTGCAAAGTGGCACTATTTTTATGATGATTAAGCATCTCCTCCCCAATTATCATGATGCAAATTGTAAAGTATTTTTACTTAATCTTAAAACTTAAACTTTATTTTGGTACTATTTTATTTTATTTATTTTGGTAATGCCTCAATTTATGAATATTTAAATAAATGGTTCCAGTGATCTTTACTGTAATAAAATAAAAAGTACCCTATAATGAAAAATATAGATATTAAATATTAAATTGTTTTTGAAATACATTCATTTCATGCTAAGTATATTACATTTACATATTTATGTACTTAATAAAAAACACCAAATAATTTTACTTTTAGTATACTAAACTGGTATACTTAAAGTCTGTATAACTAGAACTTTGTGCATAATGCAATTTATTTGTGAGGAAGTAGTGCCAAAATCCAATTAAATACATATCGTGTACTTGATTGTGCTAAAGTGAAACTGTTGAAAGTAGGTACACTTTATGTATCTTGCATTTAAAGACTGATATTATTCAAAAATGATCATACATTCATCATCAATAGTGACAATAAAACACATTGTGCATTGTGCACAAGTAGTACTCCACATAAAGTTGCATTATAGTTTTAGATATGTCAGAAAATATGTTAATAGATTTGAACTGTATTTAGTATGAAATAAATGTATTTTAAATATATTAATTTTTTTATTACTCTAGGTACTGCAGTAAAGGGAATCCATGTACAAAAAAAAAAAAAAAAAAAGGATTTAATTAAATTTCAACGCATTACAGTAAATCAAGAAGGGAATGGGAAATAGTCTTAATTTTCACAAAATAATTTTACAAAGAAAAAAAATGTCTTCTAGGCTGGATTTTCTTTAAGCAAGATATAATTACTTTATCTTGTTTTCCTATCTTCATTTTGGGGTGAAAAGTGACCAGGACACTTTTTTTCACTGTTTTCACCTGGTGGTTTTACAGGGTAAGCGCTGAAATAGCCAGTAGTCAGCAGCGGTTCCGTGTGACGAATCATTTCCTCTAGCAGATTATTATAACAGCTAAATCTGTAGCACCCTGCACAAGTTGGGGTTTTCTCTGAAAACAACAAAAACATATGTGAACATATGAGTGGTTCATGACTTTTTGTAAAATGCTTTGTGAGGGACTCACCTGAAGCTACAGGAACTGACGGCTCTTCCGGGTGCAGAAGGTGGAGGTACACCGCTTGCTGACCCATCTCCACCCAGTTACTGTGACTATAAAAGTCCTACAACCATATGCATACAGTATGCATGTTTGAATGAGCCATTTTAGGGGGCGTGGAAGTCTTAAATTTGATAAAGAATATCTCTTTGAATTTGAGACTTTAGTCTTTGCAACTTTACAGACCTTCTTCATGCACCAAGAGCTTGTAACACTCCAAATAAAAAGGGAAAATTGAAATTGCATCATATGATGTCTTTAAAACTACAATGCTACAAACGTCTAATGACTAATACAACATGTGATTGTCATATCATAATATTACAACTTGAGTAATATTGGCCGATCAACCCTGTTGCAAAAAGACAGCATATTCTGGTTGGGTATGGTTTGAGTTGCTTTAAGTTGGTCCTTAGTTGGTTATAAACTGGTCGTGAGCTGATTTAATCTGGTCATCTGCTGATTCTAATAAACTAGCTCCTGCTCAGACTAACTCACAGCAAGCTTATAACCAGCTCAGAACCAGCTTAAACCAGCTCAAACCAGATGCCATGCTTCAGAACATACCTAACCAGCATATGCAGTTTTTTTCAAAAGGGTAATAAATATAATGTCGTCAGAATAATAAATATAATGTGTCAGCCAACCTGTAACGAGTGGAAAAGCTGACCCAAGCTACGTCTGGCCCCCTGGTACTCTTTAGCCTGGGACAACAGTACTGTCTGGTCCCAGAACTCTCGTAGCATCTGGGTGGCTCCTTCCACTCTCTCAGAGTCAAAGTGGTATACTGGATCAGAGCATGTGGAGCTCAAGAAATCCATTTCTGCGTTAGCACTTGCTACCTCACCCACAGCATGCCAAAACCCTCGACCAAGCCCAGTATACTGGAACAAACAAATCAGTGAGACTACATTTTTAAGTCATCACTATGCATCTAAAATATTTCTAAAACCCTTTTAGAGATGAAAACACTCGGTAAATAGCAACAACTAGAAATATTCATTTGGCATGATACCTACCAGCTCGTCATTATCAACATCATGTTGATGTTCCATCATTTTGCTTAGAGTTTCCATTGTGATGTTCAGTATAGCTTGTTCTGTCATGTACTGGTGTGTGTATGAATCCCATGACAACGTTAGTACGCGTGACCAGAAGTTGGGAAGAAAGGCTTGGCATATTGGCATAAAGTAGATGAACAGCACCAAGACACACTGGTGGGTCAAAATCCAGGAGCTCATCCCTTCACACATCATTCCACACTGGTTAAAACACCTGAACTGTTATAGAAAGAAACATTACACCTGCAAAGGGTTACACGTGAGACGGATGTGGTGAGCTGTTTTATTATACACACATCACTCTGTTTGCCTATTCAGAGCAGCACACGTAAATATACACAAACATAGATTTTTACCTTTTTAAATAAATAGTAAATTTTTCAGTTTCAGTTCATTTTACTGTTAAAGATTTAAAAGGCAGGCCTATATATTTTCAGCATTATAGATCTATAGATATATCACAAATTGAAACCAAGATTTTACGCCAGGCATTGTTTTATGAAAGCTATTGTTTTTATTTAAGAACATTTATCTTTCAGTTCTATCTACAGTATTAATATTATTAATTATAAAACTATACAATTAAACTATATTTGATTGTGTTTTTTTAATGACATATTTGGGTGTGGCTTCAATTCACCTGCTCAGTGTATTCAAATGCAGTTAAGTAAATTATAATTTTTTTGTTATAATGCATTTATGAATTTACAATGAGTTCTTAAACCAATACACATTATATGGGAGCACAAAAGAGGTATAAAAAACAGGTAATTATCTTACCTCTGCTGCCTTTTTGCTTTTGTGGTCTCAGTCTAGCTTTTTTCAGCTTGTATTTTTGTGCATTTTATCATTTGACAGATCCAAACTCCAATCAGCAATCAGAAATGCACATGGTGTGGTTTTCACCCTCAGACAAAGATGCTGTCAGCAATTTGCCTCCTTACCACATTGCGTGCAGCCTTTTGAATAACAGTAGCTGAATAGCAAGTTTTAAGACTCTTGTTTTTGTGAATATTTCTAGAGGTTCATCTAAGCTAAGTAAGAGACAGAAACATGCCTGTAACCTGCTAAGATGGATGTCCATGAGACACATATCCTCAAATCCTCATGACCCCAATATTGCATGCGTTTCCCTCCTTGTCTTCATTCTCCCCTCTCTCCACTGTTTTTTTCCCCTAACTTGCCCCATTTAAGCATGCTGCATTGACTCCACACAATAGTGCTGCATATATTAAGGGCCAGGGTGTCCCCCTTCCCTGCTCTTCATTTCTGTCTTTTGCCTGACACACTATTCTCACTTCCCCCAGTGCTTCTATTGTGATTTCATGGTGAAAGACTTCAGACATGTTGCTAACCAACCCCTCTCCTGGCATTAGACTTTATACCTAAGCTTTAGAAAGGCTTGGATGATAAAACTGCATTGTATTGTGGATCTATTGTAGTTTGTGAATTCAGCCTATAGAAAAAATCTATGACCGAATGTTTACTTATAGCTTACTGCTTGTTAAATGCAATTCACTAAATAGAAAATATTGCTTACAATTTAAGAAATATATTATTCATAAATAAAACACGTACAAAAAATAAAATAAAATACAACAACAATAATAAAAATTTATTTCAATAATTAATACATAGAGGTGCATCTCAACAAATTAGAATGTCATAGAAAAGTTCATTTAGTTCAGTAATTCAAATCAGTCTGTGTGGATTGAATTTATTTAAGTCTTTTTTTCTTTTAATTGTGATCATTTTGGCTCCCATTTAACAAAAACCCACCAATTCACTCTCAACAAATTAAAATATGGTGACATGCCAATCAGTTAATAAACTCAAAACACCTGCAAAGGTTTCTTGAGCCTTCAATATGGTCTCTCAAAAATCAGAAAACGTTAAATTAGCTTTCTGTTCATGCGTAAAGCCTCAAAAAAGCTCACTGCAGATGATACACATGGAACAGACATGAAACGTTTTCATGCAGTTTTTCTTACAGGAAATTTTATTTATTTTATTTATGAAAACAATTCACCATTCACTGATACGTCCAGGTCACACACACTCATGATTTTATGTCTGATCTATAATGCAACTGACCTCATATTTTGTCGCAAATAGCAATCGCAAGTAAATTAGCTTTCATCTTTGCAGGACTGTGATATGCAGTACAAAGTAACACATCTATAGGAATAGTGCGAAAATGCATAGTACATAACGTGCACAATACCAGTATAAACACGGATATCTATTGGTATAATGTTCGTCACATGACTAAACATGTGTCATCGTTTTCAAAATCCTCAGTTTTCACAGTCCACACTACAAAGCGAAAACGGCCTTTTTTAAATTTATCCACTTTGGAGAGCACTTTCAAAAAGCTCAGTTTTCCTTTATAAAAATGCAGCCTCAGTGTGGACAGAAAGCCGAAACAGAGAAAAAAGGATGCATTTTCAAACAAAACATATTAGTGTGGACATGGCCTCAGTTTGGTTCACTAGGCTACACAATCATGGGGCTTTAAACAAAATACATTGCGTCAAAACAACAAAACAACATTCATTAGGATGTGTGTCAATAATTCAAAATGACAGTTAAAGGCAGTTCATAATTGAATTCAGTGATGTCATCTCTGTTCAGTTTAAATAATGTCTGTGCATTTATTTGCAATCAAGTCAACGATATCGCTGTAGATGAAGTGACCCCAACTAAGCAAGCCAGAAATGACAGCAGCAAGGAACCGAAACTCCATCGGTGACAGAATGGAGAAAAAAACCTTGGGAGAAACCAGGCTCAGTTGGGGGGCCAGTTCTCCTCTGACCAGACGAAACCAGCAGTTTAATTCCAGGCTGCAGCAAAGTCAGATTGTGCAGAAGGATCATCTGTTTCCTGTGGTCTTGTCCTGGTGGTCATCTGTGACAAGGTCTTTACAGGGGATCTGTCTCTGGGGCTCTAGTTGTCCTGGTCTCCGCTGTCTTTCAGGGCAGTAGAGGTCCTTTCTAGGTGCTGTCCACCATCTGGTCTGGATACGTACTGGATCCGGGTGACTGCAGTGACCCTCTGATCTGGATACAGACTGGATCTGGTGGCTAGAGAGAAATAGACAAATATTAGCCTAGATGCCATTCTTCTAATGATGTAGCAAGTACATAGGGTGTTATGGGAAGTGTTTCCGGTTCCGGTTAACCTAATTAATGCAGCCTAAAAATCCTTTAACGGAATCATTCATCAGCAGTGAAAGCTAACACCATGTTTCCTGATGATATATCCCAAGGGTAACATATAAAGCGCGAAGAGTAGCGGCCCTAGTACTGAGCCTTGAGGTACTCCACACTGCACTTGTGATCGATATGATCTATGCAAAAGAATGTTGTGGTCAATTGTGTCAAATGCAGCACTAAGATCCAATAGAACTAATAGAGAGATACAACCACGCTCAGATGATAAGAGCAGGTCATTTGTAACTCTAAGGAGAGCAGTCTCAGTACTATGATACGTTCTAAATCCTTACTGGAAATCCTCACAGATACCATTTTTCTCTAAGAAGGAATATAGTTGTGAGGATACTACCTTTTCTAGTATCTTGGACAGAAAAGGGAGATTCAAGATCGGTCTATAAATAACTAGTTCTTTGGGGTGAAGTTTTGTTTTTTTGATGAGAGGCTTAATAACAGCCAGTTTGAAGGTTTTGGGGACATATCCTAATGACAATGAGGAATTAATAATAATCAGATCTATGACTTCTGAAAGCACCTCTTTTAGGAGCTTAGATGGTATAGGGTCTAACATACATGTTGTTGGTTTAGATGATTTAACAAGTTTATACAATTCTTCCTCTCCTATAGTAGAGAATGAGTGGAACTGTTCCTCAGGGGGTCTATAGTGCACTGTCTATAGAATGGTTACAATTTTATCTCTAATAAAAAGTCATTACTGCTGTGATGTTGGGAAATGTCAACACTTGTTGAGGCTTTATTCGTTAATTTAGCCACTGTATTGAATAAATAGCTGGGGTTATGTTTATTTTCTTCTAAAAGAGAAGAAAAGTAATCGGATCAAGCAGTTTTTAATGCTTTTCTGTAGGATAGGTTACTTTCCCACCAAGCAATACGAAATACCTCTAGTTTTGTTTTCCTCCAGCTGTGCTCCATTTTTCAGGCTGCTCTCTTTAGGGTGAGAGTATGCTTATTATATCATGGTGTCAGACTGGTTTCCTTAACCTTCCTTAAGCATAAAGGAGCATTTGTATTTAAAATGCTAGAAAATAGAGAGTCCATAGTTTCTGTTACATCATCAAGTTGTTCTGTGGTTTTGGATATGCTAAGGAATTCGGATACATCAGGAAGATAACTTAAAAAGCAGTCTTTTGTGGTAGAAGTGATGGTTCTACCATACTTGTAACAAGAAATAGAATTTAAAATTTTGCTATATGAAGTTTTCACAAAACTAAATAATGATCTGAGATATCATTACTTGGCTGCATAATTTCAACACTATCAACATCAATTCCATGTGACAGTATTAAGTCTAGAGTATGATTTCGACAATGAGTAGGTCCTGAAACGTGTTGTCTAACCCCAATAGAGTTCAGAATGTCTATAAATGCTGGTCCCAGTGCATCTTTTTCATTATCAACATGGATATTAAAATCACCAACTATTAAAACTTTATCTGCAGCCAGAACTAACTTGGATGTAAAATCACCAAACTCTTTAATAAAGTCTGTATGGTGCCCTGGTGGCCTGTATACAGTAGCTAGTACAAACATCACAGGGGATTTATCATTAACATTTGTTTCTCTGGATAATGTTATATGAAGCACCATTACTTCAAATGAGTTATACTTGAAGCCTGCCCTCTGAGAAATCCTGAAAACGCTGTTATAAATTGAAGCAACACCTCCCCCTTTGCCTTTTAGACACGGCTCATGTTTATAACAGTAATCTTGGGGGGTTATTTAAAATAATGTAATCATCAGGTTTTAGCCAGGTTTCTGTCAAACAGAGCACATCTAGATTATGATCAGTGATCATATTATTTACAAAAAGTGTTTTGGTAGAAAGGGATCTGATATTCAATAAGCCAAGCTTTATGATGTGTTTATCCGTATTGCATCTGTTTTTTTTTTTTTGTTTAACCTCAATTAAATTGTTACTCTTAACTTGGTTTGGACGTTTTTTGTATTTTCTAGTTCGGGGAACAGACACAGTCTTTATAGTTCTGTGACGTGAGGCAGCTAGTAGACGGTCGGTTTAGCCAGTTTGTCTGCTTCCTGACCTGGGCCCCAGTTAGTCAAGTATAAACTCTAAGACTATTTGCCATATTTCTAGAGAGAAGAGCGGCGCCACCCCAGGAAGGATGAAGACCATCTCTTTTCAACAGGTCACGTCTGCCCCAAAAGCTTGTCCAATTGTCTATGAAACCTATGTTATTCTGGGGGCACCACTTAGACATCCAGCCATTGAGTGATGGCAATCTGCAATGTATCTCGTCACTACAGTAAACAGGGAGGGGAACAGAGCATATTACAGTGTCTGACATCATGCTTGCAAGTTCACACACCTCTTTAATGTTAATTTTAGTGATCTCTGACTGCACCGGCATGAATAACAATCTTACTGTATTTACGTTTAGCATTAGACAGCACTTTTAAATTTGCCAAGATGTCAGGCGCTCTGGCACCCGGTAAACATTTGACTATGGTGGCTGGTGTCTCTATATTCACGTTCCGTACAATAGAATTGCCAATAACTAGAGCACTTTCATCAGGTTTCTCAGTGTGTGCATCACTGAGTGGGGAGAACCTGTTTAATGTTTTGATCGGAACAGAAGAGCGGTGTTTTGATCCACGACTATGCTGCCTCACTGTCACCCTGTTGCCTTGCTGCAGGGGCTCTGTTGCTGGAACCGAACAATGTACAGGAATCCCTGAGCTAGATGCATCCAAAGCCGTATTTAAAGCCCTAACATTCTTACTGTCCTCAATTAAAGTTTGGATGCATGTCTCCAATTCTGAAATCTTCTCTGTCAGCCTAACTATTTCCCTGCATTTATCACATGTGATTCCCTCATCAGCGACAGAGATAGATAAACTGTACATGTGGCAAGAGGTGCAAATAACAATAGCAAGAGAAGCCATTACTCACCGTGCTTGATGAAATATTTTTTACCACAGTTGTTTGATGAACTTTGTTTGATGAGGAGAGGAGAAAAGAAAACAGCGATAGGTTTGAATGAAAATGCTAATGACAAGCTAACGAGTGCTAACGCGATGCAGGTGCACTGCATTCATGGATATAAAATAAAAGTGAATGATCAAAATTAATCTGATAAGATTGATTGATAATTTCAGAAATATGGTGTGAATTAAGTTGTATTTTATCACTTTAAACAACAGAGAGTGATAGTACGATAAAGATTCTAGAGAAAAAACAGCTACACGGAGATATGATCAGCTGCAGCAAGGCCAGCCACAGAGGTCACAGAGTGTTGTATCCAAGAATGTTAACAGAAATTTGAATGGAAGGAAAAAGTGTGGAAGAAAACAATGCACAATCAACCAAGAGAACCGCAGCCTTATGAGGATTGTCAAGCAAAATTGATTCAAGAATTTGAGTAATTTGAGTAAACTTCACAAGGAAGGCTGGGGTAAGGCATTGTTTTTGTTAAATGTGAGCCAAAATAATCACAATTAAAAGAACCAAAGACTTAAACTACTTCAGTCTGTGTGCACTGAGTTATTTAATAAACAAGTTTTACAATTTGATTTGAATTACTGAAATAAATGAACTTTTCCACAACATTCTAATTTATTGAGATGCACCTGTAATCTCATCATCACATTGCACATTTAGTTGTTTACCTTGGAAATAAAATGTAATTCTGTGTTCCATGCTTCCTTTCAAATGTCATAAATGAGTGAAACAGAGTGAAATTTGAATATGTGTAATCTTGCTTTAAGCTTTATGAAACAATGAAACAAGCAATGTAGCACTGCAGTCCCCAGCATGCACTGCAGGAGCATTAGTCAAGCCACTGTAGCATCCAAAGATTAAAAATATGACTAGCAAAAAATAAACATTTAAATTATGTGTTTAGAATGCATGAGGAACTTGCACATCCAAGCAAATAATGATTCACAGAACCATTAATGGTTCACAGACATTATTAGTAAATCTTCAATGTTACACTACTTTGAAATAATTTGTCATGCTACTAAAATAATATAAATAACAAAGAAGACAAAAAAACTATAAAATATATAAACGAACATCCACATTTAGGTGGCAACCTCAAATAACACTTGCACTAAATACTGTCACGATCGCTGCCAGAAGGAACATGAGCTGTGGAATACACAAAATAGTCTTTATTAGATTCAAGACATGGGGTAAATCCAACTCAGGAACTAGGAACGAGGAATAACACACGAACACAACATAGTAGACCTGACAGAGACAGACTGCACAGACTAGGATTTAAATACATGGGGTAACAAGCTTAATTAACTAGACACACCTAAACGAAATGGACAATCAAATACAAGGAAAACTGGGTCAGGGCAGACACATGGAGGGGAAAAACACACAGACACATGTCCATAACCCTGAGTTGCATGAGCCTACGACCAAAGCCTCCCAAAGCCCGCCAGTATGGGCGGGGCAACTGGCTATTTAAGCAGGCGTTCACCACAGGATTCTCAGGTTACTTCGACCGAAGCGACGACTGAGTTGTACAGCTAAATACTGTAGCACAGCTAGCAATGCAGTACTCGTTCCTGTATCTCAGGGAACCGAAGTTACGTTTAGTAACCCAGTATGTTCCCTTTCCATACTGTGTCTTACTATGGGAACATAGTAAAATCACGCCATGCAAATGTAGTGGAACAACTAAAAGTATCAAACTTCCAAAAGCATCCAATGCCCATAGAGAACTTAACAACAACCCAAGGCTAAGACAGGATGAGCTTCTTGCGGTCACACCCGGCCTGAATAATCATTAAAGAGTACTCCTGTTAAAATGACACCCAGGGCTCAAGAGTTAACAGGTAAACCAGTGCCAGAGTGCTTGAGTGTAATACGGCCAAGGGCTTTCTGTCAGATTTTTTTTTACGTAGCACGTGTCACTTCAAGCAAAGAGGACCCTGGCCTGCAAGATCAGGACTTCCAGGTAATAGAACCTTGCGAATGTGAACGGCGAGGCCCAGCTTGTCATCTCACAGGTATCCACTATGGACACACCACTTGACCATGCCCAGGACGAGGCGATAACTCTAGTCAAGTGGGCCCATACTCCAATGGGGCATTGAAGGCCCAAAGAAGAATACGTTAGCAAGATGGAGTCTACTATCCATCTAGAGAGTATTAGCTTCGTGACCGGAAGCCCTTTGGTGCGGTTACCTAAGCTGACAAAGAGTTGTTCCGACAGCCTATACATAACCAGAAAGCTCAATATAGATTCCCAGGGCTCTGACGGGGCAGTGCAAGAGTTAACTCTTTGTCCTCTTCAGTTGGAGGAAGCACAGAGAGAGTGTAATTACCTTTTCTCTGAACAGAGTGAAGAGCACCTTAGGTACATAACCATGCCTTGGTTTCAGGACAACCTTAGTGTCGTTAGGCCTGAATTCCAGGCAGGCAGGGCTAATGGAGAGTGCCTGCAGGTTCCCTATTCCTATGATTCACCTATCACCTATCCCTATATTTACTGATGCCAGTGCAAGAAGCAGAGCTGTCATCAGTGATAGTTTAATGTGTTAGCCAACTTGTAATAAGTGGAAAAGCTGACCCAGGCTACGGCTGGCCCCCTGGTAATTTTAAAGCCTGGGGCAGCAGTACTGTTCAGCCCTAGACCTCTCGTATCATCTGAGTGGCTCCTTCCACTATCTCAAAGTCAAAGTTGTAGACTGGATCAAAGCATGTGGAGCTTAAGAAATCCATTTCAGCATTTGCACTTGCTACCTTACCCACAGCATGCCAAAACCTTCGACCAAGCCCAGTATACTGGAACAAAAAAATGAGACAAAATTTTCAAGTCATCACTATGTATCTAAAACATTTCTAAAACAATTTTAGGGATGAAAACATTAAGCAGTAAAATTAGTTAATTAGTTAACAGAAGTTGGGAAGAAAGGCTTGGCATATTGGCATAAAGTAGATGAACAGCAGAATAGGGAAGACCGGAAGCCCTTTGGTGGGGTTACCTATGTTGACAAAGAGTTGTTCCGACAGCTTATACATGGCGGAACGCTCAATATAGATTCTTGGTGCTCTGAGGGGGCAGAGCAGAGATAAATTGTTGTCTTCTTCAGAGGGAGGAAGCACACAGAGAGAGTGTAATGACCTTTGCTCTGAATGGAGTGAAGAGCACCTTAGGTACATAACCATGCCTTGATTTCAGGATGACCTTAGTATCGTTAGGGCTGAATTCCAGGCAGGCAGGGATAATGGAGAGTGCCTGCAGGTCCCCTATCCGCTCTACTGATGCCAGTGAAGCAGAGCAGTCTTCAGTGATAGTGACCGAATGTTGTCAGACTGTAGCGGCTCAAAAGCGGGGCCCTTCAGGGACCTCATCAGAGTGGGCAGGTCCCATGAAGGGACGGTAGGGGGACGAAGTGGATTCAGCCTCTTGGCACCCCTTAGGAAGTGGATAACTGCGCTGTTTTCTGCCCACCGATTGGCCCGTAATAAGGGCATGAGAGGCTGCTATAGCCGCCGCATAGACTTTGAGCATGGATGGGGAGACAAACAACACAACATAAAATGGCGACGAGGATAAATACATAAAGAACGATCAGGATTGCCTTTCAAATGTCGCTGGAAAAGACATCTAGATCTGAAGGACTGACAGAGCTGGCATGGAGGGCGAAGAGGCCATAGCACGAGCACCGCCGATACTTATCGCCGCCTATTCCATTGAACCTCGGAGTTTCAGATTTGTATGCAGAATACCAAACATGGAAAGACTCTTACAGTTTCTTTGATTTGGCCAGTGGAACTATCAGTGCTGCCGATGCTGTAAGACGCGCTACATTTTTGCATTGTATTGGTGCTCCAGTGCAGACCATTTTCGCGAATCTCCCTGGTCCCAAAGATTCACATATTGTACAGAGACTGTAAATGCACTAGATGCTTACTTTACACAACAGAAAAATGTTGTTCTGGAAAGACACAAATTCCGACTGAGATCTCAACTACAAGATGAAAAGATTGGAGCATTTGTGAATGCGTTGAGGGAACTGGCCAAATCTTGTGAGTTTGGAGCTTTAAAACATGATATGATACGAGATCAACTCGTAGAGAAATGTGCACATAGACGATTAAGAGATAAACTGTTGCAGGAGGAAGGGCTTACGTTAGAAAGAGTATTGTTGCTAGAATTTTTGAATCAGCCCAAGCAGAGTGTAAAGTGCTTTCAGAAAACAATATCAAAGAAAAAGACAATCATGTTAATTTCACGAGGGGCACAAGAGCTCCCAACGCAAAAGTGAAACTGCAAAATGCCAGCAGAGGGCGATTTAAAAAGAACAATAGTGACACCAAGTGTTATAGATGAGGACTGACAACACATAAAGCAGATCAGCAACTTGCCTGTACTGCAAAAAAAAAAAAAAAAAAAAAAACCCATAATGCGCATGTTTGCAGAAAGAAAAACAACTCACAGGAGTATAAAAATAAAAAATACAAGGCCAAAGACAAGTCAGATCACAAAGACAAACCAGTGAGAGCTGTAAATGACAATTCTGATTCGGATGAATTTATGTATTCAATTGATCCAGAATGAAAAGTATGGGATGAAAATAGACTCAAAATGAGATGCACGCAAAAATATCAATGTACTGCATCAATTTTATACATGTATTTTACGAACCTAAACTGTAATTCCATGCTGAAAACTGCGAAAATGAAGTCTCAAAATCCAAATGAACCGAACAAGATCGACTCGAACTAGATGTCAATTAACTTTTTGCACAAGCAATTTATGATATATTAATGCAGAACAGAACATTTTTATTCGCAAACATGTCTGTATATGTACAAATCGCTGCACAATCATTTAATCCCAAATCAAATTGAAAGGCATTGTTTGTGGTTCGTAAAATACATGTATAAAACTGATGTAGTACATTGATATTTTTGCGTGCATCTATTAATCATTTTGAGTCTATTTTCATCCCATAGAAAAGAGACCATAAAAGTTAATGGACAGAGGCTGAAGATGGTCGTGGATACAGGTAGTGGAAGAAATTTCATTGGAGAAGAACTGTATCATAGATTGCTTGCACAAAAAGTTGAACTGAAACAAACAAAGAGAAAATTATTCGCATATAAACAGACGCACACTCTCCACTGTGTGGGATTTTTTGAAGCAAATTTCCAATGGAAGGATAATGTAACGAAAGATGACATTTTTGTAATCAAAGGAAGTGTTGAGCCGCTGTTAGAAAGACGGTCATGCTTTGACTTAAAGATTCTGAATACCACAGACCAGGTCACTGCAATAAAAAATTTGGCAGAAAGATTTTTGAAACTAGAGGCTGAATATCAATCTTTGTTTAAAGGACTGGGACAAATCAAAGGTAACAGCCATAAAATATCAGTGAATGAAAAAGTCCCTTCTGTAGCTCAAGCTTTGAGGAGAGTACCCTACCTGATGGTAGAGGTTGTGAATCAAGAGTTGGACAGAATGCTTGAAGATGGCATCATAGAGGAAGTGCATGAAGCATCTGAATGGGTGTTAAACATTCTTCTCATTCCAAAAAAAGACACTAAAGAAGTGAGATTTTGTGTAGATCTGAGAGAAAGCGGTGATAAGAGAAAGACACCCAGTACCAACAATTGAAGTATACTGCAAGCAATGCAGGGAGCAAAGGTGTTTGCAAAACTGGATGCCCGTAAGGGTTTATGGCAAGTTGATCTGGCACCTGAATCCAGACAAATGACTACATTCATTACGCACCGAGGATGCTACTGTTTTAGAAAGGTTCCATTTGGATTGTCTAGTGCTCCTGAAGCATACCAGAAAGCCATGGACTCCATGTTATGTGGGATGCCAGGTGTGGTGTGCTACATGGATGATGCGGTCGTGTTTGCTGAAAATGAAAATGAGCTGGAGCAAAGATTCCAAGAAAAAGGACTGACCTTGAATAAAGAAAAATGTTTCTTTGGACTTAAGCAGATTGAGATTTTGGGTCATGTTGTCACAGCTGATGGAATAAAACCAGATCCACAAAAGGTTGAAGCAGTTTTTAACGCTCCCAGACCCAAAAATGTTGCACAGTTACGTTCATTCTTAGGCACTTGAGAATTTTTTATGAAGTTTGTTCCGAATTACGCAAATCTGTCTGAGCCTCTCAGAAAACTGACCAGACAAGGTCAAGAGTGGCAGTGGTCATCTGAAGCAGAAAATGCATTCAAAGGACTGAAAAAAGAATTAACTAGTGAGCCATGCCTAGCATACTTCAACATAAGCGATCCAACAGTTGTGATTAGTAATGCAAGTCCAGTCAGACTTGGAGCAGTTTTGCTGCAGACACAAGAAGATGGAACTAGGAAGCCTATAGCATATGCAAGCTGCTCTCTGACACCCATGGAAAGGCTTTACTCTCAGATAGAGCAGGAAGCCTTAGGGTGCATATGGGCGGTGGAACACTTCAGAGCATATTTGTGGGGAGGCTGATTTACTCTTCAGATGGATCATCGACCTCTCATTTATATGCTAAATCCAGAGAAGTTAAAGCTTTTGCCTTCTAGAATACAAAGACTACGGCTGAGATTGTATCCATATGACTACAGGATTGAACACATTGCAGGTAAAGACAATGTTGCAGATTCACTTTCAAGACTTCCTTTACCAGAAACTGAGGACAACAGTTACGTGGACACATATATGGACAGAGTGTTGTCTGTAAATATGATGGATGTACAAGCCTTGACTCTTGAGGAACTTAAAAAAACTACAATGCAAGATACTACCTTGACGCAGCTGATTTCCATAGTGGAGACAGGACAGTGGCCTGCTACAATTCCTGAAAGACTACATCCATACAAACGCTGCTCAGATGAGTTGTCAACCCATGATTGTCTTTTGCTGCAGGGACACAGGATTGTTCTTCCTTCCACGCTGGTTAAGCAAGCTTTGAGAATTGCACATGAGACACATCAAGGTGTAATTCGCACAAAGCAATTTTTGAGAAGCAAATTCTATTGGCCTAATATTGACACGGATGTTGAAAGAATGGTCAAAAACTGTAATGTGTGTGTTCTGAATCAACCCTTGCATGAAGATCAACCACTGCATCCTTTAGAATTACCACCCAGACCGTGGACCAAGATAGGTGTTGATTTGGTGGGTCCTATTCAGAATGTGTATGTACTCACTGTTATAGACTACTACACATCATATCCTGAAGCAGAAGAAAAAACAAAAGACATTGAAAGTCATCATAAAAGTTACAATGAGAAAATGAAGCAGTACGCAGACATGACAAGACGAGCCAAAGAACACAACTTTAAGTTAGGAGACGTTGTTTATGTGGCAAGTATGGAAGATAGCAAGCTGGACTCGTAAGTATAGAGATACACGCTATGTACTGCTGAAGAACACATCGGACAATTCCTTTGAAATGGTCAATGTATAGGATGGCTCTAGGATAGTGAGAAATGTAAAGCACATTCGTCATGTTCCTGTTCAGCTGGAGATTAACATAGAGCCTGTTGAAATACAAAGTGATCAAGCAACTCAAGAGACAGTGGTCAAGTCAGATTCCTCAAAAGAGCCACAGAGTTCTTGTGTTATAGTACCAGACAACAATAGCATGCCTTTGACTACCCGTAGTGGTAGAGTGATTAAGAAACCTGCTCGTTTCAGGGACATGATTATGTAAATGTTTGAGTATGTTTGTTGACTGTTTAGTCAGTTGGGATTGAAACAATAGAATAGTATATTGCGTTTAGAGTAACAGTAAAAAAAGTGATTAAAACAAAAAGTAATTTGTTATTTGATGGTATAAGTTCTCTAATACTAACAAAGGGAGGGATGTAGTGTAGTGAAATTGCGAGAACAGAGGTGAGTGCAGTGCCGACCCGTCCAACAGGCGATACAGGCGGTCGCCTGGGGCCCCTCTATGATTTGAGGGCCTCCGCAAATGATGTCGCGCATTTTTAATTGTTTTTTTTTTTTTCAAACGTCCACATATAGTAAGAGTGGTCATGAGTCAATTGTAATGCTTTTGTAATGCACAGACCCCATTAAACACGATACAATTCACAATGACGGTGAGCAAAATACAAAACATATTTTATTAAAAGAATATCTCTGAATAATTCATACATTAAAAATAGCTGAAAACGATAATAATAATAATTTGGATTTGGATTTATTTGAACATGTAAATAAAATAAAAAAAATACAAATAAAAATTGATATACATACAGGCATGTATACATATATAAAATTAAAATAACAGCCAAATTAATCATGTACTTCTCAGCACAATCTTTCCATATTATTGTAAATGATTCAAATGAGAAATTCTCATGTTTAAAAGGAGTAGGAAGAAGTTCATAACAAACTTTTCAGGTCCTACCCCATTTCTCTATTTTTATCCTTTAATTAAATACAAAACAATTTGCTGCTTCACTTATATATACATCTTTACATACATCCTATATCTACCTACCTTCTGTTCACATAAACCTATACATAGATACAGATGCATACACACACATTCCCATTTTTTTCTTATTTCTTTTCCATTTATCTATAACAAATCAAATAATAACACCTCCATACTGTACTTAACATGTAGACCAATGAACCTGTATACAATACTATCACCTCAAGTCCTTTTCGTATTCATTTAGTATATTCAGTTTAAATAGTCTTTTAAAATTACTTATTGTTGTACATGATTTCATCTCTTCACTGCAGCTGTTCAATACAATAACCCTTTTGGTTGTGATGCATTGATATTTAGAATTTGTTCTTATAGATTTCTTTTTAAATACAAATGTTCCTCTTAAGTGATGATTACTCTCTCTCATTTGAAACAACCCTTGAATACTGTACGATAGCTGCTGATTATTTATTTTATACATAATTTGTGCAGTTTTGAAGTCAACAATATCTCTGAATTTTAGTGCTTTTAATTTAATAAACAGTGGAGTAGTTGGTGCTCTATATGTGGTTTTATTTACAATTCTTAAGGTTCTCTTTTAAAGGATAAATATTGGTTCAGTGTTGGTTTTGTAAGTGTTTCCCCATACCTCCAAACAGTAAGTAATGTAAGGAAGTACGAAGGAACAATACAACATATACAATGTTTGCTGATTTAATAGGTAATTGATTTTATATAATATAGCAATTTTCTTGGTGAGGTGATCGTTGATGTAAACTTCGGTGCCTTTTAATTTCCTTCCCTGTCTGAGGAGTGCTAACTTTTTTTTTCTGTTCGAGAACCGGATTATTACCAATGGAGTGGCTGTTTTGCTTTTGTTCGGCAGGGTATGACAAGCCTCAATGTCCCCGCTGTCAACATGGATGCCTTTGCTGTCCAAAAAGCAAATCACCTGTTGTTCCAGCGACTCCTTCTCCGCCTCGGAAGCTTCGCTCATTCCGGTGTTCTGTCGATTTGTGCTGCCTTGTCGAAAAATGCTACCGTAGCTCGAATCGATAGCAGAGTCTGTCGATTTTTGCTGCCTTGTCGAAAAATGCTACCCGAAGCGCGAATCGATCACAGAGAATGTCGATTCATTCTACCCTTGATATAATAAGTAAAAATTATATACAAGTAAAAATGACATAATTGTAAATGTACAATTATAAAATTCAAAGTTATGAGTACCTACTACATACGGCACTGTACTGTTTTTTTTTTTTAAATGGCGTGAAAAGTAAAAATCATCAAATATTCATATTTGACCTGTCAAAGCAAACCTTTCCTTGGTAACTGAACTTTATGAGTAGCATATTCTGATAGACCAACACGCCCTATCAAATAATGCTCCCAGTGCAAATTCACTTTATTTTACATCACTACTCACTCCATATGCACTGTATGAATATGGAGAGCATGTTGACAGATACTTTGTCATCTTTAAGATGTTAGGAGTAGCATATTCTGTAATAGCACCTTTAAGATGTTAGGAGTAGCATATTCTGTAATAGCACCTTTAAGATGTTAGGAGTAGCATATTCTGTAATAGCACCTTTAAGATGTTAGGAGTAGCATATTCTGTAATAGCACCTTTAAGATGTCAGGAGTAGCATATTCTGATAGACCAACACGCCCTATCAAATAATGCTCCTAGTGCAAATTCACTTTATTTTACATCACTACTCACTCCATATGCACTGTATGAATATGGAGAGCATGTTGACAGATACTTTGTCATCTTTAAGATGTTAGGAGTAGCATATTCTGTAATAGCACCTTTAAGATGTCAGGAGTAGCATATTCTAATAGACCAACACGCCCTATCAAATAATGCTCCCAGTGCAAATTCACTTTATTTTACATCACTACTCACTCCATATGCACTGTATGAATATGGAGAGCATGTTGACAGATACTTTGTCATCTTTAAGATGTCAGGAGTTGCATATTCTGACCAACAAGCCCTATCAAATAACTACTCACTCCATATGCACTGTATGAATACTTTATTCAGTTTATTTTACAGAAGCAGAACACTATGCCAGCCCTAGAAACAAAAATTATAAAAGTACTCTGAATCTGGCAAAACAGTAAATTATTATTTATTCATTTAAAGCCTTGTTCCATTTCAAACAACATTAAAGTTAGGACATTCTGATTATGTGTCAAGTACTACCTACTTTGTTCACATTCACACTCTCTGGCACTTTTTGCACATATATGTAGCACAACTATCTTTTTCATATTTGGCACATTCAAAATGTGCCCACCTACTGCACAAATCACACTGCACCTACAAAAAAATAAAAAGCAGCATTAGATACATAAAACTTCACATCGAAGTACAATATATACACATTTTTATTATACTTTACCATTTCAATCATGCTCTGATCTGCATCTTTCTCAAGCAAGGAGCATACCACGCAGTAATCATATGCATTCCCTAGAAACAGTGGGTTTAGTTTGTAACTGTGGCAACTTCATTCTTTCTGAGTAAATGAATCATGGTACTCTACAAATGTTTAATTTGTGAGTAAGAAAGAAAATGCATTTTACCATGTAAAAAATGTTTAAAATGCTGCGCCATGCCGACGTCACGGTCCTTGAATTTGTATACATCATAAGGGGTTTTGAACCGCTCTTAGTCTGACCCGTCACCTAGGACCTGTTTGCCTTGGGAGACCCTACCAGGGGCATATAGCCCCCGACAACATAGCTCCTAGGGTCGTTCGGGTACTCAAACCCCTCCACCACGGTAAGGTGGCAGTTCAAGGAGGGGACAATTTAAACCAGGGGTTCCCAATTCCAGTCCTTTTGCCACAAGTCACACGGGTTAAATAAGATAAAAAGGCATATTACCAAATTATGGTTATTTTCATCTGATCGATCACTTTATATGATGAACAGATTGAAGTTTGGCTTTTATTCACATATGAACATTGATCACCAAACATAAACAGAAGCTAAACTGAAACTGCTTGACACACGAGAACAAACCTCATTGGTTCGCACAGAAGCTCAAATGCATCACCTTTAGTAGTTTGCCACTGACCTTTATGCTGAAGCAATGTACAAGCTACTTCTAATCGTGCCATGTTCATGTCTTGTGCAGATGTCTGGACAGTATTGATAACTCCGATCTTAAGATATTCTTCAGCAAACTACAAAATGACATTTTAGCAGATAACAGAAATTTTAGAGGTTTTTAGAGGTAAATGACATGCAATTGGTAGTATTAGCATAATAACATTTGTACAAACACATTTACCCTTAACACTAAAATGCCACAGCTGCTGGAGTCCTGCTGCTTGTTGTGCTGCATTGTGTGCACCATCCATTTCTCTCCCTGTTCTCCACAGCCTGTCAGCTTCAAGAAATTCCTAATTATTGTTTAAAAAAAAAGAAAGAAAATAATATAAAAGAGACAGCATCAGGCAGATTCTATTAACATACAATCTGATCAATCTGTATGATTTTAAAGCTAAAACATTCTCACAAGCACTGTTACCTCCAGTTCCGTAGAAATTTACGCTCATAGGCACCTTCGTTTGCCAATGGATCTATCAGCAGAAGGACCTTGTTGGACATGTTGACGATCTAAAAATATTTAGTAAATTAATGTTATTCTCTCATCACATTATGACATTTATATTTATTAAAGAGATTGTTGTTTTCAAAGTGACTGCGCTGTGCTGCATCAAAAGTCAATCAAAATATCTTAATAAATGATAATTTATGTAAATAATATTGCAGTGTAGAATGAACAATGAAAGGTAACCAAACCACTAAAATCCAGTGACACCCAATGTTTACTGGGCATATCCACTCTTCTTCCACTGGAAATTTCATCTGAGGAATGGTTTTGATAAAGATTGTTATTGATAATTTATATGGCAATATAATAACTGTGACAAATAAATTACCTTTCTGATTCCTTTGAATTTTCCAGAAAACAATGAACTCGCAACAACAGCACAGAGCTGATGAACAGGTTTCTGTGAAAAACAATAACATTTTATAATGCAAAATTGGTAAAAAAAAAATTTGTTAATGTTAATTTCAACATCCTAATACTTTATTAAAATCTTGTTAACATTAGTTAATACAAATACAGCTGTTCATTGTTTATTTATGTTAGTTCACAGTGCATTAACTAACTTTTACAAAAGATGAACAAATACAGTAACAAATGTATTGCTCATGGTTAGTTCATGTTAGTTAATACATTAGATATTTTGCACATGAGTTAAAGTAAGAAAATATCTATAAAGTATGCAATATAACAAAGTATGAAAAATATCTAAAGCTAAATAAATATAATTCCCACTTGCCTGTTGTTTTTTAATGAGAAGGTGCACGTATGCATCAATAACCTGCATTGAAAAAATACATCAAGTCATAATTTAGATTTTCTCTTTTGATACATTTTCAACACTGTAGT
The DNA here is from genome assembly GCF_963082965.1 of Carassius carassius. Classification (NCBI taxonomy): domain Eukaryota; kingdom Metazoa; phylum Chordata; class Actinopteri; order Cypriniformes; family Cyprinidae; genus Carassius; species Carassius carassius. The sequence continues at coordinate 7,991,851 of NC_081777.1, forward strand.
TTGGTATCTTACGTCATCAGCCAGCCACTCAGTCCCATGCAGTGTACGGAGGGATGAATCATACAGCTTATATGGTCCAACAACCGCTTCCACCTGGCCACAGTCTTTTGCAGCCCACAGCCTTCTAACTGTAAACGCAACGTCAATGTTAAATCACTTACATATTTGACTGATATAGACATTACCGTTATATGGCCAGAAGTACATGGACACCTAAAAGGCATACTTATGTGCCTGTTTAACATTTACTTTAAACCCATGACTATCTATATGGAGTTGATCCAACAAAATTGGATGCACATAATTCTCTAGAATGTCAATTCTGTAGCATCAAGATTTCCCATTAATGCAATATCCATCAATTACAAATGGTATCCACATACTTTTGTCAATATAGTGTATTTGAGAACCAGTGACCAACGGGTCAGAAGAGCCAAAAGGCCAACATGAACAATTTGAACAGCTGTTTCAAGCAAACAGCAAACTTGGTAGACCGAACAAATGACCAACCGGTCAAACTTGCTAATATAGAACTCAGAAACTACAACCTCTTTCTTCTGCAGCATGTTCCTTTATATTCAGTGATGAAAATTGTGGATGCTTCAGGATTCAAGATTGTTATTTGTTACAGTTATACAACATAGTAGTATAAACATAGTAGTTTAAATATAGTAGTTTCAATGTAAACTTGGCCTAGTCTCTAATGATTGTGTAATTAAAAATGTGGCAGAATAAAGACTACATGAATAAACTGAACAAAAGAAGAATGTATGGAGGTAGAGATTTAGATTTTACCTCCTGTGTTTTGTCGGGGCTCTGAAGGTTTTGTTTTGTGGCAAAATGGACAACTGAAGGCCTCTGTGGAATGGAAATGTCTTCAGTCATCCTTTCCAAATCCTCTTCATTGGTCAAAGAAGGTGGGCTACAGGAAAACGTACAGTCCATGTTCTCTTTTGGGACCTTCTGTGATTCCTGCCTGGGGACTGGACCATCAGCAGTTTCGCTCCTTCTAAATGGCTTGATGTGGTTTACATTGTACTTGCTCTTTAAAGTAACACCTTCAGAATTAGACAGTGTAACAAGCTTGCCACATATAGAATGAATGGCATATGGACCAGTAAAATCAGGCTCAATTCTTCCTCCTTTCCTTCCCTGCTTCCTCATGTTGAATAGAAGCACCTCATCTCCAACACCATACACTGTATTTTTGTACTTCTTTTGTACTCTTTTTGCATAGGCCTGCTTCTGTTTTTCCTGAGACTTGGAGATGTTTTCCACTGCTGTTTTTTTAGCAGTCTCCATTGACTTTTTTTTCCCATCCAAAAATTGACTGATAGTTTTCTCCTCAGGAAGAATTATGTTGGAAAGCTGAAATGAAAAGCAATTTTCTTTTTTTGAGTTGTATAGGGCTGACGAAAGTGATGAAAGTGTTCATTTATTTTGTTATGAAAAAAATAACAACTTAAATGATTACTTGATTCTAATGATTTTAATTGATGAATTTTATGAATTTATTTATTTTATGGAACATGAAATATTTTTAAGAATGTTAATAACCAAACTGTTTTGGTGTGTAAATATATCTAAATATCAATTTATATGCAGCCTCTCGAAAAAAAGCATGGCAGTTGTAGCCTATAAGTTTGTGTAATAAATTCTGTTGAATCAAATAAAATATTTATTTCTGAGGCTAATTTTCTCATTTAACTTTAAATTATCATTTTTGGGTAATTTCCAAATTTGATGTGCGATTGATTAATTAGATAAATCGGCACATCATATAATCAATTTGTTTTTGTTTTTTAAATGTAATCGCTTGACAGCCATATATATATAGATATTTGTAATCTAACTTTGCTAAATACTGTGCTACAGCTCTGACTGCTTAAGAAAATGCAATTAAAATTATTTTTAAGAATTTGCAGGAAAACTTACCGGCATATCAACAGGAACCTCAGACGGGAAAACTGCCTCCCTCCCGTACATCAAAAGGAAAGGGGAGTGTTTTGTGGTGGTGTGGAACTTAGACCTCAATGAAAATAACGTAGCATCTAAAAAGACATCCCAGTTGTTCTGCTTCTCATTGACCAATTTTGCGAGAGCTCTAAGATGTAATTAAGAAATGCAAAATAGACCAATTTAATCCTCTCTCAGGAATAATTACAAATATCTTTCTCCAACCATGTACTGCATAATTACTGATATTAATTATATAAAACATAAGATATAAAGTGCATAAATAGTAATACATTGTATTTGTGAATAATATCAATTATCCATAACAAAACACTCCTGTGTCATTAACATACTAAACATTAAAAAACGTACCTCTTTATGTTGTCATTTGTCTTCTCGTCTAGGCCATTGGTTTGGGGGTGATAGGCAGCTGTGACACTTCTTTCAATTGACAACAACTTACAGAGGCTGCTGTTGAGCTGAAACATAAAACCGTTACAGTAAAATAAAATAAAATAAAAAAAAAATAAAAAAAAAAACAAGCAGAGGGAACAAATAACAATACAACGATAGTATTTGAAATATGCACACACTTCGTTCACAAATTCTCTTCCCTGGTCAGAAAGGATTCTTTTGGGACACCCATGTCTATATATTATGGAGCAAATATTGCGTCCCACTTCTGCTGCTGACTTGCTCTTTAATGGGAAAGCCTCAACCCATTTTGAGAAGTAGTCTGTGGCTGTCAGTATATACTGGAAGCCATCCACAGTCTTTGGGAGAGGTCCTGTTAAGTCTATTCCAATGAGCTCCCAGACAGCAGACACCTTAAAAGGTTAAATCAATATATTTACTTTTACATTTAAATTTTGTGCATTAATGTTTTATAATATCAAGATACCACTGCTAAAATTTACCTTTATACACTGTAATGGCTGTGGAGCAACTAAAGGTTTTCCAACCCTCTGACATTCACTGCATTCCAAGACCTTAAATAAATTATAGCTGTTAATATTTATACAGCTACATTACCATTTAAAACACAAAAATAACTCAAAAACATACCCAGTTGTCAATGTCAATGGACATGCCAAGCCAGTAAAATCTGGAGCTTATTGCAGTTCTTGTTTTCAGGATGCCTGAATGCCCTCCAATTGGAGAGGAGTGAAACTCTTTGAAGAGCGTTCTTGCAGCTTCTTTTGCCTTTATTACTCTTCTACAGCCAAATAAGAGTTCTCCTTCTGCATTGAATATTGATTAAAGAACTACAATCATTAAAAGGTTGTCTTACTAAGACACATTTGCCTGTACTGTATTTCAGATACTCACCCCTTACTGTGAATTTTGAAGCATACCTCCTTAGATTTAGTTTTTGAGACTTATTATACCCAGATGGGTATTTTCCTAGAGTGACGAAATCAAACACGACTTCCCACCTTTTCTCCATAGCTGTAGAGAAAAGGGTTAACTTTATAATTGTATATAATCAACCTGTAGGATATGAAGGATATATCAGTAAAAAAAATGAATATATGAATATACAGGCTGAATATATATATGTACTATATAAGAATATAAAATAAAGTTTGATTATATACAATAATAATTTGTAAAAAAAAATAAATAAATACACAAAGAGCAAAAACGGTTAATGAAGACAGGACCATAGACAGTATAAGAAGGGACAGGACATGCGCAGATTTACAGTCTATAGACGGGTTTCTGTGCAACGTCATCAGAGACGCGCGTGCAACTATGGGACAGAAAGCAGTGCTTTACAGCTATATCTAGCAGAAGCAGAGAAGACACAGAGCTGTTGTGCTGTAACTGCACTAATCGTCAAAAAGAGGGACTTAAAGTGTTCAATATTCTGAGGGTATCACATGCCTTTGCTAAAAGCAGGAGATATGGATACAGGCCGTCAGGGCATAAAATGGTTCTTGGCAGCGAGAGTCAGTGCTGTATACCCACTTTGTGTCTGGTATGTTTGGCAACATTACGTTTCTGTTTGTTAAACATTAACTACAGGGTTTGTGCAACGATATGTGCTAGTAGCATAGCTAACGTTAGATAAATTAGGTTTCTTGGGTCAGTCTGAAAATCATATGCAAAAACATAATAGATATTAAATTTAGCCTACAGTATTGTACAAATTTCTTCAATTCTGAATTAACGTTAATGCTTGTTTTTGTGCTCATTATGGATGGTTTATGCTGAGCTAAAGTTAATCTCTTTCGTTTATCAGGAAAACCAATCAATTTTTCCCTCATAGCACCCGAGACACCACAGGGAAGGTGGCAAGGTCTGTGTCATGTCATTTGTGTGTATATTATATATGTATGTATGTATATTATATATATATATATATATGTATATATATATACATATACACATACAGTATATATATATATATATACACACACACACACACGTGTATGTATATGGACATTTAGTCATCATTTGTAATATAGTAACCTGTCTGTGTAGGTAGTTTAGTGTCTGAGCAAATAAACTCACTTTGTTCTGCCTTCTTTGTTATTGCATTGTTATCTTTAGCTCGTTAACTTACCCATACTCTACTGTTTGTCCTAGATATGAAAGAAAGAGAAGGCGGGATGATGCTAAAGCCGCTGTTAGAAGCCCCACAGGTGCAACTGAGGCAGATCCTCTTGAATCCTTGAATTGGCTGGTGTTGGAGCAACATTAAAAATACAAAGTTTCACTAAGGGGAAGTTTCAGTTGCTTTGTGCATGTGTTGACACCTCACGGCAGTTGTCAAGAGTCCGCATACATGTGGAATGAGTTATGGGTCAGCTTAAAAAACTTTCAGATACTGAACACTGTAATACCCATCAGCCAAGCCGATATGCTAGATGACATTTTGACCATATGTGCTGGTCTCAACAACCTAAGGAGGACTGTGCAAATGTGAATAATTAATAACAAGACTTATAATACTATATTATACTATACATATTATACTATATAATACTACACATATTCTAGTGCATCATTTATTAGGCTACTTGGCTCTTTTTTGCATCCACATTTCCATTTTCTGGAGTATATGGTAATGTTAACACATAGGTTACATAGTGAGTCTGTGAACTTGATCATTTTGCCAACTAAACTAACCCTGCAACCCTGAGTTTGTTCAACTACCATCATGGTACAGGCCCCTGATTACTAACTTTACGTTTTAACTTAGCCTACTAGTCAACTTTTGTTAGCTATATACATAATGGTATATTAATATGCAAATGAAACAAACAAACAGATCCAACTCTCAATAAACCCAAGTTTATTATTGAGGCAAGAAGAATTGACAAACAATGCAAAATCTAATAATTACATTGTTATTTAACAGAACTCTGCATAACATATAGTGGTTTTGCTCCCCTCAGGGATGCAAACACATCATGGTCAATAAAAACAAATTTCTATTAGTGCTCTTATAAAATTCAATCAGGCAATCATACATTTCACAATTTTATATTCATATATGAATGTCAAGAATACAGAAGTGTAGGCTATAAATAATATACAATTAAATGATGCTTATTTTAAATGTATTGTGCAGGCTAGGTATAAAAAAATATGTGCTTTTAATAATATTTCAGTGCGCAAAACCATGATAATATGAAACGTTTCGAAAACAGAGCGCACAAAGCGCGTATGCGCAACGCGGGTGCAGAATAATGTCCTCAAAGCAACATGGAGTCACAGTGTGCAGCGCTGCGCTGCACAAGTGCGCATTTAAAACTTCAAGGCACAAAGCGAAGAAATGTCGAGCGCACAAATCACAAATGTATATCTGTCCAACAGTTTATTGATCATTTGTTTCTTCACAGTTTTAAATTCCAGTTATTGTGCGTTTGATGCCGAGTCCTTGTGATGTGTGATTTAACAGACACACGGTAGCGAGTCGTTTAAAACAGCAACAAACGTAAAATACAAATACAGAAAATAACATCATGTTATGCAAATCAAGCAAGCATGTAAATGGTATTGGAGAGTTTTACCGTGCATCCTGCAGTAAACGGACTAGGCGCGCGCGCTGTTACTTAATGGAAAGTGATTGACAGCCGCAGAGGAGGGAAAACGAGTTTCCGTAAACTTTAATTTAATTATGTAAATAGACTTCTGTATCTCACATTAAGCTATGGAATGGCTTCAGATGACTTTGTGAAATTATAATCTGACCCAAGTCATCCTGAAACTGACGTGAAAAAAGCGGGAGGCACCGAAAAGCGCGCCGTTTGCATTCAGAGGACCCCTGAATGCGTGTATCTAGTATTACAAGAAACCCGTCTATGGCGCGTATGCATTTTTTTTTTGCTGAAAAGAAGGTGTACATGCTAATATTTACACGTTCACAGGTACAATTATGTTATAAAAAAGGATTAAAGATATCGCAATGCTCACCGTCCGTCAACCGAAGTCTGGATGCCTAGATTTATGGGCGTGGCAACGCAGAACACAATTGTGAGTCTGCACATGCGCAGAACCAGTAAGTAGCACATCTCGATGGGTAGCATGAATCGATTTGTGCTGCCTTGTCGAAAAATGCTACCTCCCATTAAAACCAATGGTAGCATAATTCGATAGCGAAAAGTGTTACCTATCAGATTTTGCTTCATGCATGATATTAATAAGGTGTGAGGCTTTATTAACATGTACACCTACCCCAACCCTAAACCTACCCTTACAGTATGATAAATACAGTGTTGGTAGCATAATCTGATAGGTAGCATTATTTGTCAGAACACCGGCAGCAGTGTGCCCAGCGACTGCAGCCACCCTAGCATAGCTCCGGTGTTTGGTTCTCAGACCGCTGATAACCACATCGTTAATTCTGGTGTATTGCTCGAGGTCAGCAACTTGAGTCTCCAGAATAGCGATCTTTCGGTCCTTCTCCAAGCTTTGCCTTTTTAGCGTTTGTATTTCCCCCATCAGATCAATTATTTTCTTTTGTTGTGCTGCTACAGTTGAAATCTCCGCCGACAAGAAGTCCAAAAATTTTTTGATCTCCTCCACCTCGTCGGGTAGGATTGGATTATAATAAAAAACTGTCTAAATAAAAGCGGAAAAAAGATTAGAAACATACACAGCAGCACCACACTCTATTTAGCATAACACCTCCCACAATAGGCTATTGGGTGAACTAGAATGTCGTAACGTATTCCTAGTACAGATTCCACATATTCCACTTAGCCACATATCTCTGTAAATTCCTTTCGATATATACTCGAGAAAGTGTCTTAAATAAGTCTAAAGTTATAACGTCATAAGTCTGGTTGCTATTTTTGATCGACATATTTCTAATTTATGCAATGCACATTGATGCTATTTTAATTTGAAATTAAATGGCATCCAAACGTCCAAAAATATCTTTCCGGAGCCGAAAAAAGAAAGAAGAGAAAAGCAGATGGAGAAAAGCAGACTCAAAGTAAAGGTATGTTTCGCTAAACATAATACATTATTTATTAGTGTAGTATTAATACTTGATTTAATAAATGTGATGATGCCCATGATCACAGACATACTTGTGTGATATGTGAGAGAAAATTAGGCCACATTCAGCATGTTTCATTAAATAATCAATTAATTATCCATCCCACTAATTCATGCTAAAAAAAGGTCTCCTCCTCTTTCCAAATTTAAATCTGACTAAATATTTTTACACATGTATTACATGTTGAGTTTGTTACAGGTAATAAAAATGTATACACTTAAATATTGAAATTGTATTTTATGTGCTCTCTTCTCACTGTTTTTACACCAGTGGGCTCAATTTTTTTTATCTCGCCTAGGGCCCCACAACCCTTCGGGCCGGCACTGGGTGAGTGATCGCGAGAGTTGAGAGAGCGGTCATGTAGTTGAGAGTGTGTTAATAAAGTTGATATAACAGTAATACAGACTGGTTATTGAGACAAACAACACAACACCGTGGTTGGGCATTGGCTGACATTGCGGAGTTGTGGGCTGTCAATGGCAAGCAGGCTTTCAGGATCAACGAAGAGCGTAGAGTCATCACTGAAGGAAAAGAAATCTGAGAATCCTGTGGGGAATGCCTTATTATCAGGGGTACACATAATTTTTTCAGCCTGGTTCTCATAAGAGAACCTGGAGATTTGGTTTGGTCCTCACACTGCATATAGCGTGACCCATTAAATGCACCTATAAAAAATGAATTAATAATAGTTATAATATTATTACAATTTATTTAGTTTTTAAAAATTTTTATAATAGTAAATAAACTAAATAATAGTGTGTGATAATATTATTAAAAATAAAAAGCAGTCCTAGCATTAAATACAAATGCATTTATTTTATAGTAAATAAACTTACAAATGAAATGCTAATATTTACTACTACTTTGTTTGCCTCTTTAAGAAGAATCACTTTATCTATTCCCCAATTTTAAGTTGCTTTGGAAAAAAAGTGTCTAAAAATAAATAAACTTTTATTTTGGCGGGTGGCGCCTCCGGATTTAGCGCTGCTGATTAAAGAGCGTCAGTGGATGAATGTCACAGTTTTGTATTGTGCTTTGAAACGGTAGGCATAGCCTAGATTTATGCTTTCAGGTTGAAAATAAAACTTATATAGTACAGTTTGTGATCTAAAATGGTAATTGTGCATTAACAGCTGTCAACCATGTCGGTACGCAAATGCGCTGTCAGTACATATTTATATTACGCATTTTTTATTTTGGTCGTGCATGCGGACCTACAGACCACTTATGTGCACCCCTGCTTGTTATATTTCCAGATGCCCCGCCGATTCTGATGATCTCTGTTAGGCTTTGGTGGGCTTCGTCGCCATAGGCTCGTGCAGCTCCGCTGCCTGGCCATTGGGTCATTTTTTAATACACTGCATGAACCAAAGGCCTTGAAGTTTCGCTGAGTGAATGAAAAGGCTTAAGTTCAAAAGAGAAAAGGCTTTTTACCATATGCATCTAGCAAGACACAGTACGAGTGCAGTATTGAAAAGGAACTACTATTGCACTATTAATTTATGTGGTTGAAGTTTGTGTGTTGGATGTTAAAAACGCCACATGCTGTCAAACTACATACCTTGGTTCTCTTACGAGAGCTCTCTCGTACTGCGTCTTAGCTAAGACGCTATGGGAAAAGTCTCTTTTCACGAAATACTGAAGCAAAAAATTATCCTTAATTTTGTATTTTTGTAAAGTGCATTTGCAGCAGTACACAGCCATAGGCAAGACGGCTCATCCGCTAATTGGCTTGTTCTGCGGCAACTGCACAGCCATGGCTTCGCGCCCTTCTTGTCACTTCCCGCCGAAACGGGTGTGGCCCAACCTATAAAAGGAGCTCGAAAAGGCTGACTCACCTGATTTTTCATCTCTTCAGCGAAGCTCACGCATCGCTGGATCACGGAGGAAGCATATCAGTGGGACGAGCCATTCTGAAGCTGCTGGCCTCGCCGCCTTCCACTGCCGTTCCTGCTGCGCTGTCCGGTGCCTATATCCTTTTGTATCCTTATATCCTTTATATCCTGTGTGTGTTCGCCCTGCGACGCACACTCACAAAAAGAGCTGCGTCTTTTTAAAGATGCCCTCGTGCGGCTCGTGCAGAGCCCCGCTCAGCGAAGGAGATCATCACGTCATCTGCGTCTCCTGCCTGGGTGAGGACCATGCAGCGCTCGTTGACGGCGGCTGCCCTCATTGCGAGCTAATGCCTATGGTGACTCTGAGGACTCGCCGGGCGTTCTTCTCGAAGCCTGCATCATCCGCTGCGCCGCAGCGCCGTAAAAAGCGCCGCTCGCAGCGTCTACCGGAACCGCCTCCAGCTCTGCCGAGCTCGCCGGTTCCCTCCACTTCGCCGGCCTCCCCTGCATCGCTTCCCGATGGTCAGCGTCCGCTGTCTGCCGCCGCGTCATCTGAGGAAGTGGATCTCAGGGCCGCGTCGGAGGAAGAGGACACGTGCTCTCTGCTTGCTTGGGGCAGTGAGGGTTGGGCGAGCTCCGTGGATCTCGCGCCTTCTGCTCAGAGGCCCAGCAGACGGGCGGATATCGATAAAGAGCTGATGCGAGTGCTCTCGCTGGCCGCGGCGAGCCTCGGCCTCGAGTGGTCTGCACCAGCGCCCCCTTCTCGTTCCCGGCTGGATGGTAGCTTTCTCCCGGATGAGCGTTTTTCTCCCAGCTCAAAGCACGCCCCCTTTCTTCCTGAGCTTCACGAAGAAGTGGCGAAAGCTTGGAACGCTCCATTCTCGGCGAGAGTTCGTTCATCTGTTTCACCAGCATTCTCCACACTGGACGGTGCTAAAAACAGAGGCTACCTGTCACTTCCGCCGGTGGAACAGGCTATAGCAGCACACCTTTGCCCACACTCTGCTGGACGGCGGACTAAGGCGGCGTTGCCATCCAAAGCCTGCCGCATGACGTCATCGCTGCTCGCACGGATCTTCTCTGCTGCTGGGCAGGCTGCGTCTGCGCTGCACACCATGACCACGCTGCAGATTTTCCAGGGCGATCTCCTCCGCAAGCTGGATGAGATGGGACCTGAAGCAATCTGTCTTGCGGATCTGAGGAGTGCTTCGGATCTCTCCCTCCGCGCTACTAAGTCCGCTGCACAGGCCATGGGACGGGTTATGGCTTCCGCTACGGTGGCTGAGAGGCATTTGTGGCTGACGCTTTCTGACATCAAGGAGTCTGAGCGCGCTGCGTTCCTCGATGCGCCGCTGACTCCTGCTGGCCTCTTCGGATCATCTGTCAATGAGTTTGTGGAGAGATTCGCCAAGGACCAGAAAGCTTCTTGCCGAAGCGCTCCGGTTCTGCAACTAGCCGCTCTAGACCGGCCCCACAGAGCTCTCAGTCACGCCCACCGCCTCCAGCTGCGTCATCGCGACAGCGTCAGCAACGCAGCTCGGGACCGCGTTCTCTCTCTTCCAGCCGTCGCCGCGGGAGCCGCGGCAGAGGATTACGGTGAAGCCAGAAGCCCCGAAAACATCCTAGCACTGCTAGGAAAGCGCCGGTGTACGAGTTCCGCTGCGGCCGAGCTCTCACCCAAGCGCGCCGCTGTTGCAGTTCCAAGAATTGTGACTGCCTCAGCGTCTTCTGTAATGCGCAAGCCTGCACGAGTGCCCGCTTGCCTGCACACAAAAGCCGTTATCCGCTGTCTGCCGCCGCGTCATCTGAGGAAGTGGATCTCAGGGCCGCGTCGGAGGAAGAGGACACGTGCTCTCTGCTTGCTTGGGGCAGTGAGGGTTGGGCGAGCTCCGTGGATCTCGCGCCTTCTGCTCAGAGGCCCAGCAGACGGGCGGATATCGATAAAGAGCTGATGCGAGTGCTCTCGCTGGCCGCGGCGAGCCTCGGCCTCGAGTGGTCTGCACCAGCGCCCCCTTCTCGTTCCCGGCTGGATGGTAGCTTTCTCCCGGATGAGCGTTTTTCTCCCAGCTCAAAGCACGCCCCCTTTCTTCCTGAGCTTCACGAAGAAGTGCCGAAAGCTTGGAACGCTCCATTCTCGGCGAGAGTTCGTTCATCTGTTTCACCAGCATTCTCCACACTGGACGGTGCTAAAAACAGAGGCTACCTGTCACTTCCGCCGGTGGAACAGGCTATAGCAGCACACCTTTGCCCACACTCTGCTGGACGGCGGACTAAGGCGGCGTTGCCATCCAAAGCCTGCCGCATGACGTCATCGCTGCTCGCACGGATCTTCTCTGCTGCTGGGCAGGCTGCGTCTGCGCTGCACACCATGACCACGCTGCAGATTTTCCAGGGCGATCTCCTCCGCAAGCTGGATGAGATGGGACCTGAAGCAATCTGTCTTGCGGATCTGAGGAGTGCTTCGGATCTCTCCCTCCGCGCTACTAAGTCCGCTGCACAGGCCATGGGACGGGTTATGGCTTCCGCTACGGTGGCTGAGAGGCATTTGTGGCTGACGCTTTCTGACATCAAGGAGTCTGAGCGCGCTGCGTTCCTCGATGCGCCGCTGACTCCTGCTGGCCTCTTCGGATCATCTGTCAATGAGTTTGTGGAGAGATTCGCCAAGGACCAGAAAGCTTCTTGCCGAAGCGCTCCGGTTCTGCAACTAGCCGCTCTAGACCGGCCCCACAGAGCTCTCAGTCACGCCCACCGCCTCCAGCTGCGTCATCGCGACAGCGTCAGCAACGCAGCTCGGGACCGCGTTCTCTCTCTTCCAGCCGTCGCCGCGGGAGCCGCGGCAGAGGATTACGGTGAAGCCAGAAGCCCCGAAAACATCCTAGCACTGCTAGGAAAGCGCCGGTGTACGAGTTCCGCTGCGGCCGAGCTCTCACCCAAGCGCGCCGCTGTTGCAGTTCCAAGAATTGTGACTGCCTCAGCGTCTTCTGCAATGCGCAAGCCTGCACGAGTGCCCGCTTGCCTGCACACAAAAGCCGTTATCACGGCTACCCAGATGTTTCCCGAAAAGAGTGTTATTTCTGGTGTTCCGGCCACGGCCGATGGTGCTATAAATGTAGTGACGATGCCCACTCCTCAGTGCCCATCTCCACATGTGAGCACAGCCCTGCACACAGGGCTCGCGCCTATAAGATCAACTCAGATCGGTCAGGCGCACCACATAGTAAACGTGCCCACTCCTCAGTGCCCACGTGTTATTTCTGGTGTTCCGGCCATGGCCGATGGTGCTATAAATGTAGTGACGATGCCCACTCCTCAGTGCCCATCTCCACATATAAGCACAGCCCTGCACACAGGGCTCGCGCACATAAGATCGACACAGATCGGTCGAGCGCGCCACATAGTAAACGTGCCCACTCCTCAGTGCCCACATACACTATGTCACATACGGCGCTGTGATCAGCGCGCTCCCAGCCTCAAATGCGCAGCACACCCGAGCGCCGCCGTTGCCCAGTCAACAGAGCGCGCTTCGCATCCAGCCCTTAGCCATTCATGCAGATGCATGGTCAGCGCTTCCAGGGGTTTCGGATTGGGTTCTAGGCATTATAAAGAGAGGCTACTCGCTACAGTCTTGTCGACGCCCTCTGCGCTTTTTAGCGCGCGTCGAAACTACGGTCAAAACAGAAGTAGCACACATACTTCGGGCCGAAATATCAAAACTGTTGAGCAAAGGGGCTGTAGAGCCTGTGTCTCGAGCTCAAAGCGAGGGGGGGCTGTACAGCAGATACTTTCTGGTGCCCAAGAGACGGGGGTCTCAGGCCCATACTGGATCTAAGACAGCTGAACAAGGCATTGATGAAACGCAGTTTCAGAATGCTTACGACCAGGAAGCTCCTCACGCAGATTCGCAGAGGGGACTGGTTCATGTCAATAGATCTGAAGGACGCGTATTTTCAAATACGGATAGCGTAAAATCACAGGCGATATTTGAGATTCGCCTTCGAGGGCCAGGCATACCAGTTTACAGTCCTGCCGTTCGGCTTGTCCGTGGCTCCTCGTACGTTTACGAGGTGCATGGATGCAGCGCTCGGTCCTCTCAGACTCAGAGGCATGCGAGTGCTGAATTATTTGGACGACTGGCTGATTCTGGCTCGATCACGAGCGGAGCTCGTGGAGCACAGGGCCGTTTTACTCGATCACCTCGAGAAGCTCGGTCTCAGTGTCAATTGGGCGAAGAGTTCGCTGAACCCCAGTCAGACAATTCTGTTTTTGGGTATAGTTCTGAACTCGTGTTCCATGACGGCGCGGCTGTCACCACAGTGCACGTTGGGCATTCAGCGCGCAGCGAGTTCTCTCCGCTGCGGCGCGACCGTTTCGCTCAAGCACTGTCAGAAGGTGCTGGGTCTCATGGCCTCAGCATCTCCGGTTCTGCAGCTGGGCCTGCTCCACATGCGCCCCCTGCAGCTCTGGCTGAAGGCGCGGGTGCCGCGCAGAGCGTGGGTGTCTGGCCGACTGCGTCTCAAGGTCAATCAGAGCTGTGTCACAGCCCTGAAACCCTGGACAGCAAACGGCTGGTACCAATCAGGTGTAAGCCTGGGGACTTCCCCGAATGTGAAGATGGTGTCGACGGACGCCTCCACTTCGGGATGGGGAGCGCTGCTCGAGGGCAGACCGTCCTTTGGCCTGTGGTCAGAACGAGAAAAGCTCCATCATATCAACTGTCTGGAAATGCTGGCAGTGGAGAACGCGATGATGCGCTTTTGTCCCCAAATCAAGGGCCACCACGTCTTAGTCCGTTCGGACAACATGTCTGTGGTGTCCTACATAAATCGCCAGGGCGGTCTCGGGTCCCGAAACCTGTACAGGCTGGCGGAACGCCTCCTGGTTTGGGCTCAGCGCAACGTGCGTTCGCTGAGGGCAGTGCATGTGCCTGGGATACAGAATCTGGGTCCAGGCAATGTTCCCACGGGCGAATGGTCTCTACACCCGCAAACAGTCCGGCTGTTGTGGGAGAGATTTGGCAGGGCGGAGGTGGACCTCTTCGTGTCCCACGAAAACGCTCACTGCCCCGCGTTCTTTTCCAAGAACGAAAACGCGCTGTCATGGAAATGGCCGTGCTGCCCGCTTTATGCTTTCCCTCTCGTCTACCTCCTTCCGCAGGTGATAGAACGGGTAAGAGAAACGAGATGTTCAATACTGTTTGTAGCACCTCTTTGGAAGAACCAACCATGGTTCCCAGATTTGATGCAGTTAGCAGATGTCGCCCCGTGGCCAGTGCCGTTGAGGAGGGACCTCCTCTCGCAGGCCAGGGGTTCGATTTGGCACCCTCAACCGGAATTGTGGACCCTCCATGTGTGGGCGCTCAACGGTTACCCGCTGATCTCGCAGTGGGAGTGCTAAATACCATCACTCAGGCTAGAGCTCCGTCGACACGACGTCTGTATGCCTCGAAGTGGTCGGTGTTCTCCAGCTGGTGCACAGCTCGAGGATGTTCACCCCTTAGTTGTGAGGTGACGGAGGTTCTCTCCTTCCTACAGGAGCTGTTGGATAAGGGCAGAGCCCCATCCACATTCAACGTTTATGTGGCGGCCATCGCAGCGTTTACTGAAACAGCGCTCGGTCAGTCAATAGGAAGGAATGATTTGGTCATCCGCTTCCTTAGAGGAGCTAGGAGGCTGAATCCTCCCAGACCTCTGTCAGTCCCTATGTGGGACCTCACGGCGGTTTTGGAGGCCATGAAGGGTCCCCCTTTTGAGCCTATCCAATCAATTAGCCTTCAGCATCTGTCGTTCAATACAGTATTCTTGTTGGCTCTCGCTTCAGTGAAGCGTGTGGGTGATCTGCATGCGCTCTCGGTGAGCCAGTCGTGCTTGGAGTTTGGGCCTAATGACTCAAAGGTCATACTCAAACCTAGGCACGGTTATGTGCCGAAATCCCTCAACACGCCATTTCGGGCTCAGGTTATTGCCCTGTCTGCCCTGCCGGTGTCAGGAGAGGATAGAGACTCGAGTCTTCTTTGCCCTGTCAGGGTTTTAAGAGCTTATGTGTCTCGCTCTGCTGCCTTTCGACAGACTGAGCAGCTGTTTGTCTCGTTCAGTGGACGTTCCAAGGGAATGGCTGTTTCGAGACAGACTCTATCCAGATGGATAGTTGACGCCATAGCGTAAGCTTACGCTTCCAGGGGCCTTCAGTGCCCGCTGGGCGTCAGGGCACACTCCACAAGGGGCGTCGCCTCGTCGTGGGCATGGTCTACTGGGATCTCCTTGTAGGATATATGCATGGCGGCAGGTTGGGCCTCGGTACTGCGTTCTCTGCCGTGCGTACGATTCACTCTGGTTCGCTTCGGCGATGAAATAAATCAGGTGAGTCAGCCTTTTCAAGCTCCTTTTATAGGTTGGGCCACACCCGTTTCGGCGGGAAGTGGCAAGAAAGGCGCAAAGCGCCCTTATTGGTCTGATGTTGCATCAGCCTGCGCTCGATAGGCTGTGCAGTTGCCGCAGAACAAGCCAATGAGCGGACGAGCCGTCTTGCCTATGGCTGTGTACTGCTGCAAATGCACTTTACAAAAATACAAAATTAAGGATAATTTTTTGCTTCAGTATTTCGTGAAAAGAGACTTTTCCCGTAGCGTCTTAGCTAAGACGCTAGCTAAGACGCAGTACTCGTTCGCTCTTCTAGAGAGAACCAAGCTTACGTTAGTAACCGAGTACGTTTCATTTCCTTGTTGTTGTTTCACTAACTCTTTATCCACAGATCACAACTTTTATTTAACAAGTAACAAGTTATTGTTACTGTGTAAGAAATAATAACTTTTTAAAAATTAGAAAACAAACATAGAATGTGAATGGTTATATTTGTGAATTTGTTGTACAACATTTATAGAAATAGCAGTCAAAGGGGTACAAAATCTTTGCTAAAGAAAGTGTTTTTGAAATGTATGATGAGGAATAATGAATATCTATTAGAAAGATCAAATGTGAGGGCTGAATAGTTATTGTGCAAATATATGTACAATAGTTATACATGATTAATGTAATGTAAAATAAAGCTTTCAGCACTGTTTGACAGTTTCCTCCTTTAGAACGCCTTCACAACATGACTATTATAGATACTGCCACTGCCTGTTTACACTAGTGCAGTGACCCTGTAACAACATATTGGTCGCAAACTACCAGAAACTCAGTTATCTTGTGTAGTGCAGGAAAAGTCAATGAAATCTTGCTCAGCACCCATGGTTGGTGTTTTTCTCCTTGTGTGTAAGTACTAAAATTACAAAATCTATCGTTAATGATCAATAGATTAATACAAATGCTGGTGGTGTTTGTTTAATAAATGTTGATTATTATTTTCAGATATCTCCATGAATTTATTCCTTAAATGTCAAGGTATGTGACATTAATGCACAGAATAAACAACTTGTAAATGTAATATTGTACTAATACTTAAAATATCTCTAACTTTTTTCCTCCACAGGTCAAAAGATTAATCAAGCTAAGATTTTCAGTGAAACTACAGAAGTACCAGAAGGTGGTAGACTGGAAGTTACCTGCAGCACATTTGGTTTTACAAGAAAGGCAGTTTATTTATATCTGTGCAAAAATGGTAAAGCTATTGATATGTTAAACGGACCCACTCGACAAGACACTTCCTTTAATATAGAGAGAATAGAAATGAACCATTCAGGCAACTACAGCTGTGTGTTTTCAGAAGAGCTGTTGCAAATAAACAAAGTGATGGGATATGGTTATAATTACATCTTCATAAATGTGACTGGTAAGATGTACCACTTACTTTTGCTTACATTTGTGAGTGTTTTTGATTCCTGAGCACAGATGAAATGTTAAATTACTTACTCGTGCAAATTAACTACAGTAGACCTAAAATGTCTTTTAATGAGAGAGAATTTTTTATATTGTCTGTTTTGTTTTGGATTGTTTTGTCCTGGAATATATTAAAGGACACACTTGAACATTACCCATAAGTGTTCTCTTTCTCGCCACAGAATCTTTTATTAATACACAGATATATTTGCTTAAGTCTGAGGTGTCAGTGGGAAGTGATGCTGAATTCAACTGTACAACATCCAATCCTTTAAACAAAAACCAGTCCAGGAACATGATCTTGGTTTATCTAATCAAAAATGGAAAGCCTATTAAAGTTAATATTTGGGACACAGAGAAGATGATGACAACATTCACCCTCAGAGAAGTCCAGATGGAAGATGCTGGGACATACAGTTGTGTTCTATTGTTAAACATACTCCCTTACCATGGAATGAGACTTCGTCAAAATATTAAAGTTGATCTTCAGATAATTGGTAAGAATGGTCGGTTCGGGGTGGAGTGGATTGTGGCTTTGGGGGTGAGGTTGGGTTTGGGGTGCTGGTGTATTAGTTTATTAAAGTTTAGTGTATTAAATGCAACTATTCTATTAGCTGAACTTTACAGTAGTTCTGAATTAAATGATGTTCAATTTCATAATTATGCTTCTTCAATATGGTTAAAGTGTGTGTACTGACATGGATTTATGATAAATTACAGTCCACTATGTGATTTCTACTCAAACTTGGATGTCAATTACTTAAATATATTTACAATAATACATTCATAATTATGAATTTGCAATTTAGTACAGCCGTGGCCAAAATTATTAGATCAATTATTCACCAGCTAAAATGGTTTTAAGTCAGTTATTTCTATTTCTATCTAGAGTCCGTAGGAAATATCAGTTTACATTTCTAAACATTAATTTTGCCATTAATTGTAACAATCCAGTGTAATAATCCAATAATAATGTAATAATCCAGTGAGATTTTTGTTTGCACAAGAGTCTGACAACAGCCAGTGCTTCACACAGAGATTTGATCTCATCATCATCCAGTCTGTCTGGAATAACATGAAGAAACAGAACAAACTGAGACAGACTAAATCCAGAAGAACTGTGGCAACGTTAGATGCTCCAAGAAATGGAGCAGAGCTACAGCAGTGTTAAAAGTTTTAGGCACTTTTGTACAAATGCTGTAAAATGAGGATGCTGTCAAAAATAATGTCATAATAGAAGTTAATTGATAAAGACAATCTATTTATCTGAATTAAATCAACATTTGGTGTGGACATCCTTTGCATTTAAAGCAGCAATTACATTTAGTTTTTCAGGTAGCTTCGCAGCTTTCTTCAAGCATCTTGGAGACGTGGCCACAGTTCTTATAGATTACTAAAATATGAGAATTAAGTGAATTATCAAAATAAGACCTTTTTGTGTTTCTGGGTTTTCTCTGACAGCGATATCTAACAACATCATTGACAAAGTCAAAATTGTCATAATATGTTCCACAGTGCTGCTACTTAGTCTGTTTCTGGGAATCTGGGCACTTATCCGAAAACGAGGTAGTATTTTCTCAAAATCTAAAAATACTGGCACATTTCACCTTCTTGAATTATTCTGTTTAAATTTCACTACTCTTATTTCTTTCTAATAGGATGCCTTGGAATCCAGAATGAAAGGTTGGTTCGAGAAGTTATGAGAAACTAAAGTAAATAAGAAATTAAAATATACCAGATATAGATTTAGGACAATTCTGATGCAATCTTAATGAGACAAAATTAAACAGAGCTCAGAGGAACAGAAACATTTTATAAAGGTATTCATTTTATGGTTCTTGTTTCTTGTTGGATTATTTCCTATGAAAAACAGGAAGCTGAGGTAGGCTGTTCTATTAACAACTGAGCTCACAAACTTTAATTAACCATTGTGATTATTAACTTTTGTTATGTTGTTTAATAACTTTTATACATTGCTGAGTCAACCTGACCTTGTGTGAAAAAACTAACTACTTTACAAAGTGGAAGTATCATATGAATTCATACAGGTTTTGGGGGGGGGGGGGGAGCATGAAGCTTCATTATAGTCCATAGGCAGGTTTTATGAATTCATACAAATTAGCAATAAATTTGTCAAAACGTAAAATAATTTCCACAATATTGTGTTGGTTCAGTCATTCTTAAGTTTCAGATTTTCCAATACATAAATTTAAGTAGCAGTGATACACATAAAGGGATAGTTTACCCAAAAAATTATTTCGTCATTGACTCACCCTTATGTCTGAATGTCTTACTTCTATGGAGCACAAAAGTATATATATATATTTAAAATGTACATATTTGTAGTAGCTTTAAATACACATACATACACACATGTATACATCTCAATAAATTAGAATGCCATGGAAAAATTAATTTATTTCATTAATTCAACTCAAATTGTGAAACTCATCTATTAAATAAATTCAATGCACATAGACTGAAGTAGTTTAAGTATTTGGTTCTTTTAGTTGTGATGATTTAGGCTCACATTTAACAAAAACCCACCAATATCTCTCAATCACTATCTCAACAAATCAAAAAACTTCATAAGACCAGTAAAAAAAAGAAAGAAAAAAAAGTGCATTGTTGCCCTTCTGGAAATTATGTTAATTTACTGTACATGTACTCAATACTTAGTAGGGGCTCCTTTTGCTTTAATTACTGCCTCAATTCGGCGTGGCAAGCAGGTGATCAGTTTGTGGCACTGCTGAGGTGGTATGGAAGCCCAGGTTTCTTTGACAGTGGTCTTCAACTCATCTGCATTTTTTTTTTGTTTCTTGTTTCTCATTTTCCTCTTGATAATACCCCATAGATTCTCTTTGGGGTTCAGGTCTGGTGGGTTTGCTGGCCATTCAAGCACACCAACACCATGGTTATTTAACCAACTATTGGTGCTTCTGGCAGTGTGGGCAGGTGCCAAATCCTGCTGGAAAATGAAATCAGAATCTTCAAAAAGCTTGGACTATGAGTTTCTCCACCCTTCCTCCAGACTCTAGGACCTTGGTTTCCAAATGAAATACAAAACTTGCTCTCATCTGAAAAGTGGACTTTGGACCATTGGGCAACAGTCCAGTTCTTCTTCTCCTTAGCCCAGGGAAGACACCTCTGACATTGTCTGTCATTCAGGAGTGGCTTAACATGAGGAATATGACAACT
The DNA here is from genome assembly GCF_963082965.1 of Carassius carassius. Taxonomy (NCBI): domain Eukaryota; kingdom Metazoa; phylum Chordata; class Actinopteri; order Cypriniformes; family Cyprinidae; genus Carassius; species Carassius carassius. The sequence goes on from NC_081777.1 coordinate 8,012,169, forward strand.
GTAGCCCAAATTCCTTGACACGTCTGTATGCCTTGAACCCAGCCTCAGTCCATTCCTTGTGAAGTTCACTCAAATTGTTGAATCAATTTAGCTTGACAATCCTCATAAGGCTGCGGTTCTCTTGGTTGGTTGTGAGTCTTTTTCTCCCACACCTTTTCCTTCCATTCAACTTTCTGTTAACATGCTTGGATACAACACTCTGTTATGGAAGCATATGGGTAGCAATATTCAATTTGGAATGTAATATGCAAAATGACAATGCAATATGTAAAATGGCAATGCATTTCTGTATTTACATTTACATTTTCCAATACATTTGTGCAACGTTTGGTGCAAAATGAAAATGAAAATTAAATTACATTATTTTCATTTGCCATTTCATACACCAGTTTTAATATGTAAAATGAATACTAATTTTAACGCTTTATAAGTTAAGTTTATAAATTCAATGTCCCGCAATGAATGTAGCAAAATTCAATGTGCACATTGAAAATGCATTCCGAGCCGATCACTTGTCCGCCCCCTCCCGCCATGTCAATCACTGCGTGAACAAGGCAGGGCTTGCAGAAGGTCAGAGACTCAAATCTCAAGAAGAGGATTCAAGTGAGAGAACATGGACAAGACAGTTGGTCCATATACGTTTTGATCATTTCTGTTTATGGCTTTAATATTTCATTCGCACTTGTGGGCGGCGCTGAAGCGCTCCTTTCATCTGATTGGTCGAATCGCTCCACCTTCAGCTTGGTCTTTTCATTCTTTCAGGCAGAATAAGAGTCAGTGCGAGTGAAGCACTGTAATGTCTGAAACCACTGCTCACTGTTAATTAGCAGAATATTTGAATCAGATGTAGCTGGGCACAAAATTCGTGCTGCTGCGACTTGCAAGAGACCCCATTAAATTATTTCTAGGTTATAGTATTGTATAAATATTTTCCCACTGATAAAAACAGTGCAAATAGTTCTGTCTCCTTGGATAACAGTGAAGTGGAAATAAATATAGTTAAATTCATGAAATAAAATTAAATAGGATTTTTTGGGAAGGTAAGTCTGGCCAGTTATACAGCATCGCGAGTCAGACGAGTCTGAAGATCTGAGCTGAATTTGGTGAAACATTAAAGTTCTAGTCTGTGTCAATTACTCTCATAATAAATAATATTAATAATGTTACCCATGTTTTTCGGTAAAGGTTGCATCAGTCCAAAAATACGTCATGACGAGGAAAAAAAACATATACTATATAAGTCGCACTGGACTATTAAGTCGCATTTATTCAGAACCAAGAGAAAACATTACCGTCTACTATGGAAGCATATGGGTAGCAATATTCACTTTGGAATGTAATATGCAAAATGGCAATGCATTTCTGTATTTACATTTACATTTACATACATTTGTGCAACGTTAAGTGGAAAATGAAAATGAAAATTAAATTACATAATTTTCATTTGCCATTTCATACACTAGTTTTAATATGTAAAATGAATACTAATTTTAACGATTTATAAGTTGCAAAATTAAAATGAAAATGTATTACAGAAATGATTAGATATGTGTAACATGTTCAAGCAAAAACTGTGGCAAAATTATCATTCAAATGCTATTTTTCTTAATTGCATTAACACTCACAGTCAAGACACTTATGATTGCAAGTTACTTACTACACTTACTGATTTTCATTCAGTGTCCCGCAATGAATGTAGCAAAATTCAATGTGCACATTGAAAATGCATTCTGAGCCGATCACGTGTCCGCCCCCTCACGCCACGTCAATCACTGCGTGAACAAGGTGGGGCTTGCAGAAGGTCAAGAGACTCAAATCTCAAGAAGAGGATTCAAGTGAGAGAACATGGACAAGACAGTGTTGTTCAGTGTAGTTTTTGATCATTTCTGTTTATGGCTTCAATATTTCATTTGCACTTGTGGGCAGAGCTGAAACGCTGCTTTCATCTGATTGGTCGAATTGCTCCACCTTCAGCTCGGTCTTTTCATTCTTTCAGACAGAATAAGACTCAGTGCGAGTGAAGCACTGTAATGTCTGAAACCACCGCTCACGGTTAATTAGCATAATATTTGAATCAGATGTAGCTGGGCACATAATTGCTGCTGCGACCTGCAAATTATTTCTAGGTTGTAGTATTGTATGAATATTGTCCCACTGATAAATACAGTGCAAATAGTTATGTCTCTTTGGATAAAAGTGAAGTGGAAATAAAAATCAATAATAGACTGAACAGTTCCATGTCTGTAACATTTACCACTCTAATCTTTTAAGTCATAAGGCACTAGGTATGTGTGTGTGGCAATTTATAAATAATTGTGAAAATTAATATAGTTACATTTCTTAAATAAATTAGTAATATTAGTTTTATTACATACTAAATTGAATGATGTTTCTCTTTTTTGTCTTCTTTGTTGGGCTTGAGAAAGACAACATATATATACCATATATTCCTGACTTATTTATCAAAATTAATTTGACATGAACCAAGAGAAATTAACCAATAGAAAACATTACCATCTACAGCCACGAGAGGGCGCTCTATGCACTCTATAGCGCCCTCTCGCGGCTGGACAGTGTAATGTTTTCTATTGGTTCTGAATAAATGCGACTTAGTCCAGTGCGATTTATATATGTTTTTTACCTCGTCATGACCTATTTTTGGACTAATGAAACTTATACTTAGGTGCGACTTATAGTCCGAAAAATACGGGTAACATTATTATTATTATTTATTATGAGAGTAATTGACACAGACTAGAACTTTAATGTTTCACCAAATTCAGCTCAGATCTTCAGACTCGTCTGACTCGCGATGCTGTATAACTGGCCAGACTTACCTTCCCAAAAAATCCTGTTTCATTTTATTTCATAAATTTAACTATATTTATTTCCACTTCACTGTTATCCAAGGAGACATAACTATTTGCACTGTATTTATCAGTGGGACAATATTCATACAATACTACAACCTATAAATAATTTGCAGATCGCAGCAGAACGAATTTTGTGCCCAGCTACATCTGTTTCAAATATTAGGCTAATTAACAGTGAGCGGTGGTTTCAGACATTATAGTGCCGCACTCGCACTGACTCTTTTTCTGTCTGAAAGAATGAAAAGACCGAGCTGAAGGTGGAGCGATTCGACCAATCAGATGAAAGCAGCGTTTCAGCTCCGCCCACAAGTGCAAATGAAATATTGAAGCCATAAACCGAAATGATCAAAAACTACACTGAACAACTGTCTTGTCCATGTTCTCTCACTTGAATCCTCTTCTTGAGATTTGAGTCTCTTGACCTTCTGCAAGCCCCGCCTTGTTCACGCAGTGATTGACGTGGCATGAGGGGGCGGAGACGTGATCGGCTCGGAATGCATTTTCAATGTGCACATTGAATTTTGCTACATTCATTGCGGGACACTGAATGAAAATGCAATCGTAAGTGTCTTGACTGTGAGAGTTAATGCAATTAAGAAAAATAGCATTTGAATGATAATTTTGCCACAGTTTTTGCTTGAACATGTTAGACATATCTAATCATTTCTGTAATACATTTTCATTTTCATTTTGCAACTTATAAAGCGTTAAAATTAGTATTCATTTTACATATTAAAACTAGTGTATGAAATGGCAAATGAAAATTATGTAATTTATTTTTCATTTTCATTTTGCACCAAACGTTGCACAAATGTATTGGAAAATGTAAATTTAAATACAGAAATGCATTGCCATTTTACATATTGCATTGTCCTTTTGCTTATTACATTCCAAATTGAATATTGCTACCCATATGCTTCCATAGTATACAGCCGTGAGAGGGCGCTCTGGGGTAGGCTACAGGAGCACTGAGCAGCATAGAGCTAATTTTACTATTTTTATTTCAGAAATGTATCTATATTAATTTTTACAATTATTTATTAATGTCACACACACATACCTAGTGCCTTATGACTTAAAGGATGAGAGTGGTAAATGTTACAGACATGGAACTGTTCAGTCTATTATTGATTTTTATTTCCACTTTACTTTTATCCAAAGAGACAGAACTATTTGCACTCTATTTATCAGTGGGACAATATTCATACAATACTACAACCTAGAAATAGTTTGCAGGTCTCAGCAGCACGAATTATGTGCCCAGCTACATCCGTTTCAAATATTATGCTAATTAACAGTGAGCGGTGGTTTCAGACATTACAGTGCTTCACTCGCACTGACTCTTATTCTGTCTGAAAGAATGAAAAGACAGAGTTGAAGGTGGAGCGATTCGACCAATCAGATGAAAGCAGTGTTTCAGCTCCGCCCACAAGTGCGAATGAAACATTGAAGCCATAAACCAAAATGATCAAAATGTACACGGACCAACTGTCTTGTCCATGTTCTCTCACTTGAATCCTCTCCTTGAGATTTGAGTCTCTGACTTTCTGCAAGCCCCACCTTGTTCACGCAGTGATTGACATGGCGGGAGGGGGCGGACACGTGATCGGCTCGGAATGCATTTTCAATGTGCACATTGAATTTTGCTACATTCATTGCAGGACATTGAATGAAAATGCAATCGTAAGTGTCTTGACTGTGAGTGTTAATGCATTTAAGAAAAATAGCATTTAAATGATAATTTTGCCACAGTTTTTGCTTGAACATGTTATACACATCTAATCATTTCTGTAAGACATTTTAATTTTAATTTTGCAACTTATAAAGTGTTAAAATTAGTTTTCATTTTACATATTAAAACTGGTGTATGAAATGGCAAATGAAAATTATGTAATTTAATTTTCATTTTGCACCAAACGTTGCACAAATGTATTGGAAAATGTAAATGTAAATACAGAAATGCATTGTCATTTTACATATTGCATTTTCATTTTGCATATTACATCCCAAATTGAATATTGCTACCCATACGCTTCCATACTCTGTGAACAGCCAGCTTCTTTGGCAATGAATGTTTGTGTCTTACCCTCCTTGTGAAGGGTGTCAATGATTTTCTTCTGGACAACTGTAAGACCAGCAGTTTTTCCCATGATTGTGTGGCCTAGTGAAACAAACTGAGAGACCATTTTGAATGCTCAGGAAACCTTTGCAGGTGTTTTGAGTTGATTAGCTGATTGGCATGTCACCATATTCTAATTTGTTGAGATATTCAAATGTTGGGTTTTTGTTAAATGTGAGCCAAAATCATCACAATTAAATTAACCAAAGACTTAAACTACTTCAGCCTGTGTGCACTGAATTTATTTAATACATGAGTTTCACAATTTGAGTTCAATTACTGAAATAAATGAACTTGTCCACGACATTCTAATTTATTGAGATGCACCTGTATATATAGTTACGGAAATACACTCGGAACACAGAGATAAAGGTAAGTGGGTGTTTATTGACAACAATCGTTAGCTCAGCAGGAAATCAGGTGGGTATACTGGGTAACAGTTGTGGAGTCGAGAGGACGAGAAGTATACTGAAAGTCTCTCTTACAGGACCAGATCGGGAAGGAGATGATGACCAGAGGCACGGAGACGATGGAGAACTAGGATGAGGAGAACATGTTAGGGAAACAAAAGGAGGTGAGTTCAGGAACAGACACTTTGGTATAGAGAATAGCTTAAAAGCTACTGGCATATAGTCCATTACATATTAACGAAAGCGAACATGGAGTGAGGTGCTGAGTGTGCTTTTGAAGCCAGTCCGATGAGAGTGCAGATGGGTGGCAGCTGCCTGTGACTAATACTCAGGTGAGAGAGTGCACTGGGATTGGCTGGTGTGGAGACCTGGCTGATTAGTGACACACACACACACACACACACACACATATATATAAAGCTGCTACAAATATGGACTTATTAAATATATTTATCTGCTAAAAGTTTATTTAGTCAGTATTTATGAGTATACTGCAATACAGATAACCTTAAAGCTAAAGAAATGGACTAAAAAGCCCTAAAACTCAGATTTCTCCACCATCTCCATCTATATATTTTTGTATCTTACATTAAGAAATCTATGTTATAGAAACTGAAAAACCTGACTCATCTGGTACTGGTGACATACAACATGCTGTCTTGTATGCCATTAATTTATATATGAATATGCTTTGTGCTTTTTTATCTTTGTACTGTTTAATGTGCTATTTTCATCTTTTATTTTACATACTTCAAATGTCTTTTCACTTTTCAATATCAGCTTTCACATGAATAATAGATTTTTTTCTTTTTTCTTATTTATTTGACTGTTTCTACAAAAATGCTGTGGTTGTGTAAATCAATGTCCATAATGGCTCAGGGCTACCCCAGAGTTGGATAATTTCTCTTTTAATGGTAAGTCAGAAATGAAGTAATGTTGCTAGTTATTGAAAATAATCTTACAGTATTGTAAATATTACAGAAATATATTCACAGAAATTTAGTCATTTTGTGCTGCAATTACAATGATTAGCTGCATCTGTATTACAAAAATGTCTTGTATTTTTACAGATGAAGAGTATGATGAAGTGTAATGTGCAGTACAGCATCTGCATGCATTACAGCATGATTATATTATTGTTGTTATCTTTGCTATTGCTGTTTTACAACTGTTGCTTTTTGTAGTTTATTTTAGCTTGTTTTTAAGTTTCTGTTTTTAACTGACTATTAGTTTACTGTCATTATTTTAGATTTTTTATGACACTGACCAACTGAGTGTTGACCATAACTTTATCCACTGTGCACATTTAAAAAAAAAGTAAACATTACTGTAAATTATCTTTCAAGGCTGGAAATTAACTCTCAGAATTTATAATAAAATACAAAATACATATTGTTAATGTAGCATAAAATTGTTGTAAAAATCAAACTGTTGTTGGTTTTATTTTATTTATTTTGTTTTGTAATCTGCAGTGTGTTAGTGTATTCACAAATGTACTGGAGAATATCTCATAATATAATGCTTGGAATTTATTTCAGCAGTTACAGATCATATTTCCAAATTTTTTATGCACTGTAAAAAATGACCACACTCTGAATCATGTGAGTAATCAGTCCAATGGAACACGTGCAAATATAAAATAAAATAAAAACAATCTTCTCACATTCACTGCAGGGCACCAGTAGCTACTGTAGCATCCAAAGATTAAAGTAGGACTAGCAAAAAAAGAAACATTTAAATGCAGTGTTTAGAATTAGAATTGGTTTAATTTCCATATCGTTGTTTCACTAACTGTTATTGTTACTGTGTAAGAAATAATCACTTTCAAAAAATTAGAAAACAAACAAAGAATGTGAATAGTTAGTTGTGTAAATTAGTGGCACAACATTTTTAGAAATAGCAGTCGAAGAGGAATAAATCTTTGCTATGGAAAGTATTTTTGAAATGTATGCTGTAGAATAATGAATATCTATCAGAAAAATCATATGTAAGGGCTGTATAATTATGTAGTTATACATGATTAATGTAATGTAAAATACAGCTTTCCTTTTTTGTGTTTCTGGGTTTCTCTGACAGCGATATCTATCAGCGGCATTGTCAAAGTCAAAATTGTCATAATGTGTTCCACAGTACTACTTCTTAGTCTGTTTCTGGGAATCTGGGCACTGATCTGAAAACAGGGTAATATTTTCTCAAGATCTAAAAATACTGACACATTTTACCTTCAATTATTCAGTTTAAATCCCAGTACTCTTAATTATTTCTAATAGGATGCCTTGGAATCCAAAATGAAAGGTTGGTTTGAGAAGTTATGAGAAACTAAAGTAAATAAGAAATTTAAATATACCAGATTGAGATTTAGGACAAATCTGATGCAATCTTACTGAAACTAAATGAGACAGAGCTCAGTGGAACAGAAACATTTTATAAAGGTAATCATTGTATGGTTCTTGTTTCTTGTTGGATTATTTCCTATGAAAAACAGGAAGCTGGGGTTGGCTGTTCTATTAACAACTGAGCTCACGGACTTGAATTAACCATAGTGTTAATTAACTGTTATTTTGTTTAATAACTTTCATACATTGCTGATTCAACCTGACCTCATGAGAAAAACAAACTACTTGACAAAGTGGAAGTATCATTTGATTTCGTACAGTTTTTCTTAATAAGAGGCTTAATAATCCCAATTTGAAGAATTTTGTTGACAGTGGTCAAGAGTTGATAATGTTGTGAGGAGGCTATCTTGCTACAGGTAACACTTCTTACATTAATTTAGTTGGTATGGAATTACCATACCAAGCATGTTGTTGGTTTAATTTTCATTAACAATGACTCATCTGGCAGCCATATCACCCTATAGCCCAAGACTGGTCGCTCACTGAAGCTAAGCAGGGTTGAGCGTGGTCAGTACCTGGATGGCAAACTAGGTTGCTGTTGGAAGAGGTGTTAGTGAGGCCAGCAGGGGGTGCTCACCCTGTGGTCTGTGTGGGTCTTAACACCACAGTATAGTGATGGGGATACTATAAGGCTTGGGCGTCGTGATGTCATTACTTGGCGTGGCCGCCATGTTGATGGCCTCCTTTACTGCTACTCGGACTACTACGCAGTGTTTAGACGTACTACCTCTCTGCCGTGTGTCTTAATTTGATTAATTAAAAATCTATTTCAACCATGGTAAACCGTTGCTGTATTGTGGGGCGTAATAGTGCAAAAAAAAAAATTAGAATGAATTAACTTTCCACCGCTTGCCTGCTTGGAGGCGCGACCACAGAGACCATAACATCTGAATATTAATTTATATAGTTTAAGTCAACATTGAAAATAAGGGAAATGTCCCGGGCTACTCATCCAAAATATGGGAAAATTTCAACATTCATCTTTCTGTTGCTATCCCTTTGCTGACAGCAAAATTTCATACTACAAAACAGCTGCATTAAAAGTTGTGATTAAGTTAAGTTGTGGAGCTACGTCTAATGTGACTTTGCGAGAGATTAGCGTGAAATCGTGCTCTCACAACAACCACGCTATCTTAAAAAGCCCGACATCATGTTAAGGTTGCTTTCAAGTAAGCAAAACGATGCTTTGAAAACATCTGTTTAGCTGGAAGGGCAAGTGGGTAGCAACAGGACACCAGTACAGAGACTGACAGGTCTGATGGAAGGGCTAACGGGATATTTTACAGGAAAATACTGAAACGGGAAGACAGCGGGGAAAAGAGCTCAAATACGTGAGAACCCCAGAAGAAAAAACGGGAGGGTTGACAGTTACGAACTACACTTTTGAAACACATAGTTAAACGTGTCAGGGTTCTGTCACTTCAGTCTAGTGTTATTCGTGGTTTTGTGACAGAGCCCTGATACTCTCATGTCATTGTTTTCATGTGAGCGCGCGTCTCGTGTGAACACGCGGTTTATGAGCTTGCTCATTAGCTGCGTGTTTGTGTCTATTCAAGCACGTGGCTTGCGATTGGTTTGCTGGCCATGTGCTTGTGTTTTTTGTTTTGTGTGAGCACATGGCTTTTGTCTTAGTTCCTACGTGCCATGTGCTCTCGTCAATTGTCTTGACCCCACCCATCTTGTTACCTGATTATTGATGTAATTTTCCCCACATGTGTTCCCTCGTTATCCTCCTCATTAGCTCCCTATTTATTGTCCTTGTGTTTGCAGTCTGGTTGCTAGTTCGTCGTCAAACATTTGTCTGTGCACATCGTGTCTTGCCTTGCCTTGCCTCGCCTTGCCAGTCAAGTTTAGTCTGTTTTCCCCTACGGGGTAGTTTTTGTTTGTTTATTTTATTACAACCCGAATTCCGGAAAAGTTGGGATGTTTTTTAAATTTTAATAAAATGAAAACTAAAAGACTTTCAAATCACATGAGCCAATATTTTATTCACAATAGAACATAGATAACATAGCAAATGTTTAAACTGAGAAAGTTTACAATTTTATGCACAAAATGAGCTCATTTCAATTTTGATTTCTGCTACAGGTCTCAAAATAGTTGGGACGGGGCATGTTTACCATGGTGTAGCATCTCCTTTTCTTTTCAAAACAGTTTGAAGACGTCTGGGCATTGAGGCTATGAGTTGCTGAAGTTTTGCTGTTGGAATTTGGTCCCATTCTTGCCTTGTATAGATTTCCATCTGCTGAAGAGTTCGTGGTCGTCTTTGACGTATTTTTCGTTTAATGATGCGCCAAATGTTCTCTATAGGTGAAAGATCTGGACTGCAGGCAGGCCAGGTTAGCACCCGGACTCTTCTACGACGAAGCCATGCTGTTGTTATAGCTGCAGTATGTGGTTTTGCATTGTCCTGCTGAAATAAACAAGGCCTTCCCTGAAACAGACGTTGTTTGGAGGGAAGCATATGTTGCTCTAAAACCTTTATATACCTTTCAGCATTCACAGAGCCTTCCAAAACATGCAAGCTGCCCATACCGTATGCACTTATGCACCCCCATACCATCAGAGATGCTGGCTTTTGAACTGAACGCTGATAACATGCTGGAAGGTCTCCCTCCTCTTTAGCCCGGAGGACACGGCGTCCGTGATTTCCAACAAGAATGTCAAATTTGGACTCGTCTGACCATAAAACACTATTCCACTTTGAAATAGTCCATTTTAAATGAGCCTTGGCCCACAGGACACGACAGCGCTTATGGATCATGTTCACATATGGCTTCCTTTTTGCATGATAGAGCTTTAGTTGGCATCTGCTGATGGCACGGCGGATTGTGTTTACCGACAGTGGTTTCTGAAAGTATTCCTGGGCCCATTTAGTAATGTCATTGACACAATCATGCCGATGAGTGATGCAGTGTCGTCTGAGAGCCCGAAGACCACGGGCATCCAATAAAGGTCTCCGGCCTTGTCCCTTACGCACAGAGATTTCTCCAGTTTCTCTGAATCTTTTGATGATGTTATGCACTGTAGATGATGAGATTTGCAAAGCCTTTGCAATTTGACGTTGAGGAACATTGTTTTTAAAGTTTTCCACAATTTTTTTACGCAGTCTTTCACAGATTGGAGAGCCTCTGCCCATCTTTACTTCTGAGAGACTCTGCTTCTCTAAGACAAAGCTTTTATAGCTAATCATGTTACAGACCTGATATCAATTAACTTAATTAATCACTAGATGTTCTCCCAGCTGAATCTTTTCAAAACTGCTTGCTTTTTTAGCCATTTGTTGCCCCCGTGCCAACTTTTTTGAGACCTGTAGCAGGCATTAAATTTTAAATGAGCTAATTAAGTGGATAAAATTTTAAACTTTCTCAGTTTAAACATTTGCTATGTTATCTATGTTCTATTGTGAATAAAATATTGGCTCATGTGATTTGAAATTCCTTTAGTTTTCATTTTATTAAAATTTAAAAAACGTCCCAACTTTTCCGGAATTCGGGTTGTATTACTACTATTAAAGAGCCCTTTTCTCTGCATCATTGAGTCCTCGCCTCTTACCTCTACCCAAACCCTGACAGTACGAACTAGCCAGTATGAGGACTCAGCGGAAGAAGGGTTTGCACCGTCCACCAGCCTCCACTCTCTCCAGCCCCCACTACCAGCGCATGCTCCAGTTTAAGACCTTGATCTCGCTCCATCAACAAAGGACTGGTGTGAGGGATTTTGCCCTGGAGTTCAGTGGTACTGCAGAGGGATTGGAGTTTAATGATGCGGCCCTCAAGGACCTCTTCAATTACGCCCTTGATGAGCCTCTCAGCTGGTGGGGAATGAGGGGGCTGGACCACCTGTCGTTGGTGAATTTGTGGAGTTTGTGGCACATTCCCCAGCTAAGGAGGCTGCAGTGCTGCCTGTGGTGCCCGTCAAAGCTGCAGTTCCCCCTATGGTGGATGAAGGCGCTGCAGTACCCCCAGAGGTGACTTGTGACATTGCAGAACCCCTAGAGGTGACCGAAGAGACTGCAGCACCTCACTCTCGTAGACTGAGGAGGGGAAAGAAGAGGAATGGCTCTGCCCCGCCAATGCCAGAGGTGCCTGATGAGGCTCCAGCGCCCCCAGAGGTGCCGGATGAGGCTGCAGCACCCCCAGAGGTGCCGGATGAGGCTGCAGCGCCATCAGTTGTGGCCGACGACATTGCACTGCCCCAGTCTCGGAGACGGAGGAGGAGAAAGGCTTCCTCCATCCCACATGGCCCGGTGGCCATTCAGGAGCCCACTGCTGGCCTGGAGGCCAATCCAGTCATGCCCAAGCCCCTTGCCCTGCCGGCGCCGCCCAAGCCCCTTGCCCTGCCGGTGCCGCCCAAGCCCCTTGCCCTGCCGGCGCCGCCCAAGCCCCTTGCCCTGCCGGCGCCGCCCAAGCCCCTTGCCCTGATGCCGGCGCCGCCCAAGCCCCTTGCCCTGATGCCGGCGCCGCCCAGGCCCCTTGCCCTGATGCCGGCGCCGCCCAAGCCCCTTGCCCTGATGCCGGCTCCGTCCAAGCCCCTTGCCCTGATGCCGGCTCCGTCCAAGCCCCTTGCCCTGATGCCGGCTCCGTCCAAGCCCCTTGCCCTGATGCCGGCTCCGTCTAAGCTCCCTGCCCTGATGCCGGCTCTGCCCTTGATGAGTGCTTTGCCGGTTTTGCCCTTCCTATCTGCTGGGGTTCCTGTTAGGCCGGAGTCTTGCTGGTCTGTTCCTCCGGCACCGTCCTGGTGGTCTGTTGGGGTTTCTGTTAAGCCGGAGTCCTCTTGGTCTCTCCCACTGGTTCTGCCCTGCTGGTCTGCCCGGGTTCCTGTTAGGCCAGATCCTCGCTGGCTCGTTCCTCCGGCTCCGCCCTGGTGGTCTGCCTGGGTTCCTGTTAGGCCAGATCCTCGCTGGCTCATCTCTCCGGCTCCACCCTGGCCCACTGCTGGGACTCCTGGACTGCCTGAGCCTCCTTGGCTCAACCCTCCCGCCCCTCCCTGGTCCCTTTTAATAACTGTTTGGGTTTTCCTGCTAGTTGACTGGGCTCCCTTCCCTCCCTCCCTCCCCTATTTTGTCTGTTTTTTGATTTCCATGTCTTGTGTTCTGTTTTGTACCGTGCTTGTGTTGCCATGCCTGTGCTGTCATGTTCCTGTTTTGTTTTTGGGTGTTCCTCATTAGGGACGCCAGGTGGCGTCCCTTTTGAGGGGGGCTAGTGTCAGGGTTCTGTCACTTCAGTCTAGTGTTATTCATGGTTTTGTGACAGAGCCCTGATACTCTCATGTCATTGTTTTCATGTGAGCGCGCGTCTCGTGTGAACACGCGGTTTATGAGCTTGCTCATTAGCTACGTGTTTGTGTCTATTCAAGCACGTGGCTTGCGATTGGTTTGCTGGCCATGTGCTTGTGTTTTTTGTTTTGTGTGAGCACATGGCTTTTGTCTTAGTTCCTACGTGCCATGTGCTCTCGTCAATTGTCTTGACCCCACCCATCTTGTTACCTGATTATTGATGTAATTTTCCCCACATGTGTTCCCTCGTTATCCTCCTCATTAGCTCCCTATTTATTGTCCTTGTGTTTGCAGTCTGGTTGCTAGTTCGTCGTCAAACATTTGTCTGTGCACATCGTGTCTTGCCTTGCCTTGCCTTGCCTCGCCTTGCCAGTCAAGTTTAGTCTGTTTTCCCCTACGGGGTAGTTTTTGTTTGTTTATTTTATTATTACTACTATTAAAGAGCCCTTCTCTCTGCATCATTGAGTCCTCGCCTCTTCCCTCTACCCAAACCCTGACAAAACGTACATGTGTGAATGGTTGTTAGCACTAACGGTTACCAAACTAGCAGCTAGGTGGAGCGCAGCTTACTTTGTCCGGATTACTGTATACTGTTTGCGGGCTTTATGATCTACAGCTCCTGAACCCATCCATTTGTGACCTGCACATGAGACTCCAATGACTTGTAGCTTTGGAACTGTTCTGAAGTGTAGGTGCTCATAAAACAAACAAGGTAGCCAAGGATATCTGTAATGCAAAAGTGAGGGAGCAAGTCATCATCGGTGCTCCACACTTTTTTGGGAATTTCATATGGATCCAAACTGTTAATAGTGCCAATTTTGTGCACATACTGGTCCCTGGCCTCCCTATTTATAGCGTATCCCCGTGAATCCCAACACCTTTTCGCGATTTTAACATCTTTCTCCCAACTCTGCTTCTTCTCGTTCGACTTGCTGTATGTTTACATTCGCGAGGCCATCAACATGGCCGCCACGTCCCAGAATACAACGAGGCGCCCAAGCCCTATTCTGTCATCAAACACCATATTTTGGATGATACATTAAACCTAGATCCTGACTCTCTGTGATCATTAAAAATCCCAGGGTGTTTTTCGAAAAGAATAGAGATGTGACCACGGCATCCACTGGGATGAGGAGATGCCCTGTTACAATGGAAAGCACTCTGAATGCCTAGAAAAGCGCTATATAAATGTAATGATTTTAATTGTACTTATTTTATTTATTTATTTATTTTAAGCTCTTTCTTTCCTATAGTTAGAAAGCATTGTATTAGTTTTTGGGGGGTGCTGCTACAGTATGTAAGATTGAATCAAAAGACACTGCCAAAAGCGGTACGCCTCTATTGTTTTTCTGGTACTTTCGATTTCCCTTGATATGCAATTCTGTAGAATTCTAAAAAAAAAATTCTGTCAAATTTAATTTTTATTTATTTATTAATTTATTTGATGGGGCAGTAGCATGTTAGTGAAGCTAGCAATTCATTTAATTTTACTTGATTACATATGAGGGATCTTCCCGACCAACACTCTTGTATGAGAATATTACTTGGCAAAACTTTAATTTACAGTGTTGTTACAAATACATTATTAAGTAATATAGAAGTATAACAATACAATGTGTAAGTACAAGCAGGTTTTTCAGGCTTTTAATGTAAGAGGAGATTGCAAAGAGAAGAATAGAAATAGAAGGTTGTAAATAGGGCCAGTTTTCATGTTGACTTTAATTATAAATATTTCATTTACATTTATAGTCCAGGCAATAACTCAGTCGATTTTACATATTATGTAGTAAAGAGTCTATACTCAGTCTCTCTATCCACCAAAGGGTCATTAGCTTAAAAACTGATGTGTGTATGTTTTGAGCAGGAGAGGACAGACTTTACAAGATAATGGAGGATCCTATCGCTGTGATTGTTTTTTCTGTGCGGGAAAATGTGAGGGGGTGGGCTTTGCCTTTCTGGAGAAGGAGGAGGAACAGGAGACCGTGTGTGTGTGTGTGTGTGTGTGTGTGTGTGTGTGTGTGTGTGTGTGTGTGTGTGAAAGAGAGAGAGAGAGAGAGAGAGAGAGTAAGCAGCCGTACACATGCTGGTTGGCATGGACACACGACAGGCAAATGGAAAAGAAAAATTCTAAAGATTCTGCTTCCTTCCAGTCCATAATCAGGTAAGGAAAATAAAATGACAAATAAAGAAAAACAACGACAGATAGAGGGACACTGGATGTTTGCAGACTGATGAATGTGTGTAATAACAACAGATAGGTGGATAGATGCTTTGTGTTCTTGTGTGAAGGTCTGCTCACATGTGCATGATGAAGAACATGATGATATTCCTATAGACTGTGACTTATCGTGGCTTGTTTGTGAATAGATATATTTGTGGTCATTTGCACATACATGAAAGATGCAAAAGATGCAGCATGTAAGTCTTCACTGAATATCACATATATGTTTAATGGCTAATAAGCTTGTGAGTCTTCCATAACAGCTGGTGCTGTATTTGTGCGTAATGAAGTGCATGAATGTTTATGGATGCTTTCAGGTCTTCTCTGTGGCTTTGCTGCTTCTGATGGTATCATGATAACAGCTCAAAACGCTGTCAGATCTGTCCTCCTGCTAGTTTGCTGTGCTGTCCTCTGCTCCTCTGTAGGTGAGTGTCTCTGACCTTGGCTCAATGCCAACCTAACATGTGTGCCTGACTGAAATCTCATGGAACC
Source organism: Carassius carassius (assembly GCF_963082965.1). Taxonomy (NCBI): domain Eukaryota; kingdom Metazoa; phylum Chordata; class Actinopteri; order Cypriniformes; family Cyprinidae; genus Carassius; species Carassius carassius. Next base: position 8,027,958 of record NC_081777.1, read on the forward strand.
TGTCAAGAACATACCCAGGTCATAATTCAACTCAAAATTAAAAGAAAGAAATTAAGATTTCTATAACTATTTTTAGGACAATAAAGAAAAAAAAAAAACCCTAGAATAAAAAAAGTGTGCTAAATTTGGAATGTTGGTCTGTCGATATGGAAGTCAATTTTCAATAAAACCGTTTGGTTACCAACATTCTTCAAAATAATATACATGTCCAGTTCTCTCTCAGTGGTAAAAGTTTTCGCTAAGAAAAAAAAAGTCTATTACAATGTAGTAGATGAACACAATATTGTTGAATTATACACTTTATTTTTTTTTTATCAAATCATAACTTTAATAATATAATATAATATAATATAATATAATATAATATAATATAATATAATATAATATAATATAATATAATATAATATAATATAATATAATATAATATAATATTTTTTGTATTATTTTGGGATGAAATGTGACCTGTGATTGTCCATCTGTGACTAACATCTCTTTATCTAATTATTATTTCCAACAGTTCTCTTGCTCTCTGACCCTCTCTGTGACGGAGGCTCTCAGTGACAGAGGTGTAGATAAGATCACAATCTAAAATGGATTGTCTCTTCTATTTTTGTCAGTGAGGGGCTATAAAATCAGGACCAAACAGAAACAAAGACTGGTACATATTATAGAAATATAAGGTGGCACAATACTGCAGGTATACTGTGGTATGTACTGTAAGTAGTCACAAAAGCCCCAAATCTATAACCTAAATGCAAAACAATAAACTTCCGGATTTAGTTGATTTCAAAATAGTGTGTTATGAAGCAAATAGAGAAAAATGTAACTTGCAGCAATTGGGAATAAGTGCAGGTATTTGAGGTTTGGAGGTGAAACTGATGATTCCAATCCATGCACACACAGTTCACCTCAGAGATGTAATATCAGTCAGCACTTTTGGGTTCAAGTGACACATTTTCCAGCATGGTTCTTGAGGAAATAATTTTCCTCAGCTTGTCACTTGGGTGCAGCTTTGGTACACTGGAAAAATATAAAATGTGTAGTTATTACCCTAAGAAGCTATTTTTTAAACTGAGCTGACCCTTAAAACTTCTTTTGTTTGTGTGTCCTAATGTGGTCGTGATGATTTAGTAATACTGGATTGTATAATTTAGTCATTATATTTGTATATTAGTTGGATAAAAGTGCATTTATGTATTTGAAAACAGTATTTAGTTCTGCATTTATTTCTGTTACCAGCAAATATGCATTTTTCTGACCGCCTAAAAGCCTTTTATTTAGCATATGCTTGTAGCCTGTATCATCAGTGTCACATGTATATTTCATTTGTTACGGTCAGTCTTTGCATTTCAATTGGATTCAATTTAAATTTTAAGCATTTTCTAAAAAGTTTTATTGGTTTATTTATTATCAGTTTTTATTGATTAAGGGAGACCAAACCACAGATATTGATCTATGGGAAAACAAGCTGAAACCAGAATACCATCTGCAGTTGTCTGTGAAATGAAGAGCATCAAGATTTATAAGCACAGAAACTGAGCTTTGGGGTGCAGAAAAAACTGCAAAATTCAATCTATATCTAAATACAGAGCTGAATAATAGGCACAGAATGTAAGCAGTATATGCTATTTGGGTCATACCACACTTTTTATAGGATAGATGCAGTACCAGTGGCTAACAACCTCAGTTTTAGACAGAAATTAGAAAATTACGCTCACAGTGTTTTATGGCCTCTGGGTCAAATCATTCCCTTGAGACTCAGTGAGGCCAGATGATTGATTCTGTCTTATATTACATCCAGCTTCAGACATCCAAAAAACTGAATTCCAGAATCAATATATATATATATATATATATGCAGTTTATTAGAGTCAACACAGGTTTGTGTGCGTAAGAATACATACGTTCACACACGTACTGTATATTTAGCATTCATTATTCAACATATTTTACTTACCCAAAAGTAGTATAGAAAATGTGTATCCCACATGCATATGGAATAGTGTTGTCATTTTAGCAGCAAACTCCTTTGTTGTGCCATGTTGTGCTTCTACTATCATTTGTAGAGTTACTGCAAGTATAGCATTATAAATAGGTCCCTTCTGAGATTTCATTTCAGTTAGAACACTTTCATTAGATGAGACCGCATATGTAGGCAGCAGACAGCTCACTGGGTTTTGGAACAGAGCTATAGTGTGTGTCATTTCACATTAAAGAACATCCCTCCCACCACTGATGGTAACACAACCCAGATCGTCTAAACCAATTCCACACTCAGAGATTCATAAATCTCCATCTCCATCCATAACTGCCCCCGCAGAAATGAACACGTGTTCAGCAAATCATGTTGGGTTTCCCTTAGTGACTCAGACTGTGGAGACCCTGAGAGGAAAATCTGATCACACAGGATGTTGGCATGATAGCAACATCTGCTGGAGATCTAATAACAATGCCAAATGAGCTTTATTAGAGTTGATCAAGTATATGGTGCACATTTCAATCAAAAGTCATTTTTATGGCAGCTTTAAAAGGCTCAGTCTCTGATTATCTGTTCTGAATTTGTCAATGATAAAATTCAACTTACCAATATAAACATATAGCTCTTTATACAATACAGATCATTTCATAGCAGCTTCACAGTAATAAACAGGAAATTAAAATTAGCTAAATATATTAGATAATTGTAAAACATTTAAATTTTGGACAAATTTAGATTTCTGCTGTAAAACGGCTCTAAACAGACAACAGTTCAACAAGTACAGTTCAGCCATCAGAAACTCTATAGAAAGCAATAGTTTTGTTACTGAGCTCAAGTCCATTCAATGTTGATTCAGTTCAGTTCAATAACAATGTCAGTTTTTGCTAAATTCATTAAAGATTAAACAAATTTGATTCAGGGATGAAGCAAATCTATTCGCCGTTATGGTTAATGGGCCCTCTGAACATCATTTACTCGTGCCCCCTGCGATAGTGTAAAAATACTCGTCCCGTACCCCATGTCTTCATCGGGCCCTTGGAATCGTCCTAATCTTCCCCCCTGTTATGGCGTCCCTGTACTCTCATCCCATAAATGTTGCATTTGAAAGAGAACTTCATAAAAATGCTTCCAAAATCTGTTCATGCCTTTTCAGCGCTTATTTTTTTTTACTGTCTTTAGTAAATCCTTACATGAGATTTCCACCAGACTCTGTTGGAGAGTCGATTCTGCTTTGTTCTAGGTGATAGATTTAGAGGGGGCATGTGTAAGGTTGTTACAAAACCTATATGTCTTGGGTGAGTTGATTATTTGGACATCAATATGATCATTGGCGAAGTGTCAACCAAATTGTCACGCCTATAAACCTGTGCGGTCCTTGTGTGTGGGACTGTTGCCATTTAATTACTGTTGTTTAGTGTCCCAGTCCCTCCTGATTGGATTTGAGAGATTAAAATGACGTTGTTGTTTTTTTTAAGGGCCTCCTGTGCTGTCTTCCTATGCCAAGACAGAAGACAAGCTGTTTAAACATCTCTTCAGCAACTACCAAAAATGGGTGAGACCAGTGGAGGATCTAAACAGAACGGTGCAGGTGAAATTTGGTCTGGCTATCTCCCAGCTCGTGGATGTGGTGAGATGAAGTGATGCTGAAACAGCATTCTCCTCATCAGAATCTTGTCTTACAATAAAACATTTTTATTTATTTTTTTGGTCAGAATGAGAAGAACCAGTTAATGACCACCAATGTTTGGATGAAGCAGGTAAAACAGGACTAATCCATTAAGGTTGATCTAATTAATATGAAATTAATATGACCTTTATTTTGCTCTTGTAATTGTGTTCTGTTGTAGTTTTTAGTCACTGGTACACATCTGACTCATGCTGCCTTTTATTTGTGTGGGGATCAGCTTTGCAGATAAATCCGTGTCTCTCTGCATTCAGGAATGGACAGACATGAAGCTCCGATGGAATCCGGATCATTATCTGGGCATCACCTCCATCAGAGTTCCCTCAGACTCCATCTGGATTCCTGACATTGTGCTCTATGACAAGTATGTGATGCCACTCAGTGTCTACTGTATGAGTCAGAAAGGAAACCAGACGGGGACTGAACCTGATGTTTAACATTTCTATTAGAACAACAGATATCATAGAGAGTCATAATATTTTTTTATGGATATTAAAAGTCATGTAAGAGTTATGTACACATATACTGCATCACATGACTTATTTCACATACGTATATGCCTACATTTTTGGTAGTTTGTATGCCAGTTTGGTACTAGATAGTCTGTTGAGCGTTGAAATCATTAAAATCTTAAAAATATTCATTTTGAAGCCTGTTCAAGTCTAAATACTTGTAATGATTGAGATTTATTGGTTTTCAACCTGAAAAATGAAAACCAAACTGTTACGGTGCTACTTTACGGTTTTACAAGTCAAATCCTTTGTGCTTGACCCCTATAGAAATGTCAGAGAAAAACATTTAGAAAATGATCTTTTCATTTAGGTCAAATCTATTTCCCAATGTCTCCAACTTCTTGCCTTGCTTGTGAAAGTACAAAAATCTTGACTTTCGTGATTTGAATTGCTACTCTGAGTAAGAAAGACAATTTTTACTTTCATTGGATTATATGAGTATGTTAATTTTGGAGCTGCCTGTATCTCAGCTTGATGACTGAGTGATTCTCACCTGCAGTGCAGATGGTAATTTCGAGGCCACAGTGACAAAAGCGGTGGTCAGATATGACGGCACTATTTCCTGGACCCCTCCTGCTAACTATAAATCTGCCTGCACCATCGATGTGACTTTCTTCCCCTTTGACCTTCAGAACTGCTCCATGAAGTTTGGCTCCTGGACCTACGATGGTTCCCAGGTTTGCTGTACTCAACTGTTATTAAAGGCATGAAGAACCAATGTTTACATCTAGGAAGGAAGAATTTATCTAAAAATGAACCTAAATTGAACCCCAATTAGCTATCACCAGTTCATAGTGAACACATTTATTAAGCGCAAGAAAAGTAACTGAAATTATTCATACTATATATTCAAGGTCTTCTGAACCTTTTTTGTTTAATATATAGAAATGTATGTAACAACTGCATTATATTCCTTTTTTTAAGGTGGACATTCTCCTTGAAGATGTACATGTGGACAAACGTGACTATTTTGACAACGGTGAATGGGAGATTGTGACGGCCACAGGTAGCCGGTGTTTGAGAAGTGATGGAACCTTCTTCTATCCATTCATCACTTACTCCTTTATTATCAGACGTCTTCCTCTTTTCTACACACTCTTCCTCATCATTCCCTGCATTGGACTGTCTTTCCTGACCGTGCTGGTGTTTTATCTCCCATCTAACGGAGGGGAGAAAATCTCCCTCTGCACGTCTGTCCTCGTCTCTTTAACTGTCTTTCTTCTGGTGATAGAAGAGATCATCCCTTCCTCCTCAAAGGTGGTACTCTTTTTAAGAATTCAAAGCTATGTTCAGCTATTGATGAGTACTGAAAGTCAATGTTCCACACATATTTTTGAATTATTTCACATTATTGTCAGAAATAAAATTGCAGTGTTCCTCTTCAGGAACTCGAGCTGCGTTGAGCGCTTTGGGGAAACGCCTTTGGCGGTTTATGGCAGCCTTGGTGGCTGCTGAGAGGCATTTATGGCTGACCCTGTCACAGATAAGAGAGCGTGACAGGGTCTGCCTCCTGGACGGCCCACTTCAAGCCTCGGGCCTGTTCGACGACACAGTCAATACTGTCGTCGACAGGTTCCAGGAGGCACGCAAACAGGCGGCGGCGTTCCAGAGTCTCCTCCCTCGTCGCTCTCGTGGGTAATCTGGGCGGGAGATACCCACGCCACAGGCAAGCTCCTCATACCGCGAGGCTCAAAAGCAGAGTGTCGCCACTCGTGCTCCCCCACATCAGGACCGAGGGTGTCGGGGAGTCGGGGACTTCCAAAGCGAAATCAGATCTTCATACAATTATCGAAGCTAGGAAGTCCTCGACAAAGAGGTCCTGATGCCAGAGGCGCAGTAACCCTGAGGGTAGCCCCTACTGGTGTAGAGCGGTGTCCACCTCATTATACAGTGCCCGTCTCACCCCAGTGCCCTCTGGAGGCCGGTCTGCCAACCCTGCCAGTGTTTCAGGGCGCAGCGGTCTCCCGTGAGTGTCACTCCCAGTTATGTCCGCCCGCGAGCATAGCGGAGCTGGGAAGCTCGCCACCCCTTCGGAGGCCTCTTACACCAGAGATCAGTCTCGAGAGACTGATTCCCTTAGTACATTATTTAGCAGCGTGGAAACTACTGCCAAATGTATCTCAATGGGTCCTGCACACAGTAGAAAGAGGCTATTGTATTCAGTTCGGCCGTCCACCGCCGAGGTTAAATGGGGTTACACTGACAGTCGTCAGGAGGAGGCCATTGAGGTGGTCCCTCCTCTAGACAGGGAGTCCGGGTTTTACAGCTGGTATTTCATAGTTCCAAAGAAGGTTTGGAGGTTGCATCCGATCTTAGACTTACTTCAATTAAACCTCTCAGTAATGTCACTGAAGTTCAAAATTCAAAATGCTCACTGTCAAACAGGTTGTAGCTCAAATCAGATCCGAGGACTGGTTTGTCACAATAGATCTCAAAGATGCATACTTCCACATATCCATCCTTCCACAACACAGGAAGTTTCTAAAGGGTTCGCTTTTGGGGGCAAAGCCTACCAATATCGAGTACTTCCCTTCGGGCTTGCACTCTCACCACGCACATTCACGAAATGTGTAGATGCGGCTCTGGTACCCCTCCATATGCAGGGCATCCGCATTCTGAACTAAATTGACGATTGGTTGATTTTAGCTCAATCAGAGCAGATAGTGGTTCGAAATCGAGTTGTCATTCTCGCCCATATGGGGGAGCTGGGTTTGAGACTGAACGCCAAGAAGAGTGTACTTTCTCCAGTTCAGAGAATTACCTATCTAGGCGTAGTGTGGGATTCTACTACGATGCAGGCACGTATGTCTCCTGCTCGGATCGAGTCAACCCTGCCCGCGGTCTGTGGAGCGGTCGCCATCTGCCATGGCACATCAATTGTCTAGAAATGCTAGCAGTGTATCGAGCATTGAAATATTTCCTCCCAGACCTGACAACACATCGGTGGTATCTTATATCAATCACCAGGGAGGTCTGCGTTCACGCCCCTTATACAAGCTGGTATACCAGATCCTCCTGTGGTCCCAGGGCAAACTCCTCTCGTTAAGAGCAGTATATATTCCTGGGAGATTGAATGTGGGAGCAGACATGCTGTCGAGACAGGGGCCGAGGCCCAGGGAATGGATGCTTCACCCCGAGGTGGTGAAGCAGAAATGGCAGATATTTGTCAAAGCTCAGGTGGACCTCTTCGCTACTTAAGAGACATCGCAATGTCCCCTCTGGTTCTCTCTAGTTCACCCAGCTCCACTGGGACTAGATGCCATGACACAGACGTGGCCGAGGCTTCTTCTGTATGCCTTTCCCCCCATTGCTCTGCTCCCGGGAGTTCTGGCGAGAGTACGCCAGGACGGGGTCCGTCTGTTGCTAGTAGCCCCGTTCTGGCCGGGCTGAGTATGGTTCACAGATCTGGTCTCTCTCCTCGACGGCTCTCCATGGGACATTCTGATCAGGACAGATCTACTCTCTCAGGCGCAGGGCAAAATAATCCACCCTCGCTCAGAGCTGTGGAAGTTGTGGGTGTGGCCCCTGAGGGGGCACAGTTCATAGCTTCCGGTCTCTCAACTGAGGTTGTTGAGACCCTCCTCCAATCCAGAGCTCCCTCTACGAGGAAACTGTACGCCCTGAGGTGAAAACTCTTAACCTCATGGTACAGAGACCGCCAGCTTGACCCTGTTAACTGCCCAGTTGGTACAGTTCTTAAGTTTCTACAAGCTAAGCTCTCTGCGGGGTTAACTCACTCCACCTTAAAGGTTTACGTGACGGCCATAGCTGCTTACTAAGTCCCTTTCGATGGTCAGTCAGTTTCCTCCGCGGTGCACTGAGGCTGAGACCTCCAGTACGGTCCCGTATTCCCCCGTGGGACTTGGTTGTGGTGTTAGAGACTCTCTGTAAAGCTCCATTCGAGCCAATTCAAGATATATCAGATAGACATCTGACCCTTAAGACTGCCCTGTTACTGGCGATTACGTCTCTAAAGAGAGTTGGAGACCTTCAGGCCCTCTCGGTGGCCCCTAACTACTTAGACTTTTTTCCCCTGGTATGGCCAAAGCATTCTTATACCCTCGAGCAGGTTATGCTCCCAAAGTTCCCTCTGTTACACCACAGCCTATAGTACTGCAGGCCTTCTGCCCTCCTCCCTTTCGGGAGCCAGACCAGGAGAAGCTAAATTGTATGTGTCCAGTGCGAGCAGAGTATAGTTGCCTCTAAGGCCTTTCTAGCAGGTGTGTCCCTCTTGGACATCTGCAACGCTGCGGGATGGTCCACGCCCTCTACATTTGCCAGATTTTACAATCTTGATATGCGAGCCACTCCTGGCTCTTTTGTCCTCTTGCCTTAGCTGTGCTCTTCGGATACACACTAGGCAGGGGATTGGTAGTCTGGCAGCGTTGGCACATCGTTCCCCAAAACGCTCAACGCAGCTCAAGTTCCTGAAGAGGAAAGTCTCTAGGATACGAATATAACCCTAGTTCCTCGAAGGAACGAGACACTGCGTCGCAGAGCCATACTCCCGGCACCCCTGCCGGCGCTTGCTTCCCTACTCGAAGCTGAAGCCAGCTGCGTGGCACGTGCCTTTATAGCTTCCTGGTTGCTACGTCACCCTGCCTGTGACGTCACGCTCTTCCATTGGACAGATTGCACATTATATTCAGAGTTGATCTTGCCAAAGGCGTTTCCCCAAAGCGCTCAACGCAGCGTCTCGTTCCTTCGAGGAACTAGGGTTACATTCGTAACCTAGAGACGTTTTTCAGATATTGGATGTTTTACTACGGCTGTAAGTTCATTCATTTTGGCATTTAAGTGCTTTTCTGTATTGCACTTATTCTGTATGCACTTTGAGGGCCCTTTTGTCATTCTGCAGTTGTGGTGGCAGATTCTGTCACTCACTTCTAGATGTCAAAAACTCAAACTGCTATGATGCATAATTTCTAGATTAAACCATATAAGTTACACTTTTGAATATATGGAATGGTATATACAGTACAGACCAAAAGTTTGGACACACCTTCTCATTCAAAGAGTTTTCTTTATTTTCATGACTATGTAAATTGTAGATTCACACTGAAGGCATCAAAACTATGAATTAACACATGTGGAATTATATACATAACAAAAAAATATGAAAATATGTCATATTCTAGGTTCTTCAAAGTAGCCACCTTTTGCTTTGATTACTGCTTTGCACACTCTTGGCATTCTCTTGATGAGCTTCAAGAGGTAGTCACCTGAAATGGTCTTCCAATAGACTTGAAGGAGTTCCCAGACATGCTTAGCACTTGTTGGCCCTTTTGCCTTCAGTCTGTGGTCCAGCTCACCCCTAAACCATCTCGATTGGGTTCAGGTCCGGTGACTGTGGAGGCCAAGTCATCTCGCGCAGCACCCCATCACTCTCCTTCTTGGTCAAATAGCCCTTAAACAGCCTGAAGGTGTGTTTGGGGTCATTGTCCTGTTGAAAAATAAATGGTCCAACTAAACGCAAACCGGATGGAATAGCATGCCGCTGCAAGATGCTGTGGTAGCCATGCTGGTTCAGTATGCCTTCAATTTTGAATAGATCCCCAACAGTGTCACCAGCAAAGCACCCCCACACCATCACACCTCCTCCTCCATGCTTCACACTGGGAACCAGGTATGTAGAGTCCATCCGTTCACCTTTTCTGCGTCGCACAAAGACACGGTGGTTGGAACCAAAGATCTCAAATTTTTTCAGACCAAAGCACAGATTTCCACTGGTCTAATGTCCATTCCTTGTGTTCTTTAGCCCAAACAAGTCTCTTCTGCTTGTTGCCTTTCTTTACAGTGGTTTCCTAGCAGATATTCTACCATGAAGGCCTGATTTACACAGTCTCCTCTTAACAGTTGTTCTAGAGATATGTCTGCTGCTAGAACGCCGTGTGCCATTGACCTGGTCTCTAATATGAGCTGCTGTTAACCTGCAATTTCTGAGGCTAGTGACTCGGATGAACTTATCCTCTGCAGCAGAGGTGACTCTTGGTCTTCCTTTCCTGGGGCGGTCCGCATGTGAGCCAGTTTCTTTGTAGCGCTTGATGGTTTTTGGGACTGCACTTGGGGACACTTTCAAAGTTTTCCCAATTTTTCGGACTGACTGACCTTCATTTCTTAAAGTAATGATGGCCACTCGTTTTCCTGTACTTAGCTGCTTTTTTCTTGCCATAATACAAATTCTAACAGTCTATTCAGTAGGACTATCAGCGGTGTATCCACCTGACTTCTGCACAACACAACTAATGGTCCCAACCCCATTTATAAGGCAAGAAATCACACTTATTAAACCTGACAGGGCACACCTGTGAAGTGAAAACCATTTCAGGTGACTACCTCTTGAAGCTCATCAAGAGAATGCCAAGAGTGTGCAAAGCAGTAATCAAAGCAAAAGGTGGCTACTTTGAAGAACCTACAATATGACATATTTTCAGTTGTTTCACACTTTTTTGTTATGTATATAATTCCACATGTGTTAATTCATAGTTTTGATGCCTTCAGTGTGACTCTACAATTTTCATAGTCATGAAAATAAAGAAAACTCTTTGAATGAGAAGGTGTGTCCTAACTTTTGGTCTGTACTGTATGTTACATCGGTAACACTTAGTATAGAGAACAATTCTCAGTAGTTACTTATTAGCATGCCTATTATTAAAATATTGGCTGTTTATTAGTACTTATAAAGCACATATTCTGCATGACCATATTAAACATCCTTAACCCAACCCAATACCTAAACTTAACAACTACCTTACTAACTATTGTTAAACACCAAATTAGGAATCTATTTAGGCAAAAGTCATAGTTAATGATTTATTTTTAGCGAAATTAGCGATATAAATATCTATATCTATACCTTCTATATCTATATCTATCTTAGTCCACATTTTCAGTTGTTTTGAACAGTTTTAAATGAATTGGTGTGCCACTAGGAGTGCACAGAAAATTGGTTCAAATGGTTTAATGGTTCTTGTAAGTTTTGGTTACCTTGACTCTCAGTGTAGACAGAAACTTTTTTTTTTTTTTTTATTAACTCCAAAATTCCTATAGGTTTGAAACGACATAAAGGTGACATTATTTATCTTTATTTATCTTATTATTTAACTTTATCTTATATTAATATATATTTTTAAAGACATTGGAATTATATTTTCCAGTGATGACTCTAATTATTTTCTTTCTTTCGTTCTCATTTTTAATTTGCCAAATGACTTTCTGCCCTGCTCTTATGTTTTCTGTCCCAGGTGATTCCTCTCATTGGAGAATATCTGGTCTTCACTATGATCTTCGTGACACTTTCCATCGTCATCACTGTCTTTGCCATTAACATCCATCATCGCTCCTCATCCACTCATCACAGCATGGCGCCCTGGGTCCGCCGTATCTTTCTGCATCACTTGCCTAGACTGCTCTGCATGCGCAGCCATGTGGACCGCTACGCCACCACCGCTGCGAGAAATGGAAGAGAAGGGCTGGGCCATGGGAAGAGTTCAGGCCAGGATACCACAAAGGATACTTTGCTCAATGCAGAACATACTCTGCGGGCAGCCTTAGAATCTATACGCTACATCACTCTTCATGTGGTGAAGGAGAATGAAGTCAGAGAGGTAAGACTGTTACTGTCTCACTTCAGACTATATAAGCTTTGAGTTCTAATAAATTCTAATGTAATGCCTACTTTTAGGTTGTTCAGGACTGGAAGTTTGTGGCCCAGGTTCTGGACCGGGTTTTCCTGTGGGTGTTTCTCTTAGTATCACTGCTTGGCTCTGCTCTGCTTTTCATTCCTGTCATCTATAAATGGGCCAACATAATTGTTCCCAGCTATGCTGGAAGTACCAGCTAAAACACATGAATGTATACAATTTTTAAATCTTTGGCTTGGATAACATTTTTGCATTATTATATTTATAACTGTAGTCCTCAAAACATCTATGCAACTTGTGGCAATTGAGCGCTGTAATTTATGCAGTAACATGCTGCATCACATTATACGTTGTCTGCTGATTTCATTACAATAAAATTTACAATAATAACTGTGATTGTGTCAAAGTTATTGTGCTTCATGAAAATATTATAAAAACTCCTAAAAAACTCCATGATTTTACTAGGCTGATGTTAATCATAGTAGTATAAGTCTTAATACATAATAAGTCCCACTCCAACTTCCTGTTCATACATAATATGTCCTGCTCCAGATTCCTGTTTAATAGAAAATGCATCAACACAGGACAAACTTATCAAGTTATTTCATGGGATAAAGAGTTTTACAGGAATTGTTCAGACCAAAATAAAAAAGTGCTGAAAATTTCCACACTCTCGGTTGTAGGTGTGTTTGTTTTTTCATCATAACTGATTTGGAAACATTTAGCATTACATCACTTGCTCAAAAATTGATCCTCTGTAGAGAATAGGCTCCATCAGAATGAGAGTCCAAACAGCTGATACTCCATTTGTTTCTCTGTAGTCATAGCTCTTCATATTACCAGTCCATCCCTGTCAATAGTTATAAAAACAAAACAACAACTTCTTAGCATATTTTATTTACACACAATCACATAATTCTATAGTTTGGCATACATTAGTAATTATGCTGACTAGACATATTTCGATTTTTTTTTCTCAGCTTATGTCTTTAATAATTCATTTATTTAAACCTGTGACACTGCATTGTGGTTCAAGGTTTAACTCTTGGTTATTCAACATCAGTCCCTCACTCTGAAGATGTTCACTCAGAGTCTTTGTGACACTTGCTTTGCTTGTCAGTAGAAATTTCACTTGAGAGCACATTAGCTTCATCTAAGGGTAAGAGTTTTTTCTTCTTCTAATTGTTTTGTATTTAAATGTATTTACATATTTCTGTTGATGTTTTACCATTCTTTAAATAGATCCTTAAACTTTTTACTTATTGCTTCTCATTGTAAATTTTCTTCTTTTAAGTTATATTCCCTAATCTTCTTACTCGGTCTATGCCTTTCACAACTTCCTCCTTGCATTCTTTTTACACCTAATTTCTGTAATATATATTAAGAAACTCTTTATGAAATAAGTACTTGCAATTCAAATACTGGTACATGCCATAAGCGCCGATTTATGTTTTTCTCCGTGGGTGCTCAAGGGCGCACGCCATTTAAAAAATTTAGAAATAGACTAGGCTATTCAAAAAATATTGCATTTCAGAACCTTAGGCTAATGGACAGCGGCCGATACAAACAAACACAACAGCGTCACTTCTCAAAAATACAAACAGGATTGGAGATGAAAAGTTTAACTGACACGTAACCGCTAATGCGTTCAGCTTCTTGGGAAATTAATGTTTTGTAAATATTGATTAAAAAACTATTGCGAAAGGACAGCGTTTCCATTAACCGATTGTTGCGACTAAAATAATGAGTTTCTGGGAATGTCTACCTCATTTATGTTTCGAGTTTCTTTTGATAGTGGCATGGCTTTTCTTTGAGGTTTCGAATCCATTATTCATATAGTCTAAAAAATATATATTTTTATTTTATGTATTTAACAAAGAACTCGTATTCTGTCCAAAAGTAGGCTACTTTTGTGTCCATTAGTTTTTCCTCTTTTAAACCGTATATAGGCCTATACTTGAGCAGAAAAATGTTCCCATTTAAACCCTGTTACGAACTTTAAGGAGTCTAGGGGATGTACCGTAACATTTACATATTTACGTACTGCTGGGTATGTAATGAGGTGGAAGAACATGACAGACAAAACTTTGAAAGAGAAAAAATACTGGACGTTTATTCACAAAAAGCCAAAGCCACTAGATCCAGTAAAATAACAATAATAATGTGCGCTATGTACAAGGTGAAAATGTAAACAAACAAACAATAAAATGGGAAAAGAACGAAAGCGGCGCCAAAGGAAAGAACAAAATATAAGAAAACAATCCTTAATCTAAACCTAATCTAACCAAAGCAAAATGTAGAAAATAAACCGAAATCTTCAGTGCAGTTTTTTATAACAAATCTGTCCATTTTAGACTGATTAATGATTAGTGATTACGGAAAGCAGTAAATGATTACATACTCGCACGGCACTGTATAGTGGGGGATGGGACGTTTTCAGAAACGCTGTGATTGGTGGATAGGATATGGAACATGCATGCGACTGGTTATGTCACTGTCACTGACAACAACATAACCAATCACAGTGTGGCAGACGCTTCATAGCGCCAACTGCAATGTTTAATTTTAAATAAATGTAGCCTACTGGCAGTCTGGCACTGGCACACGTGGGTGCTCATTATCGGCGCCTATGGTACATGCCATGTAATCATTGTGATTAAGTGAAACATTGTTCTAAAAACTGTTAACTAGTTCTCTTGCAAAATGTATTTTCAGTACTTTTTGTCTTGTTTTCCAGTAGAAATATCAAAACAATATAAATTAACAAGTACAGTTTTTCTTGATTTCCATTAGAAAACTAAATAAATTTAACGTATAAGTAAAAAAAAGTTTTAAAAATAAAATGTAAAAAAACTAAATTTTAAGTTACCTAAATTTTTCTTAAACAGTGTAACACTAGAGAAGGGTAAATTCGGTTGAAGTCAAGCAATCAGCTTCACCAGACAGAACTGCAAACACAGTAAGCTTGTTTGAGATGACAAACACCTCGCCTTGAATGTAGATGAGAGTAGACGGCTGCAGGCAGAGAAAAGAACCAAATAAGAGCTGTCAATCCTCTCTTTAAATAGTGGACAGGCAATCTACATGAACAAATGCTAATTATTTTTAAAATGTCGCATTCACATAATAAAAAAAAAAAAAATCTAATTAAGAGGATGCATCCACAATGTATAGTTGATGTAGATAACAAAATAACAGACAAATACTACAAGAAATCAGACTGGCTGCTCAGCATAAACGTGAAAACATGTCAGACTATCACTGATGCCATTTTTAACCGATGTGTTGAATAATCAGGCATGCTGTTGATTGGATCTGATGTATTGGGGACATATTTACGAATTATGATGGGTGAATTTTTTAACATTTTCACAGTGCCTTTGAGCTAAATCCACTAAATCCATACTTTCTCTAATGATATCGCTCAGAATGGTATTTGAGGCTAAGCCTATGAATTAAACATTGCATATAATTTGGTGGTAAAACATAAAGTGCTGTACATATACTGTATGTGCAGAGACAAGCACTGTATGTATATTTTAGAACATTTGCAACTGTTTTTTGATCTCGTAATTATGGGTAGAAGCACCTAAATAAATTTTATCTTGTTACATATCTGAATAGACAGTGAGAAGTTTATTCTAAAAGGGCAAAGTACTGAAAATCAAAATGTATGAACAAACTTCTTTGAAAATATTACATTCCACACACTGGCAGTCTTCTTGCTCACTGGCAGCCATATCACCCTGGAGCCCAAGACCGGTTTCCCACTGAAGCTAAGCAGGGCTGAGCCTGGTCAGTACCTGGATGGGAGACCTCCTGAGAAAACTAGGTTGCTGCTGGAAGAGGTGCTAGTGAGGCCAGCAGGGGGTGCTCACCCTGTGGTCTGTGTGGGTCCTAGTGCCCCAGTGTAGTGATGGGGACACTATACTGTCAACAAGCACCGTCCTTCGGATGAGACGTTAAACCGAGGTCCTGACTCTCTGTGGTCATTAAAAATCCCAGGATGTCTTTCGAAAAGAGTAGAGGTGTGACCTCGGCATTCTGGCTAAATTCGCCCATTGGCCTCTGACCATCTTGGCCTCCTAACAATCCCCATATCTGCTGATTGGCTTCATCACTCTGTCTCCTCTCCACCAGTAAGCTGGTGTGTGGTGGGCGTTCTGGCGCACTATGGCTGCCGTCGCATCATCCAGGTGGATGCTGCACACTGGTGGTGGATGAGGAGATACCCCCAGACTATGTAAAGCGCTTTGAGTGCCTAGAAAAGCGCTATATAAATGTAATGAATTATTATTATTATTACTTCAATGCTTGGGCCAAAGATAGAAAATACAATGTGAAAGTGGACAAGTGGTTAATTGCAAAGAGAGCAAGTGTGGGTTTTGTGACAGACCCGTTCTCAAAGAGAAAGATAATAGAGGCACAAATGACAGGATAGCTACAATTGGTCCTGCACCAAATTAACCCTAACCTTGGTTTAGGATGATCAAATGGAGCAATGTTTTGATAGCAGCACAGACACAGTATTTATAATTTTTTGGAAAATTCATCTACAATTAGAGCATATATAGCTGTCACTGTGCAATGAATTGTAATTCATATTTTAGCTTAAAACTATTTTGCATTGTTTCTTAAAGGAAACTAATGGATCTAAGAGGGTACTTCAACAGGATCGGGTTTACTGGACCATATGACAAACCTGATCTGGACACTTTATGCACCATCCATAAGCTGCATGTTATGACCATTCCATTTGAGAACCTCAGCATCCACTGTGGGGAGAAGAACACGACGGACCTGAACATCATCTATGATAAAATAGTCAAAAGCAAACGTGGAGGCTGGTGTTGTGAAAACAACCTCTTGTTCTCATGGGTCCTAAAGGAGATGGGTTACAAATACACCACACTAGGCTCCAAGGTGTTTAATAAGTTCCAAAATGGTTTTCACCCCGTGGACTCTCATCTCATCAATATGGTGGAGATTGATGGGAAGCCTTACATTACCGACGTGAGCTATGGAGTGTCGTGCCAACTGTGGTATCCCTTAGAGATGATCTCAGGTAAAGATCAGCCGCAGCCTCCAGGTGTGTTCCGCCTACTAAACGATGGGATGACGTGGGTTCTGGAGAAGACTTCAAGAAAGCAAGTGGTTAAAGACAAGGCCTATGCTCATTCCAGCCTCATTGACAGGCGTCTAACTAAGAAAATGTATTGCTTCCCATTAACACCCCGTGATAAAGAGCATTTTGTGGAAACCCTGGATTGCTTGCAGACCAGTCCTGATTCTCGGTTTGTGCTGAAGTCCATTTGCTCCCTTCAGAAGCCCAACGGCTTCAGAGCTCTGATTGGCTGGACTTACAGCGAGATCACATACATCCCCGAGGAGGACTGTGACATGGTGGATATGAAGGAAATCCCTGACTGTGAAATAGAAGCTGTGCTGAAGGAAAAGTTTAATGTGGTGTTAGTTAATAAGTTCACACCTAAAAACAAAAAAGCTAATTATTGTATGTAATACAGTATACTACCATGACCCGTAAGTATTGTCATGCATCTCAGTGGACAATACTTGTCACCAGAGATGGAAAAATTATAATCCATTTCATGCTTTATAACTTTTTAATGCCCTCAACAACTACAACAAATAATAATAATAATAATAGTAATAATAAAAATATTATAAAAAGTAAATAAAATAAAAAAACAGCTTCTTTTGAATAGCCGTTAAAGGACAAAAATGTGTGCCAAATGGGGTAGTTATGGCATCTTGCAGCAGGGGCATAGCAAAACTATGGTCACTTGAGACAAATTCTCATACTTCCTTGAATGGCCTTTTCTTTAGGATGCAACAAACAGGTCTAACCAATAGAAGAATTTCTGTGAAAGTCTAGCCCTGAATGCAGCACTGTTTCTGTGTGTCTCAATATTTCTTATTATTTTGAAAATATTATTTAACATAGGAGTTGTCACCACTTGACGTCCAATAAAGTTCAGGTTAAGGTTAAGGTTAGAATCACCCCTTTAAACCCCTATAATCAAATCAAACCTTTACCTCTTCACTTACTAATAAAGTCTGTAAATGTTTGTCCAGGGTGCTGATAAAACAGAACACAGATAGCATTGTGTGTTAAAACTGGTTACTAACAACAGGTCAGGTTAATGTTTAAACAACGGTTGACAACGCAGGTAACGCTTTAGCATATCATTACAAACTGACATCATGGCGCAAGTTGTGAATGAACGCGACCGGCTTCCCGGCCAGTGTATAAGTATGAGGCGCCGTTTAGGGCTTAAATCAAACTTCATTCACGCACACATATGAAACACGCTTGCATATATACTAAGTGGTCACACATACATGTATATGAACTCACGCACATAACGTTACTCAGATGAGACACGAGCACAGCACACACACACAAATATAAGACGAGCACAGCATACACACACAAACTAGACGGCGCCTCATATATAAGCGTTAGGCAACAAATAAACAATAACCGAATTCATGATGATCTCAGTCATTTGTTTTTTGCAAAGTACGTTAGCAGCCATTCCCCATACCTCGAAGCTAATACTCCTGCCAGTGTTGTGCCTGAACGCGTTCATTGAACGATAGTTCATGAACTCGTTCATATTTTGGGCGAACATGAACTGAACGTACCTCATTACTGCCTGATGAACGTTACTGTGAAGTCGTTCATTCTGGTGTCTGTGAACGCCATGTTCTCTCTCAGTTTAACTTCTTTCAGTAGGATGCCAGATTTCTATAAAGCCTTCTAGGCGAAAACACACCTAAAACACACCGTAAACCGGGCTTAATATGTAGCGGAAAAAACACCCAATCTGGCAACGCCAGACTCTCTTGTTCAAGCTCGTTCATCAAAATGAACAAATCTTTTTTCAAGTCATTTCGTTCACTTAAGGGGCTTTAAATGTTACTATTAACTGGCAAATTCCCCGAACACATCAACCTATGCAATCTTGATCATATTCTGAATTAAGAAATCACCATAATGCAGTCAAAAGTCCGTTTTTGCAGTCAGTTTACAGGGAACATAAATAATTACTTCACCAAGAGTCTTTCGTTTATTTGTCTAGTGACAGACGCAATAGCATACAATAGCCGCATTAGCAGTTAGATGCTGTTTGTTACACACAGTAGAGCAATAAAAAACACAGTCTTACCGTTTCAATTGCATGCAATTTTGTTGGAATGGAGCTTCTCCCGAGCTTCGATGCCAACTTCGCCTGATATAGCCCCAAATTTGTAAATGATTTCAGCGTACAATGTGTTTAGCACAAACACGTAACGATAAGCCAGTGGGAAGGGTTGAAGGAACCGCTTCATTAAAAATTAATTTAATCCACTGGTCTCTGATAGGTAGGTCCGTTCTTGGTAGAGAAAACACATTTACATTTACAGTCAACCACAGAGCAACTCACGTGTGCACTAGTTCCAATGTCTTTCTTGACTGAATATGAGGGGGAGAGGGGAAGGGCGAGCTTCCTGCTGCGCTGTCCATATATGGTATATCCTGTCCCGTCTTGACGTCAAGTATTTGAGTGCGCGTGCACGTGGGCTATTTTACAAACCCTGAGGTAAACAAATGCTTCACTTTTAAATATCGGCTTCCCGGCCAGTGTATAATCGTTAGGCAATCATAACATACATTGATTCTCGTGGAAAAGTGCAAATATGGGTCATGACTCCTTTAAGTACTTTTACAGGTAACATACAGCTGACATTTTCTCCAAATATTGCAAACTTGGATTAAAAAGTGACCAATTGTAATGCATCAAGTCAATGAATTATATTTGGAAATTCTCTCTCTCAATTAATAACAGAAGGAAACTGCATGTACAGTATAATAACTATACAGATTTTGATTCATATGGGTTTAGTCAAGGCACAATATATGTTTGAAATATAAAATTAGATGTATTTTAATTTACATTTATGTCATGCCTCTTTTATAGTTTTATATGTCTCTTTTAAATTTAATTTAAATTAAAATGAGGAGATGTGAACAACGGGAGCACTGAACTCTCTCATGCAGAGCATGTTTCATTCATACTCAAAGCTGGAGGTCGCTCTCGCACAGAAAGTCCAAAATAAACTCATAGAAGTAATAACTTATGACGGGCAGGAAAACCTTTATACCAACCAAAGCATCCAGCTATCGCTGTAGTTGAGCTGAATACAAACCAGAAACGTTACTGATAAAACGTGAAAACAATAAACACGATTGCGAAAGTATATGGTTTATGTGTGTTTATCAAGTTATTTCCAGCTAATAAATAAATAAACTATTTGATTAATGCAGTACGGATTGACATATCATTTAGTATAGAATATATCAGATACAGTACATTTTCTTCCTTATTCTTTGATAAAAATTGGAAAAATGTGTTCGTAGTAGCATTTATAAACCAATCATAAAATTGTCATTAGGAAAATACTGAACAAAAATATTATAGCCCCTTGCTGCAGCTAACATTACATTTTGAGGTAGATTCCGAGCAAGAAATCGAGCCTTAAAAAACTACTCAAAAATAGTATGTGTAATATTGAATAGATAGCATGACATTGTTTTAAAAGTGTGATTTCAAAAATTCAAATCTATTAAATAATTAAATTGTAAATAAAAAATGTTCTTGTTTATGTTGCTTGCTTTTCTTTTCTGCCTACCTTTTTCGTTTTCCTTGTATGTTATCATGGTTACCTATGATTTACAACTGTTTATTACTATGTTCTTATTGTGTGGATATAGAAAAAAATGCATAGACAGTGGAAGAATTTAATGTGAATTATTCCATTAAAGGTAACTATGATTAATGGGAACATGCAATTTGTAATTTTATATACTTTTTGGAATTTTCTTTTCATTTCACATAAGACAGTCAAAACAGTCAAATAAGTTGTACTTTAGTTGTAAGTGATCTACTTCATATGCAAATATGTCACTCAGTTTTCCTCTTTCTGTTGCAGCACTTGAAACAAAGATATTTAACTGTTAAAAATATGGAGAGAGTGAATATCAAAACAAGTGCGAACAGTGTAACTGCAACATCTACTGAGTAATAGGAGTACCAAGGCAGTTTGTAAGATTCTGACCGAAGGTGAGCAGCACCTTTGTGTCTCATTACAAACTCAATCCAGAAGAGTGCACTGTCCAAAGGTTTAACTGGTGTATCTCTGTGCAGATGAGACAGTCTCTGCATATTCAGTCTGTAGGATGGATCACTGATTACATTTTGTATAGCCGCGTGCAGTGTTTTTTGATCTAAGGTTGCAATAGAAAGTATCTTGGCTCCTCCCCTATTTTGTAATCGAAGAAGATTGTCGTACTGGTCAAAAAACAGTGGAATTCCAACCACTGGAACACCATGATACAAAGCTTCTTGTACCCCATTGGTTCCACCATGAGCAATAAAAACTTTAGTCTTTGGATGCCCTAGAAGATCGTTCTGTGGCATCCAGTCAACCAGTAATGTGTTGTTGCCCAAAGCAGATGGTATTTTTCCAGTGTATCTCCAAATAACCTTTTGAGGGAGCTGAGCAAAAGCAGCTGCTATTTCCGCTGTTATATCATCTGGTAGAATACTAATAAATGACCCCAAAGACATGATAACGACTCCATGCTCTCCAGAACTTTGCATGAAGACTTCAAGGTCATGTGGAAGGGCCTTTGCTGGTTTGCACTGGAAGCCACCAATATAGATGATATTTGGCATAGTTGGACGTGGAAATTCAAAAACAAAATCCACCCTCATAAGCCATATATCAGCACCCTGGAGAAGTTCATAATAACGTACAGGTGGATAGAAGTATTTGTCACAAAGTGCTTGGTACTGTGCCAAATTAAAATAGCCATTTTGAAAGTACATTAGCAAATAATACATACTATTCTCTACTCGCTGAAAAAAGTTCATTTTGTCTGGGTTTCTAGATCCTGTGATAGGGATGTAGGACAATGGAGAGGGAGCAATCTCAAAATGTCCCTCTCCAACAGTGGTCCATCTCACATTATATACCATGGGTAACTTGAGTTTATGAGCCAGGAAAATGCCTGCACCCCACCCTGGATCAGTGAGCAAAAGATCATATTGATTTTCCTTCAGTGTCTTCAGAATTTCCTCACTTTCAAGTATGTTTGTTATAAGCTGACATATCATTTCATGGGTTTCATAAATGACACTAATCATATCCCAAAACAGCCATACAGCACTTAGCCAGGAGCTCTTTCCTCTTTCATGGTCAATCATGTTGTTGAGCACATCTACCACAAATTCTTCATTTATTCCTTTGGTGACAGGTATGGTTATAGTATTGTAATAAGACGAGTTCTCCTTGATGAACCAGCTACTGGAGCTGCGTATTACATCAACGTTGTGTCCTTGATCATGTAAAGCCTTGATGATGATATCCATGTTCACCCAGTGACTTCCCTCCAAAGGTACCACCAAGATTTTGCCACCATCACAGAGAGAACCAAAAAGGATTATGATTGGTATCCAAAGCGTGACTGAAACCATATTCTTAGAAAATGGTGTCATCTCTCTGTAAATAATAAAATCATTGAATTACATATATTGGATAATATTATTATATGCTGTGCAGTACAGTATAGCCAGCAAATTATCAAGTCAAGTCTGCTTTACTATCAATTCTTCCACATGCACAGCACATACATACAGAGAATTGAAATTGGGTTACTCTCAGACCCCTGGTGCATACAGATAACACTAACAGTAGAGCATAAATGTACAGATACACACCGGTACATTATGGAAATAAATAGATGTACACTTGTAGCCTAGTATTCGTGTCACCTGGTTATCTGAATGCTTTGTAATCAATCAGGAAAATTACTGGTCACTGTCTTGTTTCATGTGTCACTTATTACCGAACAATATGTACTGAAATAGAGATTGTCAACTGTTTTATATGATGCATAAAAGTAGATTTTATGTTTTTATGATTTTAAAGGGGTCATGTGATGTTGCTAAAAGGAACATTGTTTTGTGTATTTGGTGTAATGAAATGTGTTTATGCGGTTTAAGGTTAAATAAACACATTCTTTTCCACACAATGTACATTATTGTTTCTCCTCTCTATCCCCCGCCTTTCTGAATCGCATTGCATTTTACAAAGCTCATCGGTCTGAAAAGCGAGGTGTGCTCTGATTGGCCAGCTATCGAGTGCTTTGTGATTGGCCGTATACCTGATCAGAACACCAGCACGATGAGGCAAAAACAATAAAACCCATTACAATAAAGCCATTTGTTGCATCCAGTGGGGACATAATTACAGTTTATAATGACTTATACTATGTTTTAAAATCATGTCTGCATTTGTGATAAGAGAAACAACAAATAACAAACACTACTCTACAACAGCGGTTCTCAATTCCAGTCCTTGCTAGGGATGGGTATCGTTAAGGTTTTAACGGTATTACTACTCTTACCGATACTGCTTAACGGTCCGGTACTTTAACGGTATTCTTATCGGTACTTTGTGTTGTGTTAGGCAGTCGAAAACTTTGCATTTCTCTGTCTGCACATAATGCACTTTTGAAAGATGCTTTGACAGATTGCTTGTGTTTCTGCCCTTACATGCAAAAATGTTGTTGCACTTATGACAACCAGCGTTGTCTGCATCAACTCTAGTGAAGTATAACCACACTTTGGAACGTTTTGCTGTCTCCGCTATCGTCACTCTTTGTATTAAGCGGGAGTTTTCGTACTGTAAGGGGCCGTTCACATATAGTGTCTAAAAACGCATGGAAAACGCTAGGCGTGCCGCTTTCTGATTTTTTTTCCCCCAAAGCCTTCGGGCACTTGCGCTCCTGAGGAGTCTGCCGTTGCTAGGCAACCATGACCTGCTCTCTCCATGAAGACGCAAAAATTTCAGCCTCCGCGGGGTGCATGAGAGATCTCGCAGATCTCACAGACAAAAATCTTAATATGATCGCACATTAGAAATGTTTGGTAAGATAAAATGTGCATGATAACATTATTAAGCAAATCTCTTCGCCATCGTCACTCTTTATTATTAAGCTGGAGTTTTCATACTGTTATGTCTGTGCGTGCGCCGCGCTCGTTGTGGTGTGTGTGTGTGACTGACAGACAGCCTCCGCTGCGCGCATGAGAGATCTCGCAGATCTCACAGACAAACATCTTAATATGATCGCACATTAGAAATGTTTGGTGAGATAAAATGTGCACGATAACATTATTATGCAAAAATACATAGTACATTAATTTGTTCCCCTCCAGTACCGAAAGCAGAACCGATACCGTCAGATCTTACTGATTACTGGGCCATTTTAATACCGGGTTTCGGTACCCATCCCTAGTCCTTGCGCCACCCAGCTCTGCATATTTTGCATTTCTCTTTTTGTTTACACACCTGATTCAGATAATCAGCTCATTAAAAGTAAGCTCCTTGCATGAACTGTGTTCCCATTGACATGGTCCCTACTGAGTTTTCATTGCTCCCTACTCCCCGAGCAGGGGAAATCTGTTGAAGTTTACTTCACTTTGGAACATTCATTCATGGATTTGTGATATCTAATACCTGTAAATAAATACAACTTAAATTCACATCTCGCACACTTCAATGAACTTTGAATGGAACATATACATTCACTTCGAAATGGAATCATAACAGAATATCCTGTGATGTCCACTTTGCAGGGCACTTATGTTCGAATAGAACAAATGTCTGAAGCCATAAGAGAAACATACAAAATGTACAGAGCAGGGGGGCAAGAGGACTGGAATTGAGAACCGCTTCTATACACTACTCAAAACTTGCATTTGAATCATCAGTGGCAAATCCTTTACTTTCAGTCTGTGAGTCAGAACAGCCAGTATAGTCTTCTCTCCCAGGATCAGGAAATAGTTCTACATAAAATGAGCTGCAATATCTGGTTTGAACTGTTTGGAACAGTGTTGTAAATACAACTTAACCATTAATTTATAGTTGTGTCCTCTTTTGGAAGGCTAGTTATGCCTTCTTTCTTTGCGTGAACATTTGGGCGGCGTTTAGCAAATCTTCCCACTTCATGACATAGACGTGGGGGCATGTTAACTTTTATAAAGAATGTCTCTTTGGGTATGAGACTTTAGTCTTTGCAACTTTACAGATCTTCTTTATGCACCAAGAGCTTGCAACACTCCAGAGAGAAAGGAAAACTTGAAATCACATCATATGAACCCTTTAAAGTCCAACATTTATCTTCAAGTTGGTTTTGCAGAAACAGTAGCTGCTATCTAGTTCTTCTGCTATAATTGTTTGTTTCTCCTTTTTTTTAATCACTTTTTCCTGACGAGTATTGCCATAAATGAACTTCTGAGCATAAGGTATTATTCTTTTCTGATTGTTGATCATTTAAAAAAAAATTTTACTTGACAATTTAGTTCAGTGATCCAGCACATTAAATGACAAACCAAACACATAAACATTCTTGGGTGCATTTCCCAAAATCATTGTTAGCCAACTATGGTTGAAAGTTCCGTCATTACCAACTTAGTTCATCGATTTGGTGTTTCCTGAAACCATAGTTCAACTGAACATTTGCAAACAGTGTCGGAAACTTAAGTGGTAAGAACTACAGCTCCCGACCTGTAGTTAGAAGCATAGTTTCTTGTTAGACATATGGATTTAAAGGGGTCATATGATGCGTTTAAAATTTTTCCTTTCTCTTTGGAGAAAATTTTTTCCTTTCTCTTTGTGTTACAAGCTCTTGGTGCATGAAGAAGATCTGTAAAGTTGCAAAGACTAAAGTCTCAAATCCAAAGAGATATTCTTAATCAAAGTTAAGATTCCGCTACAGCCCCCTAAAACAACTCATTCAAACACACCCCCATGTCTATGTTGCTATATGGAAATATTTGCCTAATGCTGCCCAAATGTTTAAGCGAAGCAAAAAGGCATGGTTTTAGTAACCGCAGTTAGTGTTGAAGCAGCCATGTCAGGGAGATGCTGTGTGCATCTAGGCGAAGGCAAAAGCCCTTTATTTTGCCTTCCGAAAGTAGATGCATTTAGGAATCTTTAAGCTTAATTAAAACATAACAGCAATGCATTTTATGGACGACCATTTCGTGAACCTAGGAGAGGAGGTACTGTAATTCTGACTTTACTACAACAATCTGGCGCTTCTGAATCAGCTACTTTATGTATGTTTTGTTATTAATTTAATTATTTTCTATTGAATGTTCAAATGCTGAGTTTTGCCAATAGTATCTGCGGGTCATGTGTGTGTGTGTGTGTGTGTGTGTGTGTGTGTGCACGCATGTGTGTGAGAGAGAAAGAGAGATGGTCAAACAGTGGAGTCATCTGTCTTAACCGTCTGTGGCTTGTGTACTGTAAACACATACGATCTTCATCATTTTTTTGTCATGTAACTCTGTTCCCCTTCTGGGTTTGAACTGATTGTAAAACTAAGGACATCCTTAACTGTCTATACATTTATTTTGAAAGAAGAAACTTGCGATTTTGGAAAGAGGCGTAACATTTCCGACGAGTGCTTGCGGTGATTGTGGTGAAGAGCAGACTGCTCTTGTCAGGAGGAGAAACTTTGTAGAAAACGACTCGTTTGAGAGAGGCGCGGCATAGAGGACCTACAACAATGTACAGTATATGAAAAATAATGTGTTTTTTGAACATTAAAGCATGTCAGCATATTCTGTTACACCAAATACAAAAAATAATGATCTTAAAAAAAAGCATCATATGACCCCTTTAAATAAATTATGCTTTTGGGAACAATAAACAAGTTAACATACATTACACTTTATATCTTCCATTCTATTTAAATATAAATACATTTTAATCTATACATTTTATTGCGATCTCAATAAGCACAGTTTTTAAGAGTGCGCATGTGCATAAATGTCTAAGGGAACCCCGGAGTTTGATGTAACAGGAAACCAGCGATGAATCAAGCATCAAATAAAGCAAAATGTCAGGAAACAAAAAAATAGTAAATTATTCATCAGGTACCATGTTCAATACAGCAGCTTCTCAGAGATCTCGAATCAATTTATTAGCATAAGTTATTCCTCCACCACATGCGTGTGATGTCATTAACAACGGCCCTAAGTTGTTGAACTAATGTGGTTCAAACAACCAAGATGCGACTGTGTTTGGGAAACAGTTGTGCCTGGCTAGTTATGCTGCATTCACACAAGTGATGTCACGGTACCAAAATTTCATTATTCGGTACAAATACCACTGAAAATCCACGGTTCCCTATCTGTCGGTCACTACGAGTTATGTCGAACGACATATGGGGTCTCACTTGGGAGGCCAATCATCTCTGAATTTAAGAGAAAACGCCAATGAAAATTGGCTAGTGGATTAACATACCTGAGCCACTCCCCGTGCCAACAGGTATAAATAGGGCGACAGGTGCATCCACTCATTAGATTTTTGCTTCGGAGCCGAGTGGTTGTATGAAAGCTGTTATACTACACAAAGCCATTCATCTGCTGTGTCGGGAAGCTGTTCTGGTTGGCGGTACGGCGCAAACAGCGGTGTCCATTTCAGCGATTCCCCTGGGCGCTTCAACTAAGAGAGCAGATTTCCTTAAAGAGCAAATCGCGGACGATTCGCGTCTTTTTAAAGATGCCGTTTCGTCCGCGTCCTTCTGGATGCGGTCGTTTCCTGTTCTCTGACAAAGGCCACGTTCGTTGTCTTCCGTGTCTGGGCATTCAGCAAGCTGAAGGCGCGTTCGTGGATGGTTCATGCACGCACTGCATGTGTGACCATGGCAACGTTGCGATCGCGTCTCTCCTTTCTTAAAGGGAAAGGAGCAGACCCCTCTGTCACTACCCGTTCCGGTTTCTCTGTCACGAGCAGAGGACCGCCGGCTAGTGCTCTGGGAGATTTGAAGGTGACAGTGAGAGCTTCTCCGCCGGGCCACGCCCCACGGACCTCTTACCCCTTCCGCAGTGTTTGTCCTGTGCGGCTGCTGGGTGATTTTGCTGGGCTGTCTTATGGCAGTCCCAACGGGTCATTCAGTTTGCCACCGGGGATCAGATGTCGATTGCAGCATCGGGGATGGGCTGTTGACCCCTGTGGATGAAGATTCGGCGGGGCTGCCCCCCTCGGGTGTTGTCGCCACTGCCGAATTGGACCCAGAGTTGACAGCCGTGCTTGCCTGGGCAGCTGTGCGCATCAGGATGGAGGTGGCCGCCCAGCCCTGAGTGCTCACGGCTGTTTGATTGGTTCTCGGTGTAGAGCGTGGCTCACAACTGCGTTTTGCTCTGGTTCCTTTCTTCCCGGATGTGCATGGGGAAGTGATGTAGTCGTGGATGGCCCCTTTTTACGTCCGGAAGCAGCTCATTTCGTTCCTCCGTCCTCACTACCCTCGATGGCGGGGCAGCTAGGGGTGCGTTGACATTCCCCAGCAGGAGAGTGCGATTGCGGTGCACTTGTGTCCGCAAAACGCAGCCACTGGGAGGAATAGTCCACGCCTCTCACCCAAGGCCTGTAAGCTGTCGGCCGCTCTCGCTGCCAAGGCTTACAGTGCGGCGGGCCAAGCTGCCTCTGCTCTGCATGCCATGGCTATCCTGCAAACTCACCAAGCCAAGGCTTTAACAAATGCACGAGGGTAGAACCAACCCGGGGTCCTGGACAGGACCTCGACTGCTTTGGCACATCAACTGTCTGGAGTTGCTGGCAGTGCATCTAGCTTTATGACGGTTTTGTCCGCTGTTGCTTGACAAGCACGTGTTGGTCCGCACGGACAACACTGCGGCTGTTTCGTACATCAACCGACAGGGCGGTCTACGATCACGCGACTCAAGTCGCTGCACGCTGTCCACATCCCGGGGGAGCTCAATCGTGCAGCCGACGCGCTCTCACGACAGCTCACTTTCCCCGGGGAATGGCGACTCCATCCCCAGACGGTCCAGCTGATCTGGAGTCGATTCGGGGAAGGCCAGGTAGACATGTTTGCTTTCCACGAGTCCTCCCACTGCCAGCTGTACTATTCCCTGTCCCAGGCCCCCCTGGGCACAGATGCACTGGCACACAGCTGGCCTCGGGCTTTACGCAAGTATGCGTTTCCCCCAGTGAGCCTGCTCGCACAGACACTGTGCAAGGTCAGGGAGGACGAGGAACAGGTCCTGTTGGTTGCGCCTTATTGGCCCACCCGGACCTGGTTTTCGGAACTCATGCTCCTCGTGACAGCCCCTCCCTGGCACATCCCCCTGAGGAGAGACCTTCTCTCTCAGGGGCTTGGCACCATTTGGCACCCGCGTCCAGATCTCTGGAACCTCCACATGTGGCTTCTGGACGGGACGCGGCAGACCTAAGTGATCTGCCCCCAGCGGTGGTAGACACTATCACTCAGGCTAGAGCCCCTTCTACGAGGCAGGCCTATGCTCTGAAGTGGAGTCTGTTCACGAATTGGTGTTCTTCTTACCGAGAAGACCCCCGGAGATGCCCGGTCAGAGTCGTGCTTTCTTTCCTGCAAGAAAGGTTGGAGCGTGGGCTGTCACCCTTCACCCTGAAAGTGTATGTGGCTGCCATTGCAGCCCATCACGATGCAGTGGACGGCCGGTCCCTGGGGAGGCATGACCTGATCGTTAGGTTCCTGAGGGGTTCCAGAAGGTTACATCCTCCTAGGACACCCCTGATTCCCTCCTGGGACCTCTCTATTGTCCTGGCGGGTCCCTTTGAGCCGCTGGATTCAGTCGAGCTTAAGTTCCTGTCTCTCAAGACAGTGCTCCTGATCGCGCTCACTTCCATCAAGAGGGTCGGGGACCTCCAAGCATTTTCGGTAAGTGAAGAGTGCCTTGTGTTCGGGCCGGCCTACTCTCACGTTGTCCTGAGACCCCGGCCTGGATACGTGCCCAAGGTTCCCACCACTCCCTTCCGAGACCAGGTGGTGAACCTGCAAGCGCTGCCCCTGGAGGAGGCAGATCCAGCCTTGGCGTCGCTGTGTCCCGTAAGAGCGCTTCGCATATACGTGGACCGCACCCAGAGCTTTAGAAGCTCTGAGCAGCTCCTGGTCTGCTTTGGAGGTCAGCAGAAGGGGAAGGCTGTCTCTAAGCAGAGGTGGCCCACTGGATAGTGGATGCCATCGCCTTGGCTTACCATTCCCAAGGCACGCCGTGCCCCCTGGGGGTGAGGGCCCACTCCACACGGAGTGTGGCCCCCCCCTATGCACTGGCGCACGGCGCCTCTCTGGCAGACATCTGTCGAGCTGCGGGCTGGGCCACACCTAACACCTTTGCGAGGTTTTACAACCTCCGTGTGGAGCCAGTTTCTTCCCGTGTGTTGGGTAACAGGTAATTGGCGGGAAGGGCTGGCTGGGTGTCACGCTTGCTGCGCCATTCCCCCTAGCACGGGGATGTGAGCGCCTTTCTTCTCCCAGTAGAGTTCCCCGGTTGGCGTACCCTGGTCGAGCATACTCCAGCACCCTCGGCAGTCAGACTTGGCGGAGCAGTCTGTCGCCAGGTCCAGTACTGGCGTTAGCATGCCCGGAGTTCCGGTCAGCCCCTGTACTGGGCTAGGTGTTCATATGGCTTGGTTCCCTACTGGTAATCACATATGTGTATTCTTCCACAGTAAGGTTTCCCTCTTGGCAAACCCGTGTCTTCCTTTGACAGACCCGTTCTGTCAGTCTCTTTTGGCAGCCGTTCCATCCCTACTCCAAGGTAGGACCTGCCTCAGAGACCCCTTCCATATGTAGTACTGCCCCCTGGGTCAGTCCATATCGCTATATTCACATGTCACCTCCCTACGGGTAGGATGTGGTCTCCGTAGCAACCTTTTCGCTTCCCCATTGTCTTGCCAGCTGAAAGAACAAATAGGGAAGATTTGAAGCAATCTTTCTCTGAAGGTTGAAATCCCTTCCATTAACTTTATGTGGGCGGAACAGCAGCGTGGCCTTCTCCAGCAGCGATGTACTCACCCTTTGGCCCCTTCGGTACCAAGGTCAGTGAATTTGCGCTGGGGCTTTGGGAAGGTTACGACCTTAAGCGTAGCTTTGGTGGCACGCCAGGGCTTGTCGACAATTGCAGCGCCACAGGGTTGTGACGATGTTCAGGTTGTGGCGTTTTCCATAGGACCCCATATGTCGTTCGACATAACTCATAGTGACCGACACTTGTTGTTCCCTGATGGAGGGAACGGAGACGTTATGTCCCCATGCCACAACCTTGAACTGTTCACTGTTGCCGGGACACGTTCTCGGCTCCTCAGCGTAAAACCTGATGAGTGGATGCACCTGTCGCCCTATTTATACCCGTTGGCACGGGGAGTGGCTCAGGTATGTTAATCCTCTAGCCAATTTTCATTGGCGTTTTCTCTTAAATTCAGAGATGATTGGCCTCCCAAGTGAGACCCCATATGTCGTTCGACATAACGTCTCCATTCCCTGATGGAGGGTTACGTACGTAACCGAGACGTTCTCTGTACCAATTCGTAACCAAAGCAAGACACAAAAAAATGCTTATTATAAAATTGACTATACATTAATTTAATCCAAACTATGTACATATTTAATCTTAAAGGGCTTTTGAAATGTAAAGCCAAGAATAACAGCTAGCCCAAACACACACACACACACACACACACACACACACACAAAAAACAAAGCCCAGAACTGCTTTTCTGACTGATATGACACAAACAATGTTAACCATTTGTACATTCTCTAACACATCTCTGGCATGTAAAAATAGTTAATATCATAATTTCCTTAGTTTTTTTTTATTTACATAATATCAGTTATAGTAGCATTAAATAGTTAATAAAGAAACTTAATTCTAATGCTCATTATATTAGTGTTAGCCAAGCTTACACTGTATGCTAACGATTAACTACTCCAATAACAGCTTCATTTAAATCCGATTCCATTCAAATATTTAATAGTATTCATAACAGAAGTGGTGTTTCCCACAGCCTTGCACTCTATTTGTGGCATATATATGCAAATTTTTTCTCTGCCTGCAGGAGGAGCTTGTAGAGTGCCAGAGAGAAAGGTTTTCCCGGTAACAGCTGTAAACAAATAAGAGCTGTGCTCACAAATGCTGCTCAGTAGGGATGGGCGATACCACATATTTTGTTTTCGATACGATACCGATACTTTTAATGGCCAATATCGTCGATATTGATACCGATAACTGAACTTTTAAATTATAAAATGTATTTAATTATTATGAGTACAATGGGCAATAATACCTACTTAACTTTATATTTGAAATGCATTTTAACATTCAATATGCCTTAACTGCAACTTATTAGGTTATATTTTTGTTTACAGATGGTTAAAATATGTTTACTGTAGTGGTAACCAAGGAAATCTACAAATACTATAGTTAAACTATGTTCACTTTACCATGGTTCATTGTCATAAGGCACTGTAGTGTTGGGCGATATGGTCATTTTTCAGATCGTCATATCGTCAGCCTGTGAGATCGACAATACACGATATTATCGTGGATGGGTGGAGCTAGAGAGAGACTCTTTGTCCTTGTCAAATCATAACTATTGAGTGTTTTAAACCGTGCAGGTGCGCGAGAGAGGCCTATGGAATCACCAATAATCTAAAAAATATACTTTCAAACATACTGATAAACTAACGTTAAATATAAAAATACTGTATTTAAAACAGCTAGTTCATACATAGTCGGAGCAATTGTCATATCCTGCGTCCGCATCTGCGCAGGGAAGTTATCAGTCTAAATGTTCTGCAAAATCAGTCAACGGTGAAAATCAATAGTAGATTTCATTTAGAGTCCAGCAGTTTAACACTACTCTTGGGCATAAACGAACACGTTAAATATAAAGTATTTAAAACAGGTAAATTGATATATTTGGAGTAAGTTGAGTTGAACTGATGCATCAGTCATACAGCGCTCCGGACCGCGCGCCTCATGACGAGTCTGACGCACGGTCACAGAAACAAGAATGAGATGCAGTCTAACATAACTGTGGCATTAAACTCAGTTAGTGAGGGCTCGTTTAATATATTACACATATAAAGGCCGTTCAGATTACTTGTTAAAGTTCAATGAAATACCTTTTATCTGCAGACCATGTACGTCTGTTTGTGAATGGAGACTTTGTAACGGCCGAAACTATGTATTTTGCATGCATCATATTACAGTGCGGAGTGCATGAAAATAATAACTAGGCGGCAGATTGAATTTATTATCCATAGTGGTTCTCACGTACTCCTAAGTCATCACCACATAGTGCGTTATAAGTTAAGTGATCGGTCTTTAAGAGAAGGACTACGTGAGAACCACTATGGATGATAAATTCGCTCTGCCGCCTTGTTAATTATTTTGTCTTTACTTTATTTGTGACACCAAGAAAGAGTTAATCTCTCATGTATGAGAAGAGCGCGTTGCAGTGTAGCAGCCATTAAATGTGTGGGACACCAACTCCTCGTTTTCTATCTCTTTCATTTCATGGATTTATGAATTATCCGAGTCAAAGCGGACAATTTCAGCGACTATACAGGCTCTAGTCCTCCTGCGCTCGCGCGCGCGCTGTGTATGTGTGTGTGTGAAATGCGGTGCTGAAGTGAAATAACTGGGCAGTTTGACAGCCGAATTATAATAAGCAGCCTAATAAAAATAAAAATAATAGTTATTATTATTATGATCGAATACATTAATAGGAAAATGAGCCTAATATCGTCTTGATTATTGACAGAGAAATCTGCTTATGTCGATATCTTTGACGATCGTCGATACACGATACTATCGTCTATCGGCACAACCCTAAGGCACTGTCAGTAATAGGCTGTAATAGGCCGAATAACCTTTTTATTCGGAGTGTGTATTATGTTAACAATAGAGAATAGAACATGAGCCATATGAACTTTTAACATTAAAATGTAAATAAATGTACTGCACAAACTAGGGTACAGTTTCAATAGGTTTATTGTGAAATAACCCAAACATATAGCCTATGTTTTTTCTGCATTGTTCTGGGCTGCCTTTTCCAAAAACTTTCTTATTATGGGCTACTCTTTGGAAACGCAGCTCTATTTAAATGCACTGTCAGAAGTGAGTGAACGCTCTCTGTAATCGATTGATTCTGCCTTGCAAAATTTGCGTGTGTTCAGATGAGCAGGAAAATCCCTTCCACGCAATTATTTGCTAACATAGGTTATTCGTCCAATTTAAGGCATATTGGAGGTATTATTTTTTGTTTAATAAACAAAATCACTGGTTAAAAAAAAAAAACCTTAGTATTGATATTTTTTATTTGAGTATCGATTCTTGAGTATCGATTTACTCGCATCAGTATCAATATATCGATACTTAAGGATCGATTCGCCCATCCCTACTGTTCAGGCATCACAGGCAAGATATAATGGAAATGGCATCCATAATTTTCTGAAGACATTCGGTTTTCTTTAGAAATATCAAAACACCTGCACCGGGTTTCGTCTTTGACACATGCACTCCTCATGTTTATTAGACGAAGTCAAAGCCTTTTGTTTCTGGCACAAGTTGTAGCTCTCAGAAAACTCCCAGTTCACAAGTTGTAATTTCTACAACTTCAACAAAGTTCTACGAGGACATGAATGCTTTTTACAAGTTGGAATCTTGTAATTACTATTGTGGTTAATCAGTGAGCTGCGTCGTTGTACGGTAAAACGCACCTCTGAGCAATTGTTACACAACTTTAAAGCATCCATATTGTTCTGTAAAGCCAGGTTCACACTACTGGACTAAAAGACTAGCCGAATTACTGTGTTTCTCACACTATGCATTAAGATTTGTTCTCATCTGTCATCTTGTCATTGCTGTGCACATATAGAGTAAGATCTCTGCCACAATTCTGCATTATCAAAAGTGCATTTTGCACGAGCGCGATCTGAGTTTTGTGGAATTTGTTTTTATTATTGTTCATGAAGGCTGGAAGTGAAAAACTTTATATTCTGCATATTTATATACTTATATTCATGTGTACATAATTATTAAACAGGTTATCTCATACAGATAAAATCTCGAGATGGACTAAAAACTCCCGAAATTACTGCCAGATTCTGGAAGATAAATTCTTCAAACAGTGGTACAAAAAGATGTAGTCTTGGTTCTTCAAGAGCCACTCTCAACTTATCTGTCTATACAGCCTCTCTGTCTCTCTCTCTCTCTCTCTCTCCCTATATATATATATATAAAACCTGTCTTTAAGTATTTTACTACACTTCAGTATGTGATTCTTATTGAGTAGGGATCATTTTAAGGATTCTATACTTAACCTCTGAGAATCTGACGCCTTGTACTTCTGGAGATTCCAGGTAGGTTGTAGTTCTAGAAAATTGTGGAGCTGGAGACTAAATGTTCCTGGTGATTTCACACCTAATTCTTCACCTTAATTCCTTATCAGCTGCACCACAAGGATGTGCTGTTTCTACGTGTATTTAGCTTTGATTTGAAAGAAAATGGCTTTGTTTTGTTTTGATTTGTGGCGCCGCTGATACAGAAGAGCATATGCAGCATACAGTGATATGGAGAGACACAGTACAGAAACTGTTGACAAAGGAATTGTTGAATAAAGTAATTATTTTCATTTTCTTTGCTTACAAAAAGTATTCTTGTCGCTTCAGAATGTTACGGTTGGACCACCGATGGCAGATTGACTATTCTGACGATATCTTTTATACTTTTCTGGACCTTGACAGTGTTACTTACTTGGCAGTCTATGGAACAGTCTCAAGCATCCCAGTTTTCATCCAAAATATCTTAAATTGTGTTCCAAAGACAAATGAAGCTTTCACGGGTTTGGCACGATATGGAGGTAACTGATTAATGGGGTGGAGTGTCCCTTCAAGATTGATGTCGTTTGGAATTAGTAAAATGTGCTAGGGAAAAATTATGATCAGAATATCAGCTATTACCTTTGTTGGGGTAATGCAAGGAATTTTGTGACTGGTTGTCAAGGCAGCCAATCAGAATTTAGCAGCCTTGTCTCTGATTGGCTGGAATTATTGCATATTGTAATGCTGGGCTGTGTTGAGCAAGTGAGCCGTTGGCATTTAGCGAGCACTGAGGGTGGGCATCAAAGGAGAAAGCCAGTGAAATGTTGCATGAACAAAAGAGAAGGTCTGCACAAATCCAAAAACGTATTTTAAATGCACAGTTGATTTTTGTGCACTCAGAATACTTTCTTCTTTGCGAGACAAACATTTTATCCACAAAACTCAATTCATACGAACTGCAAAATGCACGTTTGAGAGCTTAAAATATGAGCGTGCAGAATTGTGTGAGATGTAATCCCATATGGGCATACTACACAACACGATGCGAACGAGGTGCACATGCTACAAAAAATTCAGTGAAGAAGCCTTCTTGACCATCATCGAAAATACGTTTTCTCAGATAAATTCTTTCAAGCAATTACAGGCCATTTCTTCAAGCATGGATGACCAACTGGCCTTTAATTGGTCTGTGCAGTTATTTTATCCGAAAGAAAGAAGAAACCACAACATAACAGAATATGGCAGAAACAATGGCTTTGAAGATGTGGACTGTCGGTAATGCAAAAAGAGTTGGAGGTAATTAAACAGTACAATGAAACATGGTATTATATACATAAAAAATATATGCATTTGTTAAATTTATTTCTAGTTAGAGACCTAGTTTCTGATTTGACAAATTTTTAGCTTTTTGTTTCTGTTCATAAATATGAATGATATGAGTGTTTATGCCATCTGCACTGTGATTGGCTGGATTAGTTCCACTTGTCATTGTGTTGCTCATGTTACAAGATTACGTGGCGATAATATCAAACAGGTTTGACAATATCATAGCGACATATCACACACACACTTGTTAAAACATTTTCTATTTTGAAAATAAAATGCTGTTTTTCTTTATTTTATAATCAAAGAATCCTGAAAATAAAAATAATTAAAAACAAAATGTAAATAAAATATTTAGCAATACAACTATTTCCAGTATTGAAAATAATGAAATATTAGAATAAATTCTGAAACATCATTTTACACTTAAGACTAATAATTGATGAAAATTCAACTTAATATATAAATAAATTATGTTTTAGCATATTAAAATAGAAAACTGATATTTTAAATTTCAGTTCGGTTTCACAGTATTACTGTTTTTGTTTTCTGTATTTTTGATTTAAAAATCTGCCTTCATGAGCAGAAGAAACTTTAAAAACCATTTATATCTTACTGATCCAAAACTTTTTAATGTCAAAGTATATAACTATCCTGTCCATATCTACAAGCATCACACTAGGGCTACTAAATTGTACTGTCTTTCTCACTATCAATTCCTAAAACTGTTGCAGAAAACAACAGATAATCTTTGAAACAATGGAAATGTAACATTTATTTTGAATCAATAATTCATTGATTAATAAACCTGTGGTGTCATTCTAAAATTTTTTATGTAACTTACAGTTATATTGACTGCTTCTGCTTTGCTCAGTGCTGTTCAGTGATAATCTTTCTCTGAAAATTGATAAATTACTCCTTTAGCATTAGAACATATGGAAGGGACCTTATGAAATAAAAAGATCAGCCCACAGCAATTAAGTTCAAAGTGCAAAGTTAATATGCAACATGGGTTATATGGCTTATATAGACTGTGACTATATCTTTGCACACTAGCTTACTTTAAAACAACATAACTACTGATTAAAGAGTAATTTGGCTCAGCGCCCATTTAACAGGTTGTTACCAGTATCTGGACTGTGATCTTGAGAGAAAGCAATGAGGGAATGAGATCACATGAGGCAATACATATATCAAAGTCCCCAGAGTTAGATCAACTCTGCTCAGAGTACATATTGTCCCAATCTACAGTGTTAAAGTAACACTGAAGCAGAGTTACCACTGTTGAGGATTATGTGATGCATTTTTATGTCTGAAAGCCTAAACAGTAGTTGTTCATCTTCAACATCATAACAGTGGGTTTTCTTTACTAATGTTCATAATTATCCCATTAACTTTAACTGGGCTTCCGTGTATATATCTGGCTTGTGTATTTTTGGGGGGTTATGCTCAAGACTTCCTATTTGCAGATTGATCTGACCCAATCAGCTGAAAATGTTGTCTGGTTTTTGTAGGATTTTATTGTATATTTATGTACTTACAAAGAACATCCCCATAAATGTCCAGTACAACTACCTACCAGTGTCACATTCAAGCTACTAAATGATAGTAAAAAAAACAAAACAAAAAAAGGTCTTGAACCTTGCTGACCACTACAGACCCCTCAAATAATGCAAATCTCATATAAATAAACATCCTTTCAAAAGTTATAGGCTATTTTAACCCATAAACTATAGATTACTTTAATTGTAGTATAATGTGTTTCTGCTTTCTTCAGTGCTGATATCTTTATCTTGGCATGATACTCTTTGACCAAATTATTAGCATTGCATTTGCAACATATCAAAAATGATTATTCAAAATGCAGTGAGTAGCCAACAGCAAGACAGTTCAAAGTGCAAAGTTTGTTTGTAACATGATCTTTATGGCACGTATGTCACTTTTATTCATATATAAAGTTGTTAGTGATATCAGTTCTACAGATAACTAGCTAAAAAATCCGTGTATCATTCGTTCTATCGTTTTTTTAATTGAAACCAAAAATGGAAAAATAAAAAAACTACTTGTTTTTTTTTATCTGTTTCCAAAACCAAAATGAAAAAACGGATAAAGATTCGTTTTCCGATTTTCAAATTTGTGCTAATATAAAAAAAAAAAAAAAAAAAAAAAAAACTGATAACAAGCGTGTGTGTTTCACTTTGGTGTTTTCGTCTGATGCCAGTTAGTGACGGTCGTTCTTGAACGATTCGGTCATTTTAAACGAATCTTTAATGTGACTCGGGAAGAACGAGTCGTCTCTGGGAGTGATTCGTTCAGTCGCATATGCGCAAAATTCTATAGTTTCTGTAGAGGAATTAGTCTAGGGTCTAGTTCACCTTTTTCAGTCAATGCAGTGGGAGCCGGAAAGAGAATTGATTAGTTCTTTTTTTTATTTGATTAATGCCAATGTACCAAAGATAAAAGTACAGATAGGTAATGTCAATATTGCATACAAAGAAGTGGCATTATATGCAAAGCACCATTTACAGACGTATGTAAACATAAAAATAAATAATACTAATCGAAAGCTTTAACAAAATAAATTAAAAAGATTAAATAGCATTGAAAAGATTAAACATTTTTGACAGCCTTAAGATTTTTGGAAGATTAGTTTGGAACTTTGGATATACTCTTGAACCTCTTTTTTTTTTTTTTTTTTTTTTTTTAAACAATATATAATGGATTTTGATGAGTGAATTTACTGCGGTGAATATGACATTTTGCAAGAAGTCATAATTGGTTAATAATGAAATATACATTAATTTTGTCTCTTTGAATATTAAAGAAGCCAAACAGTACATCCTTAAGAAGCAAAGAGAAACCATGTAGAATTCATTCCAAAATAGCTGTGTGAGGACAATCCCAAACGATATGTATATCAGTTTCATTAGGGTCACCACAAAAACAACAGCTTGTATCTATGTCTGATTTAAACCTTTTCAAAAACACTTTAGCTGGGTAAAATCTGTGTAACAATTTGAATGAGATTTCTCTAACCTTGTTAGTTATTATATATTCCAAAGACAGAGTCCATACTTTTTTCCCATCAATATGATCAACCACATTCCTCCAATAAGACACCACATATGGAGTCGTTACACGCTCCTTTTGAAAAAGCGATCTAATCTTATAGAAACGTGATGAAGGATACTGGACAAAGTCGTGGCCTAGTTGTTAGAGATTTTGACTCCTAACCCTAGGGTTGTGGGTTCGAGTCTTAGTCTGGCTATACCACGACTGAGGTGCCCTTGAGCAAGGCACTGAACCCCAACTGCTCGCCGGGTGCCGCAGCATAAATGATGAACACTGCTCCGGGTGTGTGTTCACAGTGTTTGTGTGTTCACTGCTGTGTGTGTGCACTTTGGATGGGTTAAATGCAGAGCACAAATTCTGAGTATTGGTCACCATACTTGGCTGAATGTCACATCACTTTTTCACTTTCATGTAACAAAAAGCATAGTTTTCCTACAGGGATTTCAAATGGGTGTAAAGATAAAGATAAAGTGCTGGATGATCTAATGAGTCCCTTGAAAGCGTAACAACTCCTTTAGGAACAGTGTCCATGATGATGGAGAATTCTTTGGGAGTTACTGAAAAATACATTTACATAAGAATTTTTTGTGACTTAAAATAAGACCTTCCAAGTTAAAGAACTTGGAAACAACCAAAACAAATTTCCAAATGAAGTACCGCTGAGAAGTGCTTAAAAATGAATGACCATGCAAGTAATGCCTGTTTATGAAATTTGGTTAAATTGTAAGGGATTCTAGCAATATTATAAATACAGATCAATAGGAAAGGGAGACCACCTACTTTGGAAAAGTAGCCATTGGGGATAAAAATCCATATTGAGTTTGGATTACACAAACACTGTCTAATCCAATTAATTTTGAAAGTGTTGTTCAAAGAAGAGAAATCAAGGAAATTAAACCCACCATAATCATATGTGTTCATTAATAAGTACTCTTTATTACCTTTGTTACAACATTCAGTGTATAGATAAGTGTATAAATAACCATTATGACAGAATTTTGTACATTTATAAACTGTAAGAAGTAAAAAGCTCAGAAATACAGTAACTGTAAGAGTAAATAATAATTATAATAATGATGATGATAATAATAATGATTAGGCACCTGTTTGTAAGGAAGCATGTAAATTCATCTATCCAATGCTGTCACGTCACGTGACAAAAGAACGAATGAGGATAAAGCCTTTTATACAGTCTTTATTATTATTATTATTATTATTATTATTATTAGAATTATTATTAAACAATACAAACATTAAAACATTAAGGCAATACACTTAAAATCATAAAGACAAATAATAATAATAATATACAGAGATTTGTTGCCAGGGTAACTCCAGTCTATGGTCAAAGCTTATGGGTCTGTCACGTGAGGAGCGACTCGAAAACCCGAAAGACTCAAGAGATTAACTAATCAATTCTCTAACACCAGCTCCCACTGCATTGACTGAAACAGGTGAACTAGACTATTCCTGTACAGAAACTATAGAATTTTGCGCATGCGCGACTGAACGAATCACTCCCAGAGACGACTCGTTCTTCCCGAGTCACATTAAAGATTCGTTTAAAATGATCGAATCGTTCAAGAATGACCGTCACTAACTAGCATCAGACGAAAAAACAACAACATGAAACACACACGCTTGATATCCGTTTTTTTAATTCTTGATATTAGCATAAATTTGAAAATCGGAAAACGAAGCTTTATCTGTTTTTTCATTTTGGTTTTGGAAACAGATAAAAAAAAAAACAAGTCGTTTTTTTATTTTCCATTTTTGGTTTCAATTAGAAAAACGAAAGAACGAATGATACACGGATTTAGCTTACTTGTACTTTTCAACAATAGGACAACATGCACACAACAAAACAACTCATTTGTAATTCTGTATCAGTATGAACTCCAAATTCGAGAAAGAAAAATCAGGGAATAACAGTTCACTTGCGGGAATGCATGAATTTAAAACAAATTTAATCTGTTGATTTTTTTTTAACACAGACTGAATGCCACACACACACACAGGTAAAAGTCTCAGTAATAAGTCGCTGCACGATTCGAGATACACACCTTTACAGAAAGAACACCAGCCCAAGCTGTTAAAACACACAGTTGCGACAGTCCAATAGATTTCCACTGGATGGAATCGGATAATGCGGAAGTAACATAGTTGCCAACTCTCGCGAGACAAATCCTCGACAAATAAGCAACCGCAGCTTCGAAACCAGCCCAATATTTTTTGTATAATTTATTATCATCAATATTATTTATTGCCAATAACTGAGCCTGCAACATATTAAACTGAAACAAATTTTTTTTCTTAAAATCAGAAACGTAGGTTATTTGACAAAAATCAGCAAACTGCAACAAAGCAGGAACAAAACTCATCTCCAACCACCTGTGAGCAGAATAGGATGGGAGAGATAGAGAAAAATACAAGAG
Source organism: Carassius carassius (assembly GCF_963082965.1). Classification (NCBI taxonomy): domain Eukaryota; kingdom Metazoa; phylum Chordata; class Actinopteri; order Cypriniformes; family Cyprinidae; genus Carassius; species Carassius carassius. The sequence continues at coordinate 8,069,859 of NC_081777.1, forward strand.
CTTCAAAGGGGAGCTGTAACATAGCCACACATTTATAGCCTAAAATATTGTCTATTCGAACCAAATATATTATTATTAGTAGGCTAATAGGATTATTATATAGCCTACTATAAATGGTGTAATGTAACGAAGTAAAAATACTTCGTTACAGTACTTAATTATTTTTAGGAGTATCTGTACTTTAATTAAGTTTTTATATTTCAGGCAACTTTTACTCTACTACATTTCCTAATTAAAATGTATACTTTTACTCCGATACATTTCTCCAAAGTATATTCGTTACTTACAACATAATATTCAGAAAAACACAGACTGCAGGAAAGCAGGTTTGACGAATTAGTGGTCTGGCGTTTGCTGGTCAGACTCATAAAAACACCTTTGCTCGAGCACACAAGCAAGCGACGCGCACAACCGCGGATGATTTAATTTTCCAATCAAGTCGAGTCTGTGGTGTGGGATATAGAGGGTTTTCACGACGCGTCATCAACCCGGAAGTCGGCCATTTTGGAGGCACTGAACGTAAACAGTGCCATTGAACTGAATGGACTCGCAAATTTGGCTGATTATTGCTTCTGAAAAATGGTCAAGTTTTGGTCTGTACTCATTGGTCGCACCGAGAAAAAACATTTCTAGTTCTATAGACTGCTGAAAGTTAAAGAGAAGAGTGCAAAAAACTGATGAAAGATGGCGTTTGAGGTAGAGAGAGGCACAGCATCAGCCACATGTGTAAATGAAGCATTATCTATGGCTACATTTTTGACGTAAAATAGTTAACTATGGGTACATACACACTGTCAATCCGATTATCTTTGTATCTGTTTGGAATATTATCTAAAATGATGTCCACGCTGTATTGCAACTGTTCAGGTCCGATTTGTGTGTCCACGCAGCTCTTTGACAACACGGCAATGATGTTGCGTTGATGGAGGGGTATTGCATTTGCAATATAAATGTTTTCTTATTTAAATTTGACGCGTCTTTGCATTGACTTAACATTGAAATCACTCGCGCCTGACGCGCTATTCGCGTCCGGTCTGAACGCACCTTTCAGTGCGTGTCCTGTCCACTACAGTGGCAAAAGTCCGCTCAGTGCGCATGGCATCGCTGTAACGTCTCCGCTTTGGGGTGTGTCTGTTGCGAGTGTGTTTAATCTAAGTTTTTTTTTCAACACACGGACAGTGGTTAAGGCGGCTCTGGCCGCGCTGGACTAAGTTACTGCGTCTCGAGCTGAAGAACTGTAGGAGGCTGGTAAGTTACTGTTTGCACAACTCTTTTTCCGCGCCGGTTTCAAAATACTTTTCAAAAATAATAATTTTCTGCTCGTCCGGCACTTTGCAACAACACAGCCTTGTTTCGGCAGCGACTTTCAGCATGTTCCCTATAACAACGTCTGATGTTTACATTTTACGTGGCGTGAGAAAGTCACATAAACCACGCAAAAGAGCGTTCAGACTGGTGGATTTCCTGATTTGTGATTTGAATAGGATATTAAACCACATATGGATGTATAGCTTGAAACGGATTTCATGTGCTTTTTTTTGGACTGACAATCTGAACGTAAGTTAGTCAATGTCGGGATATGAAATAAAAGTAAGGACTAGTTAGAGAAGCTAGCTCGTTCAGATCTTTACCACATATTACCTTAAGTTTGTCAAAATGTTGAGCTCTTTCCTGCTTTAAGTCCTTCTCTATATGATTTTGCAGCTTCCATGTGTTGTTCCCGTGGTTTAGACATCAGAAATTAGTGTAACAATGTGTTCAGTAGTACATAAACAGTGCAATCCATGCCGTTGTTTACATCCGAGTACCTCCAATATGGCCGCGCATCCGGGTAACTGACCAAATCGTGACGTAGGTGAAAACCCTCTATACAGCATCGTCTGGTATAATATGGCAAGGGTTATTGTAATGATGTGCCACCAAATATCACCAACCACACAGAGTGCACAGACATTGATTTATTAGTCAATTAAAACTCAAAATTCCAGAGATTCTAAATTGTAGATGGCGAGAATACTTATGTAGGTTTTTTATATTTGTATAATTTCATGTAGGCCTAGTTAACTTCATCTATACCACACAAAGAGTATCGTTTTTCTGCACATGCATGAACACATTAAATAATAATTTTATGCAAGTTCAGTAAAGCAATACATGACTTAAATTTTAGACACAATATTGCTTGTTTTTGCTCAATTTTGCTAACGAAAATAGTTCCAAACAGATCACAGCACTGTTTTGCGTCTCCGAGAAATGGATGGTGTTTACTTATTGAATGAATCGGTTGCATAAATGATTCAGTGACTCGGTGATTCACTCATTAACACAGTCAAATGCTTTGTTTGCTTTGTTTGAATGAATCGGTTGAATCTCAATGACTCACTTGTTAACATTCACTTGCAGTCACCTACTTTAATTTCACAATTCGATAATTTCTTTTCATGTTTAAAATTATTTCAAATATCAGTTTTCAAAATTTGTTACAAACAAAACATGAGACCTATTTTTACATCTGTATTTGCAGTTTAAATGCAACCATGTCCCCTATAAGATTCACAAACTGTGTAAATACATGCTATTTTAGATGCAGATTCCAAAAATGTTTTCGCATGTTGGAATGAAACATATATATATATATATATATATACAGTACAGACCAAAAGTTTGGACACCTTCTCATTCAAAGAGTTTTCTTTATTTTCATGACTATGAAAATTGTAGAGTCACACTGAAGGCATCAAGGGCTATTTGACCAAGAAGGAGAGTGATGGGGTGCTGCGCCAGATGACCTGGCCTCCACAGTCACCGGACGTGAACCCAATCGAGATGGTTTAGGGGTGAGCTGGACCACAGACAGAAGGCAAAAGGGCCAACAAGTGCTAAGCATCTCTCGGGGAACTCCTTCAAGACTGTTGGAAGACTGTTTTTTGTTATGTATATATAATTCCATATATAATTCCAAATGTTATTTCATAGTTTTGATGCCTTCAGTGTGACTCTACAATTTTCATAGTCATGAAAATAAAGAAAACACTTTGAATGAGAAGGTTTGTCCATACTTTTGGTCTGTACTGTATATTTATACATTTCTGATGTTATTATTAAATTGTACAATATTTTACAATATTTTACAATTTTGTACAATTGTACAAAATACAAATTCAGTCCCATTAAAAAAAATACAAAATTAACCTACATGACACCCATGTCTGGTTCTTGCCTAAAAAGACGCGTTTATGATGTTTAATACATTTGGCTGCATAAACCAAGTCAACGATTAATTCCTCAAACCTTAAACTGCATTCCAGCAAAAATTCCAGTCACCTTAGCAATAGTAGGCTATTATTTACAAAAGTATTCAGAATGTTAAGTAAAGAGATTGAAATGAAGGAATTTGTTTTTATTTATATAAAAACGAATGCAATTTATTATAAACTTAATTTAAATGCTGACGATCGCATGAAATACTATAATTAAATTAATCCAAGGCCTATGGTTAATTTAATAATTTAATAATGTAATCATTTCTATAATAAATAATATTATAATTTCTTAATTCAGAATTAAATATTAATGAATCCATCTCTGATAATCCCGGGTTGCTATGGTTTGTTTACGCATTAAATTCATGGCAATGAGAAAAACATGTTGTTCCCTCAACATAAGAACTCGTAAGGATGCCATTACCTCGACAAAATGATCTTGTGGCCATGACAAAACTAACTGAACCAACCATGTCACCTTAGGGGCACAATAAGAATAAATACAAAATGTAGTTTTGAAATAATGTTTTCATTTATTAAGAGAAAAAAGCCATTCAAACCTGCCCGGCCCTACATGAAAAAGTAATTTTCTGATAGAGTGCGGAAGTCATGGTTCCATCTATTATGGCAAGTCATCCAGGTCCTGAATCTGCAAAGCAGCCCCAGACCATCACACTACCACCATGTTTGACTGTTGGTATGATGTTTCTTTTATGAAATGCAGTGTTGGTTTTATGCCAGATGTAACAGGACATGCACCTTTCAAAAAGTTCAACTTTTGTCACATCAGTCCACAGAATATTTGCCCAAAAGTCTTGGGAATAATCAAGATATTTTTTTGGCAAAGTAAGATAAGCCTTTGTGTTCTTTTCGGTCAGCAATTGCTTTTGCTTTGGAACTCTCCCATGGATGCCATTTTTCCCTAGTCTTTTTCTTATTGTTGAAGCATGAACGATGACCTTAACTGAGGGAAGTGAGGCCTGCAGCTCTTTACATTTGTTCTGGGATGCACTCTTGGAGTAATTTTATTAGGCTGGCCACTCCTGGGAAGGTTCACCACTGTTCAAAGTTTTCTCCATTTGTGGATAATGGCTCTGGCCGTGGTTCTCTGGAGTCCCAAATCCTTAGAAATGGCTTTATAACCCTTTCCAGACACATGTCAACTATTTTGTTTCTCATCTGTTCTTGAACTTCTTTAGATCGCGGCATGATGTCTTGCTCTTTAAGCATGCTTCACTTTGTCAGTCAGGTTCTTTTTTAGTGATTTCTTGATTCAATAGGTCTGGCAATAATCAGGCTTGTGTGTGGCTAGTGGCTAGCTTTCTAAAATAATGTGGTTAATCCCAGTTCTTTCATGATTTAACAGGAGGGGGCTATTAAATTTTTGCATAGGGCCAGGTTGGTTTGGACAGCATTTTTCCCCTTAATGAATTAAGTAATTTAAAAACTGAATTTTTTTTACTTGAGTTATCTTTGTGTAATATTAACATTTGTTTGATAATCTGAATCTTTTAAGTGTGACAAATATGCAAAAAAACTATACTGCGCATATATATACTGTATATATCTCTACTGACAATTTAGATTTTTTTTTGCTTAAAGTATTAATTTATTTTGAATAGTATTTTTGAATAATATCAACTGTTTTTGACATGAAAAAAATTAGAAATGTTTCTTGAGCAGCAAATCAGCTAATTAAAATTATTTCTGAAGGTTTGAGGGACCCTGAAGACTTGAGAAATGATGCTGGAAATTCCGCTTTGCAAACACAGGAATACATTTATATAAAATATAACATATAATTATTATGAATATTCAAACAGTTTTTTTATCCTGTAAAAATCTTAGAATTGTTTATTTATTTGCAACCATGCATTTGTTTGTGGTAATATATGTATTCTGAAATTTCTTTTTAGAAAGTACTGATAAATCAAATCATCTAAGATTGTGGGTTTGTAACAACTGGAATGAATGTGACCTTTGTGTGACACTTTGAGGATTGATCAGTAGCAGCCAAGTGACCAAACGAAAAAAAAAAAAAAAATTCTCTTCTGTGACCTGCAGATGGAAGTATAGACCCACTAATGAAAAACCAAGCCCTTAATCACATCTTTGTCCTCAAGTCTCCAATCCTCATCCCCACCCTCCGTCATATTTTGCATGTAAAGTTTTATCAGCTTAATTTTGGCTTAATTTTTTGTTATATTTTTGTTATCTTTTATTCTTCATAGTAGAGAACTTTCCATTTTTATACTGAATGTTATGATACACTATTGTGCTTAATCTAAAAAGGAAAGCAAAGTCAATCAATAGGAAAACTCAATTACTGTAATCTGATTTATAAGCATATACATTGTTTATTATTGATACTACATACCAGAATATCCTGAAGGCTTTAGCAGTCAGCCCTTGTGAGCTTTGTGTTTGAGAGATTGAAGTGTGCAGTGGAGCTGGAAAAGCCCAGTGTGGTTTATGAGAGTGAGGGGCCTTCAGAGGGAATACTGGAACAGACCGTTTCAAATTTCATCCTTCAACACCACACTCTCCTCCTCCAAATGCTTGTGTGTTTTCAGTGTTTTACTGTGGACTACAAAGAGTTAATCCCAATTCACAGATGCCTGTCACAAGTTCCTATGTAAACGAAAAATAAAAAATAAAATAAATAAAAAATTGAAGAAAAGACAAAGTGCGGTTTTTTATTTTGTTTGGTTTGAGGATAGAGTGACAGCATATGTATGTGTGTGTGACAAAGATGATGTTCACGTGTTTGTGTGTGTTTGCATGAGAACACGGGCTTAATGAGTGTTCCATCTGAGCACACACAGAGAGAGGGGCAGTAATTACCTCGACATGGGGGGTCAACATCCTTTCACACCTACACACACTCTTTTCAGCCTTTTCTCTATTATTCTGTGAGAAGGCAAGAAGTTGGACCATGGGAGCCCTATTTAAAAAAAAAACTGCTCTGTACCCGTAAGAGAAAACATTGCTGCCCCATCTCTGAGTGACTTTCTCCTTCAATCATCCTCAAAACACTCTGCATAGATTTTTTTAATTCTGTAATTAAATTTGGTATTCAGTGGGAGTTTATTAATAAATAAAAATTTCAAATGAGATTTTTATAGACAGAGACCATTATTCATTTAATTCTACATTTATTTATTTAATATGCCTGCTGATTTTATTATTTTAACTACCAAAAAGAGTGAAGTACTCTAAAATGAAATTACCACATATTACCATGTTTTCATTCTCCGGGATTCTGCAGAGCTTTAGACCCACAGCGGAGCAGAAAATGAGGGGGAAAAATATGAAGTGCATGGCAATGGTTTCCCTTTGAAACACCAATCATGTGGAGATCCTGGCTGTGTCCCATGACTGAAAAATGCTGCCTAAATAAGGTAGGAAGGCAACAAGGCATGTCCAAATCCAATGATTGTGTCACAGCATGTCCACTGAGATACCTTCATCTTATCAATTTTTAAAGGCAGCATAGATGTGTCCTCCTCTGCCTATAATATCCCACTATCCTGTGCATTCAATTCCGTGAGAGCTGAGCTAAATTTTTTTTGCAGTTGTTAGTCAGTATTTTTTTTTAAACATCTTTCTTCCACTTTTCATTTAATTTCTATGAAACTAGTATTGTAGTAATTGAATATTTGTTTAGTTATTACCAACAGTCTCTCTATTTTGTTGCAGATCGTTAGATCGTTATGCAATTTCAGAATCCCGAAGTCATGTTTGGGAAGCACTTTTGAATACAAACGCAGCCTTGCCTGATAGGGCAGCGAGAGAAAAAGTCAGCTGCATAAGCTTTTGGACACAGCCGCAATGTAATGTTATCTAAGTTAAAGGGCAACGGATTTCCAAAGTTCACACGATTCTGCCAGCTCAAATCAGGGTTTATAGTCAAAGTTAGTTTTGGTTAGTCTCATGGGCCTATCACACTGAGTGTGAATCAAAACAATAGATCCCTATGGTACTATTCACACTCCGCATGATTAGTTTATTTTCCCCATCGCCCTGCAATGAAACGAGCCCTCCTATTAGATTCAAGCTTTAGATCACGTGTCCAGAGGTGCTGCTGTTGCACAAAAGGCAGACTGATGGGTCTATAGCATAGAGATCTCTTTAAAAAAACAGGAAATTTATTATATATAATCATCAAGAAAAATGCAATGTTTTATTCTTTAAGCACAGCATGCTATATTGTTTATTTTCCTAACAAGGCAAACTCAGTGGTCAAAGACAATAGGTGGTCAGCTTTTTTTCTCAGTGGTCAAAGACAATAGGATCAGCTGAATAGTGTGCCACCTAGTGTGCAGGTGTAAAACACATTCTCAGTCAGCGATTCATCTGTGATTCGCTTCATTGTATTGCATTGTGCTCAGTGTAAAAAGGCCTTCACAGAGCCAGAACTTTATTATTATTATTTTACTGCATATAGTTTGCAACTCATTCAAATAAAAATGCAATGGGAAAGCTCTGTATAGTCAACAAGGCAGTATGTTTTCTAATACTAATACTAAATACTAAAACATGTATATGTTTGAAAATCTTTGGATTCTTTGGATTTTGTGGGAATCATGTGCTTACAATGGGTCTTCCATATGAAAAGTCTTCTCATGTTTTTGCATAATTATGTACTTAATAGCAGATGGCCAGACATATCTCATTTTTCTATTGTGTTATTTTTTTCTGAACCAAAACCTTTTTCAAAGGATAATGGGTTGTTGGCAATATTAGACATTATCCATGTCTAAGTTAGTCCAAAATATGCAGTGTTGGGGGCTCTCCAGGACAGGTTTAAGAAGAACTGCTTTGTTACACATTTATTCTAATCTCACAAACTATTTTGGATGGATAGTTTGCACACTGGCTTACTAGAAACATCCAAGCAGGTGTGATGGAGCAGTTTGGAGCAGAGTTCTGCAGAAAGGAGTTCCTCCAGGAATAGCATTGGAACTCCAAGCTTTAGGTCTACTTCCAATTTCTAAATGCTAACAATTTCACAAATTTTATGTTAAAACATTTGAAGTTTTGGCAAATTGATAAATTTTTCCTGGCTGTTGTTGTGTTTCACACAGTGTTGACTATTTTTTGCTACTTTCTGAGTATGAATTGATGTCATATCCATTTATTTAGAACACTGTACTTAATTGTTTTTATTGGCAAATTCCATCTTCACACGTGTGTGTGTACATTTGCTGAAACTGTGAAAATGTGTACATTTAAATGAAAAATATTTATTAAATCCAACACACAGGGTAAATCCACACTTGGAAAGGAAGGAAGACACATGTATACAACTGGTAGACTCGACAAAGGAGGAACGCACAGACTGGAACTAAATACATGACTTAACAAGGCAATTGGGAGGAACACTGGTGAATAGAATGACCAATTAAGAGGACAGGAATGTCCAAATAAGGGGACATGAGGGAGAAACACAAAGACAGTCCATTCCAAACAATTCACCTCCCTCCTGGAAGGTGCGTTCTTGCACTGTAGAACCAACAGAGGAAGGGACGGGTGGGAACTTGGAGGATGCTCTGGAGGAGGATGGACACCCGGGAGGGGGCCGGCAGACAGAGTCAAGGGAGGTGACAATTGAGGGAGGAGCCAAGGAGGGAACAGGAGGAGCCAGAGCAGTTCAGACAGAGGGAGGATCCAGGGAGATGACAAGAGGGACTTGGAGCATGTGGCGCCAGGTGGAACCCAGGCCACACCCATAATGGCGACCAACGGTGGAGCTGATGGAAGGAGGAGCCATGGAGGAGGAACGGCTGACGACTCCAGGGGGCTGATCAAGGTGGAGTCTGGGTCTCAGAGGCTGGAGGTGGAGACTAAGGATTCTGTAGCCACTGTGACGATGGAGGATGGTAGACCCGCTGAGTTCGCACTCTTGATGGTGGTCTGAGGGTGAGCAGAGGGGCTGCCAGACGACAGCGTTGGATAAGGCAAGAAAGGGATGGTGGGTGGGGGTGCATTTGTGAGCCTCCGGGCTTAACTTGGGACCAAGAGGATGTGGGAACAGGAGCCTTCTTTTGGGTAGACATGGAAACAGAAAATTTATCTGAGCTAAACTCAGGAACGGAAGCCCTCTCTGGGCTGGACGTGGAAACCAGTGCCCTCTCTCCCTCAGAGTTGCACAGTCCCAGCTCCATACTTAGCTCGCCCTCAGCCACGGTCCGCGCTCTCACTGCCAGCGGCTTTTTTCCCCTCACGGCAGGCTTTGTAGCTGGCTCTCACACTTTGTCTGACGATCCGAGAGGCAATGGCTCCTTTGGCGATGGCTTGTTGGTCATCGGTTGTCTCAGGCTTGCGCTCGGCACAGTGGGGAGATGGTGGGTTGGGCTCTGGGTCTGGCTGTGGTCTGGATTGGGGATAGACACTCTCCAGACTCTGGATAATGGCTTCCCTCCAGCTTAGTCAGGAGGTGTCTGGGAGGTCAACAGGACGATAGTAATTTGCCCTGATCCAGAACAGTGAGTTCAGCACAGTGACGTTGAACGCTGTTAAAATGGCAAGCTGGCTGAACTTAAGCACATACTCCAACAGGGAAAGGCGTTTGCGGGCAAGGGAGGTGAACTTTGTGGCAAGGGAATCCATGGGGAAGGAAACACTACGGAAACAAAACACTCTGAATGGAAAACAGAAAACAAACGCAGAATTAACTGTTTTGGTCGGGTCTTTTGTCACGATACGCTGCCAGAAGGAATGAAGGAGCCGTGGACAAACAAAACGGTCAATTATTAAATTCAACACACAGCAATCCACACTTGGAAGGGAAGAAAGACACACATGCACAACTGGTAGACCCGACAAAGGAGGAACGCACAGACTGTAACTAAATACATTACTTAACGAGGCATTTGGGAGGAACACAGGTGAACAGAATGAATAATTAAGAGACAACGAGAACAGGACTGAGCAAATAAGGGCATATGAAGGAGAAACTATAATATAATATAATATAATGCTAAGAAAATATATCGTCCAGGCAATTTGCCATTCTATTTTTATTGTACTTTGATTCATGGCCCACTAATTTTAATCTTTAATACTTTAAATCTCACATAAAGTGAGTGAGGCAGGTTGGGTTTTGGCTGAAGTCTAATGGCATGATCTCATACTAACTGATTAATTGAAAGTTATTACTGTTTATATTGTTCATCTTCAAAGCCTCCTGAGGGTCCATTACACACACAAACTTTCAACAACCCTTAACCGCAGCAAGGGGGACTGAAACTCTCAATGTGCCTTTGTTTGGAAAGGAGACACTCAGTGTTTTTCTATTTCTGAGTGTGAGTGTTTGCCGGTAGGAGGGTCTTTTGTCTCTCTGATTGTATTTAGCAAACACACAGCAGGTCTATCAGCATATGAACGGCCGAACAGCAGAGGTTATGCTTAATAGAAAGGAAGAGAACCACGAAACCACAGAGTGCACACACTACACACATCTACATGAATGTGTGCACATCTATGGACACGAATGCAGGCACTCATACACTTACAGTGTTTACCCTGGACATCAGCCCAACATACCAGTGCTGTTATTGAATGCATACACTGAATCCTTACATTCATGAACTGCACCCGATGCACATCTCTATTGTGTGTATGCTTTTGGAAGAGGAATGTTAAACACACACACTGAGCATGCTGCTCACTCTTTTAATTTGCAGCATTTCTTTATGGAGCTGTCAGAATGATCAGAAGCTGAAGAGCAATTGGTGGTAGGGGGTAAAACTGTTATGTTTAGCAGCACTTTCACCACCTTATTATACCTCAAAAATAAAACTTTACACACACAAAAAGCACACATTTTTATGCATTTCTTATTTATATGTTTAAAACTAATGTAACAAACTGTAATGCTGGTCTTTGAAAAAGTTTGAAACAGTTTCTGTTATGTTGGTATTTTACATGATGCATTTTATATTAATCTATACTAGTTAATAGTTAAATAGTGATGGTAGAAACTCTGTTTTGAAACATGGAATCACTGCATTTCTAACATGTGGGGCCACTCTCCATTACTGAATCAATTTCAGCCAGTGAGTTATTTTTTAGACCTCGCAATCATCAACAAAACCTCACTAAACCGCATAACACTCCATCATACTTCAGTAATTATCAAATGGCTCATATCATTGCATGTCCATTTGCTCTCAGAATGGAAAATGGCCTGACCAGCATGTGTGCTTTACTGTGCAGGATAGCAGACCTCCTGCTGGAGCTTTGACCTTCCTCTGCTGACTCTGTAACGAGAATAACAGGTCAGGCAGTAGGTTATTGAGGTCATTGCCATTGTGTGTTCTGCTTGTACTTCGATTCTCATAACAATGAGACTTGTGACCTTTGTGTTGCCTTTCTGTTGTCCTTGGCAACCCCTGACCTTACCAAAGATCTGCTTCTAGTCATTGATCTATAGCCTGTATTCTGTCAGGTCCTGTAGTGGAGAGGCTGAATGCACTCTCTTTTGCGGTTATGAATATGAAACTCTTGTATTCATGAATTTTGAAGTGCAAGCAGTAAAATCATTTCAGTGTGCTTCCGAAATACTTCTAAAAAGTGCTTCTGACGTGCACAAAAGTGTGAGTCAGGCCCTCACACTGTCTGCCAGTAAAGTCTATGTGTAAACTCTCTCACCCTGAGGCTGAAATATTTTCTTTGCATCTGTTGCTAGTTAGAATTTTACCTTTGTTACACACATTCTCAGCATGGTTGTCTCTTGTTTATGATAATGAACCACTTTTATGGCTAAATAGGTTTTTATCAACAGCATATGTGACATGGTGTCTGTTATCACAGACAATAATTGTAAATTGTCCTGCAGTTTCTATATACAAATAATTGTGTTAATTAATTGTGTTATGAGTAATCCACTTCCAAAAATCAAACGGAGCAAGCTATGTATGTTAGAAAGAATTTTTTGTTGTTGTTGTTATTAAAAATGACAGAATTTCTATTAAAAATCTATTTTCAAATGGTGTTATTGCCTAATAATATTTCACTACGGCTTCAATACTGAATTAAATTTTGAGTTGATCAGAAATTTCAGGCTTAAATAATTTCATCCATAAACATCAAGAAAGTCAGTTTATCACGTGTAAAAGAACGCTTACAGCCTGTTGCTCCAGTACTTGGTGTTGTTGCACAGAATTGGAATAGTCAGCTAGCTAACATTTAACATGGACATGCCATGCCGTTTGGTTCTCACGCTGACCTCCGCAGATTTACCCACTGTCAAAACAAAGTAACCTTGAATAGCGAGTATTAAGGAAAGCGACAAAGCCTGTGCCAAAATCTTGTATAACATTTTGTTCTCATTTTGTTGTTGTTGTTGGAAGATCTACTTTCTGTCAGTGAGCCTTAGTGCAATATGACAGATCTGCTCTGGTGATCAGCGTAAACATGTTAATACAATGAAAAAAGGGGGAAATAAAGGGAAATTCTTAAATACATGCATACATGCAATTAGATATGTTTCCCCAATTAGTTCACTCCTAAGAAGTAGTAATAGTAATAACCTATTTTAATGAAATAGTGGCAATACAGTTTCATGGAAATATTTATTTTATATTTAAAACTATTTATGGCTGGTAAATAGCCATGGGTGGTGTGCCAAAAAGTTTGATTTGTGTCCTGATAACATGTAGGTGTAATATGAATAGCTTACTAAACCTGTATAGCTTAGAAAAGCTTATTAAAACATAACCAGATATCCAATAACTTAAATAGTTTCACCTCTAAATTATTGAACAACTCAAGTGTTTTCTGTGATAATTGACAGCAAGATACAGATAACATTTTATTGAGGCCAAAATATTTATTTAAAATATTTATTACAACGGTCTTTGGCTGAGAAGGATGGCTCTATGAACTTGAGTATGTGTGTGTGTGTGTGTGTGTGTGTGTGTGTGTGTATGTATGTGTGTGATGCTAGTGGCAACAGGATTTCATCTCTACGAAGCTGAAGGCAGGGCAGCTCATATTAGTCTTTTATGTGCTGAGACAATAGCTGTCTTTGTGCAGAGAAAGAATGGCTTGTATTATTGGGCTGTATAAGGTGTATTGTGTGTGTACGTTTGTGTGTTTTTGTGTTTGTGGGTGTGTATATCCTTTGTGCCCTAGGAAATGGATACACTGGCCTGAATTGCATTCAGACACACAAAAACTGCATGCACTGCAACACAAAGACTCGAGTCCTGCTGTTCGAGGGGTTTAACTCATGACTTCATGGCCGATGGACCCTCCTTTCCTGAAACCATGGTGACAAGAATCAGATGCACCGCAGAGTCGAAGACAGCAAGAAACAACACAAACTCAGAGCAATAGACATTTCTCTCTCTGTGTCTTTGTCTTTCTCTCTTTCCCTCCCTGTCTGTCCCCAATGTGTTTCCAGTCTGCTGCATGAGCTGAAGGTTACTGAGCTCCTCTATGATCAAAGAGTTTACTATTCAGACCACTGACCCTCCAGCCCACAGCTAACCAGAGAATCAGAGCACTGAGGGCCCCTTTACATCTCCTGTGCACTCTCAGCCTCTATTTTCCTGTCCATCTCATACTCACTTGTGATATATTCACACATCAGACAGTGTAAAGGAGTGTGGAGGAAAGAGAAGGAGCTGTCCCCGCTGTCACTCACTGTACAACATCTTCACTGCCCTATATGTTGGCAGTGAACATGAAACAGCAGAAACTCATTTTAGTTCTGTAATGTGACATATTTCTAAATAAATATGATATTCAGTGAGGAGAGATGCATTTTATCAATTGGGTATTAATTGGATTATGAATCAATGGTTGATTTGTTAGCATCAGCAGTCCTGACAGAAAAATGTGAACATAAGTCATATATTTAATGTAAAATGAACTGAATTGCAGTAATTATAATCACATGGGCTGGATGTTAAACTGAGTGTTCATGGACCAAGATGGAAAATGTAAAATTGTATACAAATAATGCAAATGGCATTATAATAAACAGAAATGCAAGATATGCATTTTGTGAGTTTGCTGATGTGCACGATAGTTCATAGTTAGAATGTGTGTTAAAGTAAACGAGTCTGACTACATATTGACTTCAACTTCAAAAATCAATCTGCAATCAGTCTAAAATCAATAATTAGCATTAGCATATTTGGGAATCAATAGACTGTGATTGGCCATTCAATTGATGATGGTTTATCAGTAACCCCAGGCATGTCCAGGATTACTTTATCTAATCCTTCTACAAGTGAATATTCATTCATTCTTTATAAATATTTACATTGCTCTCTGACTGAGAAGAAAAACATGCACTGATTATCATTATCATTACTGAACATCTTTATGCATTTGCATTTTCTGAATAAAAATCTAGTCTACTGACCGTAATGCTTGTTACTAAAATATGCATTTATTATTTTTCTATTTTTGTTTGTCTCACGCTCAGCGGTGTAGGTGATATGCAGCTGTGATGTTGCTGGTCTACAAACAGCATGTTAAATGTTGTTTAATCATGCATAAATCAAGTCAGAGTGTGAACCATAGTTCACACTGTTCTTTTCTCTTTCTCTTTGTATAAATAGCATGTCATAGTTTATTAGATTGGCACTCCAGTGGCGGATTGGTTGTGTGTTTTGTTTTGTAGTTAACATGTAGTTCTTTAAATTCTCGTTCACTTCTGTTCACTGCCATTAACAATCATACACACACTGGCTGGGACAGTACAGAGTCCTGTTAAGCAGCTATGCGTCCTGCAGAGACCCTAAGAAAGAAAGACCCCCAGCAGGCTTTTAATAAACCTTACTCAGACCCTCTGCACGACACACATAACGCAGGATCTGAAGTGCCCCTTCTTCTCAGAAATGGAGAATAAAGCTTTTACCAAAGAAAATCTCGAACAGGCAGGTCACATTTGTAATATATATATATATTTTCTATTCTTTTTCTGCCTTGCAGAGTGATAAATTATTATTATTATTATTATTGTGAAGTATTTTGAATATTCTATGTAGTCTTTCAGTTATTTTGTAATAATAATAATAATAATAATAATAATAATAATAATAATACCAACATGCAAGGATTAGAAAATGACTAAATGTAAAATATATTACACATTTTTTGTGTCAGATTATGTTCCATATGTGACCTTGGACCACTAAACCTGAACCACATAAAAAGTTATAAGGGTACATTTTTTCTAATAGAGTTTTTGAAAGATTGTTAGGATAGGATCATATTTGGCAGAGATACAACTATTTGAAAATCAGGAATATGAAGGTGCAAAAAAAAAAAAAAAATATTGAGAAAATTGTATTTAAAGTTGTCCAAATAAAGTCCTTAGCAATATTTATGTTTGGCCATTTACGAAATATCTTCATTGAACATGATCTTTACTTGATATCCTATTGATTTTTGGCATAAAAGAAAAATCTATAATTTTGACCCATACAAAGTATTGTTGGCCAGTGCGACTTATGACTACTTTTATGTTCCAGGGTGATATATTTCCTGATATTTTTAATGTAAATAAAAATACAGAGAATAATATATTGTGCGGTTTCACTTTATTTTGATGGTCCCTTTAACAATTGTTTTTGGCTATAAGTAACATTGCACCTACATTTCTTAATAGTGTATTAGTAGACTTGTAGGGTTAGGGTTAGAATACGTTGACATTACTTACAGTCAGTAGAGTGTCTGCTGGGAGACCATCACAATAAAGAGTTAGCAGATATTAAGCAGACAGTCTACTAATAATCTAATGAGAGTTTGTTGAGATGCAGTTGCAACATTACTTAGTGTCAACAGAATGTTCAAAAGGGACCATCAAAATAAAGTGTTATCTATTGTGCTAACATATTACAATATACTGAGTAAAATATAAGCAATTATCGCTTTTCACATTTTGAAAAATGTTACTGTATTTTTTTTTTACTTACCGATAATATACTTCTATAGTTTTATTTATTTATCTTTATTTATTTATTTATGTATGTATGTATGTTATGTAGTGTGTGTATTTATTTAGTTATTTTCTCAATCTAATAAATTAAAAATGTCATCAGCGCTAATAGTCGTGCTAATAGTCTCATAGGCAGCGCACCGACATATAGCGCCGTTGAGCTGTTGGCGTCTGAAGTTTGAGTCCCAGCTTGTGGATCTTTCCTGATGTTGTCCTCCTCTCTCTCTCTCTCTCTCTCTCTCTCTCTCTCTCTCTCTCTCTCTCTCTCTATCTCACACACACACACACACATTTCACTTCCTGTCTCATATAGTGTACTATCCTAAAACAAAGGCAAAAATCCCATAAATAAATCTTTAATTAAAAATATAAATGTCAAATCTCATTTTCCACTCACTGTGTTGCCATCAACAAGACATCCAATTGTCCAAAAATCCTTTTTACATGTATGAATTTTTTTATTTTTTTTATTTTTAGGAAACATGATTTTCTTCACACTATCATGCATATTTTCATATATGAAATGTATAAGATTACATTACAGTGTATAAGATAAAGTTTATGTATATGTGTTCAGTTTTATGTAAATCCACGATAGAGAAATTCAGTAAAGCAATATAGTGCAGCTTTTGTCTTCGTTGGATATATTTTTAATATGTATCAATATATAGCCATGCATGGTGCATGAATGTATTGCCGTATATTAAATATATATATATATATATATATATATATATGGAAAAAATATAATGTGATATATTAAATAATATATATATTATTTATATATATTAAATTAATATATATATAATATTATATATAAGCTTGAGTTTCCAATATATGGAAATGTATTATTTAATATATCACATTATATTTTTTCCATTGTATTCCCATTTTGTTTCATAATGGGAGACATTGCTGTCCCTATTTGATGTCATGCTGACAGCTCAAATACATGATTATTAATGTATATGTTCAGTGTCTGAACACAGTGTGCGGAGGAGGTTGATACTGTAATTGAGTTTATTGGTCTGTAGATGTAATAATACACGTAAGCCCTTTGTTCTACAGTGAATGTGTTTTTATTGCTGTGTTTGTGTGTAGGGATGGGAGCAGCGTGTTATGACAGTGATCAGGTCGTCTTGTGTTGTCTGGCTGCTTTTTTTTTTTGTGGTTGGGTTTTTCCGTGACCCTCCTCCTGACAGCACACACATGCACTAACACACACTTTGCCCCAGGGACAGGCCCAGGTGAGTGTGTGCCACAATGACGTATGTCTTTAGAGCTCCTTTATGTCTCTGTAAGAGGTGAAATATAAGCATTTTTACCTATGCAGACCGACACACAATCCATCAACACAGCCTAGAGAGAGTGAGTTTATGAAGTGTAAACTTGTGTGCTTTTAACACACACTTCATTTGAACGATGTATTATTGGCTTAAAGCAAGGGTGTCAAAGTCATCTCAGCGCCTGCTTTTCTGGAGCTAATAAAGTCTGGAATTAATTTATGCTGCTTTTGGAAATTAGGAATATAAATTTAAAAACAATATTGAGAGTAAAAAGGATGTTCTTAGCTATTACTTCAGTTGTTTCAATTATTCATCTGAAACCAAAGTTTAACTTTACATTAAAGTCACCTGATTCTCAGTCAAACTCCGATTCATCATTAAAGTATACTTGCAAACAATAATGTTTCAGTTTAATGTTTAAAAAAAAGGAAAAGAAAAAGAAAAATCAGGTACCTAACCATATCATCCTTATTGTGAAAATTGAGTTTTGCTTGAACAAACACCTACAGATCCAGTTTTAGGTGAAAAGCATGAGTTCAGGCATTTGTGTGAGTGCTGAAATGCCACACATAATTAAATGAATCATTCTTGAAACATGAAACAAAATATTTAATTAGATTAGAAAATGATAAAGTTATTATTCATTGTAAAATCTTCCTAGACTTGCCTTAGCTAAAATAGAATAATCTATTAATTAAAATGAAAGTGAAAGAACTTTGAAAAACAGACTAAAAAATATTATTATAGTATGATTTACATATCACAGTAATAATTTTTGTTTTGACATATAACATTTTCAATTTTTTACCGTAAATCATCCCACATTCCAGATATGATTAAAGGCCTTTTGCAAGACAGTTTTACTTTAAACCTCTCAAATGCTTTGCCCCATACACATCTACTGGAACATTCTATTAAAGCAACACATTTCTAGCATATCAATATCTATATTTGCACATTTTGTACCACTGATGGTTGTCCAGATTGTCAAGGTTTGGACTTCTGTTTGATGTTTGAATGAATCTTTTATTTTATACCCATGTGGACTTGCCTGAACTTTGCCCACCATACTTTGGGTCCTCAATGTGAAAATTTTGTAATGTACCACTTGAGGATCAAGGCCAAAAAAAAAAAAAAGGGCAAAGAAACACCTATGTACTAAATGTGATCTCACTTTTTTTAAACTGGTTTTACAGACATTCACACTACAGGATGTAGGTGGCCCAAATCTGAAGGTGACCCTGTGGTGAATATGGGTAACAGGACATCTTGTTTTCAATATTCTAGGGCTTCTGGTTTTCATACGTAATCAATTATAAAAACATTCTCTATTGATCAAATGTTTTTCACTGTTTGCAGGATTGGTTTACACTCTTGTGTGTTTGTATGAATATGAAAGAGAATGAATAGAACACAAAGTTCTATAGAACACCTTGATCCTTTTTGAAGCTTGCCAACACCAGTCATGATTTTATCTGCACAGTGTGAATGATATTTGAAAACCTCTAAAAAAAGTGGTCCTACATTAGTGTCACTTCCAATATGCAGCCTTGCAACACTAGTGTGAAATGCTGAGTTAATGTGTCTTTAGCATCACACGTCACTGTGTTATTATCATGAATACAATTTTAAATTTAAAATTTGAAATGGAAATGAACAAGTCTGCCATCACTTACTCCACCTGTGTACTTCCAAACATTACATACTTTATGGTGCTTTGTTTTTTTGACAACTCTGAGCCCAATTGCCTATACAGTTTTTCACTTTTCTCATTTCGTGTTCCATACAAGCAAGAAAGTCATGCAAGACACACATGGTTCTATCATAATCTTCTGAAATGACTAAAATATTCTTATGGCTTTGAGTGCATTTAGCGAATGTTAGGTGCATTTTAAAATACTTCTCATTGGAAAAAAGTATTCTCTAGAAGACCATGAAGTGTATTGTAGACACCATTCTCAGAGAACAGGCCAAATGATAATGATACCTTTTCACATGAAAGACAGAGAGGAAGGAATTTGTGCAGCACAGGGTAATTGCTACTTTCTAATCACTGAGAAAAGACTTTGGACATTTGTCAAAGTCTGAAGCTTTGGGGGTTGGGGGAGGTTAATTCCAGTAGAAGTACAAATCTAATGAAGTAATGGTTAAGACAAAGTTTACTAGAGAAAAGACAAAGATTCTCAACCTTCTTGGAAAACATGGGAAATATTACCTAGACTCACCCACCATACAGTAATGATAATTTAGTTATTTCTGGTTTACAGTAATTTGGTGACCTTGGGTGTCACGGTTGGTAAACCGTGATCTCAGGGTTTTTCCACTATGTGGGTGAAGTCTGTGTGTTACGCGTCAGCACTGATTGGTTTTGTGGGCATCTCCGCTAATTGTCATCAGCAACAGCTGTCACTCATTACTCATCCCTATATATTGGCCTGTCTAGCATCTTGTGTTTGTGAGAGCGTTGTTTCATGTACTTCGTCTGATGTTTGCTTTCTTGTGTGTTTCTGCGTTGGATGTCCGTGTTTCCCCGGAACCCGTCCACTCTTCGCACATCACCATCAGTATCATCACTTACCTTCGGCTCGCTTCCCCGCAGTTCCTGTGTCACCCTCTCCTGCTGCCAACTTATCTCCGCCATTTGGATCATTCACTCACCTGCATCTTCCTGGACTGTGTATTCCCTTCAGCATCATCGGTGTTTCCTCCTTATGTACTGTATCATTCATTTTCATTAAATATTATTAACTCGCACTTGCTTCCTGCCACTCCTTTCACTCAGTCGTTACATTGGGTCCCTCTTGAGCAGCTTGTTTTTGTAAAGGCAAACTCTGTCTCTTCGCTCTCTCCTTCTGTTTTTCGGAATATCATATCCCAGGGATCCCAGCTGCCTTGTATAACATTATGGGGATGTTCAAACACACAAGAGCATCTGAGAGCAGCAAACACCCAGGAATGTGTGAATGCAAAGGATGTGGAAGCCTCAGTCTGAAGAGAGAGAGACCGTAACAGTGAAAGAGCAAGCAGGGATGAAGGCTGCATATAAATGTGGCTTTCGAGAGCTGGGCCTCTCTGGGAATTTGCCACAGCTCTGTGTGAGGAAATGTAGTGACCACAGTATGTGTGTATGAGAGAGAGAGAGAGAGAGAGAGAGAGAGAGAGAGAGAGAGAGAGGTGTGATTCTTTTAGGATACCTGCTAAAAGCAGATGAAGAGCCACTTCTCCTAACAAAGAGAGGAGAGCATTGCCTCACAAACAGCCATCTGATTTCTGTCTCAAATCAGATGTCTCAAATTAGGCCTGTTTAAACCCCCTCAGGCCTGCATTTGGCTTTTAATGCATGGAGCACTGTGTTAAACAGGACATTGATTGTTTGAGGTTTCAGTCAGAGGTCATATCAGTTAAATTGCATGTCCAAACACTCATCCCTGGATAAACTCCAGAATCACAGAGGATGACTGCATTTATCTCTGAAGAATGCGGGATTATCCATAGCGTGTATCTACCTGTGCTAAGATAAAGAAAACGTTTCTTTTTTTCTACTTTTTTTTTTTTATACAGGTTGAAGGCATTTGGTTTTATTAATGGTTCTAGGACATCTGCATTTGCCAGTTAACTAAATAGCTACTAGTTATTTTAGTTTAGTTCTGTGTTGATTCAGTTTAGTTCAGTAAAAGTACAGGTCTGTTATATGCAGCTCTACAGAAGGCAACTCAAGTGATTCAGTTCAACTGAATTTAATAGCAGTGTCAGTGTTGCAAAATGAATCCGTTATGAAACAATTCTTATTCAGCTATAAAGTAGAAATACAGACGAAGATAGCTCATTCCTGGTTAAGTTTTGTTTTCATTTAATAGCGAATAAAAAATAATAGCCTAAACTTGCAGAACAGTCTTTTTGGTCCAATTTAGGAACCAATCAGACTCATTAATTAGTTCTTAACCAAGAGAGTCAAAATTATATTTGATAAAAGTTATCTGTGTGCATGGATTTTTGACAGTTGCTTGGGTGGCCCTTAAAGTATGATTTGAAATCTGCCATTTTGGGTATTCTGCTTTCCATGATTTCTGTTTAGTTCTGCATCCTGCTTGTTTTGAGCAAATAACAAGTCACATATACTAACACACATTGTCCATTTAATGCTTTTAAGTGCCCTGTAAAAATAACTGTGCACTGGCAACTTGTATACCATTAATATGTCATTCATTATATTATAAAAGTTGCTTGCAAATTTTTTTTTTATTGCATCAGAGTTCTCATAAAAAAATACTCATTATGGCCAGATGATATAGTTACAGCATCTACCAGCAGGGGCAAACAGGGCTGTGGTACCCAACAAAACCTTGACTCTTTTTCTCCAACAGTATTGGGTTCCAAACATTTTAACATTTATTTGAGATTTATGGTCCTCACACAGATTAATAATGACTCAGCAAGAAGAAAGGAATGGTTTGATGTGACAACTGCATTATTAATAGCTTACATTTAAAGCTGTGGGATCCGGGATGTTCTGGTACTAAGCATCTATTGTTCCCTCCTCACATCCCTGAGCTTGTTTGTGTGTGTTCAAAGTCTAAAATTTGTGGTGAAAATGATGATGAATGTCTAACTCAAGGTGCTTTTGTGTTCATGTTAAACGGTGAGAAATGACTTTTATGCGTGTATGTGTGTAGTACATCTGGAGTGTTTGGTCAGACTCCATTAACCAATGCTTGGTCTGCAGGTACAGTGACAACACCATGAATCACAGCCCATAAGCCTGAGGACTATGTGTGTGTGTGTGTATGTGTGTGTGTGTGTGTGTGTGTGTAAGAGAGATGGCAGTGCTTGTTGAAATATTCCCCCGCTGGCTGATTTAATTACAGTTCACGCAAACCCCCTTTACAGACAATAGCTGTGATTTCTCACCATTTAACATTTAATATTATTTTAAACCCTTGGAACTTGGAAATCCAGTTTTTTCTCTCTTTATAGCTTTTAAAAGTGTGAAGTTGATGAATTTAGAGATGCAGATTCCCCGAGAAGGTTTTAGCATGCTTGGAACATGTATAATTGCAAACTTAGACCACACTGTCCAAATTCACAACCTGTAACTGCACAAAACTGTGGTTCATGGCCAGAATAAGCTGCAGTTTGGTATGGCTATCCAGCTTATTTAACCAAACAGAAGAAAGCTGTTTCTCTGAATTTTTATAAAGAAAATGTAACCTAAAATGTATATTTGCTGAATAGTTAGTCACCCTCAGGGCATCCAATCTTCATTGGAAGAGATTTGAAGAAATTTACATTACATTACATCACTTGCTAACCAACTGACCCTCTGCAGTGAATGGGTGCCCTCAGAATGAGAGTCCAAACAGCTGGTAAAACCATCCCAATAATCCACAAGTAACCATCATGATTCATCAGTTAACATCTTGTAAAATGAAAAGCTGTGTGTTCATAAGAAACGTATCCATCATTAAGGCATAAGTAAACTGACAAAATGCCAGTTCGTCACCCATAATAATTCATCCTCCAGTAAAAAAGCTGATCTCCTGTTGTCCTGTCACATAAAAATCTACCAAAATATTTGCTCAAAACTGTCTTGGACCATTTTTTTCTTATAAACAGTGCTTGACCTGTGCATATTGGTTTCCTGATTCAGATGAAATTTTCACTTATTCACATTTTAGCTGGTGACCCGAGTTCAGTTTCCATCGTGAGGTCCTTTGCTGATCCTGTTTCCCTCTCTTTGCCCCATACTTTCCTGTTTCATCTGTAATGTCCTATCCAATGAAAGTACAAAAAGGCCAAAAATATAACTTAAAAATGATTAAGCTATGATTATTGTGATTTCATCGGCTGTTTGGACAGACTTTCCCAACTTTCCACTTTGTTTATCTTAACCATAACTAAAAAGGCCAAAAATATAACTGAAAAATGATTAAGCTATGATTATTGTGATTTCATCAGCTGTTTGGACAAACTTTTCCAACTTTCCACTTAGTTTATCTTAACCATAACTATACACATTCTGTGGTAAATTCTTGAATATACCAGCCTAGATGTGTCTGACCCAAACAATTAAAAGATTGGCAACTACTGAAATTCTAGAGAAGTCTCTCATATGATCTTGGATACCTGATGCTATCTCTCTCTCTCTCTCTCCGTGTGTGTGTGTGTGTGTGTGTGTGTGTGTGTGAGAGCTTATGTGTAGGTGGCTGTAGTCTGAGTCAGTGGAGCAGATGTTGGGTGCTCAGCTTACAAATGACTTTGGAGGATTTCCCAATGAGATGTGGAATGGCTTATTCTCCATCGAGATTTCAAAACAAGGGTCTAAAAATAAAGTCGGTGCTAAGTCTCTCATCAGAGAAGACATCAGTCGTGCAGCTTTGAGTTTCAGCCCACAGATTCAACATGCAGAAAGATTGACAGCATGTGTTGGGGTTCAGTATTTATTTGCACATTATTTGTATTTCAGAAAATTTGAATTGGGCATGAAACTTGCTTCAGATTTAAAGGAAGAGTTCACCCAAACATGAACCCCCTCCCCATTTACCCTCCCTTTAGAGAGTGCAGTCACAACAAGTTTGCCATCAGGGATGGCAAATTCCAAGGTTCTTGGGTGTCCCATGACTGCATATTATATTATCATCTGTCTTACAGAGTATGTGTTACAGAGGTATCATTCTTTATGATCAAAGAAGGAAAGAAAACATTTTCTGTGCAGTAATATTTTATTTCAACTATACATGCCGTTAAAAAAAGTCAACAAAAATATTCTTAAACAATGACTGTAATTATTTACACTTTCACAGTACAGCTTTACAATATCTACACATTAAAATATTCCAGAAAGGAAAAGCTGTATTTCACTGCCAATGTTTGCACAGTATTAAAAATAAAAGGTTGACCAGTCTGGTTTCTTTGCACGTATTGACTGAACAGTAAAGGCTTGAAGTCAGATTGCAGATTTATATTGCAATATACAAGGCAGCTCAACACAGGACACCTTGAACCAGAACACAGGATCAACTCTCTCTCCTTTAATAAAATTGATCTTTAGCAGGTGATGATGCACCAGCCTCCACTCAGCCATTCTAATATAATCAGAACATGTAAACAAACATGAAGCTTTGGGAATGAACAGGCAAGTTTCCCCTTAATATACTAAAATCCCCAAGTAATTTCAAACAAACTGTGAGTCTATAATCATTGATAATTGTAGATGTGCTATAAAATCACATCTTGATTTGACCCCATTAAATGTTGTGAAATATTGTGAGCTGAGAGTTAGATGATATACATTTTAGATTCATAAAACCTTCACTGCATGGCATGTCATCATTGCAAATTAGAACCTTCCCAAAATGCATGAAAATAAAATGGCAATAAGAAAATGGCCAAGTAATTATTATAATGTTTATTTTATTTTATTTATTTTTTTTATCCCATTTCTATAAAAGAAATGTAATTCTGAAGGTCCAGCCATATCATGGTCTCCCCATCCAGGGCCATAGTCACTGCAAATACTGAGGGGATGCATCTGCTCACACTCCAAATTGTCAGATTACTGGTCAATCATTATGGGTTTTGCAATAACCAAGTCCTAAAATTTCACTTTTGGGTAAACTCCCTGCTCATATCCAACCAAGAATTATGTGTCTGATGATAGTGAAATTTCCAAAACGAAAACTGCGCTCCCATGACTCTAATAAGGCACACAAATACACTGATCCAGGTTAACTTGCCTTGAAAGTATCCACACTTAAATAGTTGTATATTTACAATAACGCTATCACTGGCACAACTCTGCAAGACACACTGGTAGGTATTGCAGTGATTGTACACTTAAAGTGTGTATGAAATTGAGGCCTCTGTTCTTTTATACAAGCAAAGTGAAAATTTAACTAGTATGGAGTTTAGGGTCTAGTATGGAGCCGAGGATGGGTTTTGCCACAGAGTTGACTAGTGCTTTATAGTAAGGAATGTGGTGTTTGCAGTTTTATCTAATACTTTGCCCAGTGACCAAAAAGCTAGGTCTCTCAAATGGTGTAAACTGCAAGGAATATTCAAGAATGTAAAAGGAGAATAAAATTGTCTTGAACTTCACAGAACCAACAGCAGTGCTTGCTTGGCATGAAAGAAAGGAGAGAGGTTGATCAATGATCTGCCTTACGTCATAGTTGAAAGTTGACTTTATTGGATTACAGGATTCCCAGTAATTTTCTGGAACTAAAAATGACCAAAGAGAACATTTTTCATTTAACCAGCGTGATCCTGTGCTGAGCCTTTGGGTTTAGAAGCTTGACGCAGCTTGACACACCGAACTGCTGCATGAAATGCCACACTGGAGTATGTTAAACATTGTCATGGTCTACACTTAGCAGCACAAATGTTGAGGACACTTTCACCCTGTGAGTTTTAAAATCAGTAGTCCAAGCAGGAGCCCTGGACATTTTGCACACAGAAATGATTAATTAATGTCTGGACTTCTGTGTCCAAACACATCTGATGTTAATGCACCATAAATGGGATGTAGGTTTATGTCAGCGATGACTCAAGCTTGTTCTCAGTTTACTGAAAAAAAACATGGTAAATGAATGCACACTGGTTAGCCCCAGAGTCTAATCAAACACAGACACACAGCATGTCCCTTCCACTCTGCCTGTCTTCTGGAGAGATATCCAAGCAAGAATATCATATTTTCCAAACAATCTAACAAATACAGTTCACATTGATGGGGAGAACAGTGTATAGGGGAGCATACGCTGCCCTGATGACTGCAGCAACTAAGCAGCTGCTTTATGCTGCATGTCAGCTGTGACCCATGACCTCAGGCGTTCCTGCCGCCTTAAAGATCAGAATCCGTCACCTGCCACTTAAGCGTGACAGGACAACGTCATTGAGAACTGGCACAACTACCCGAAACAGAAGCTCTGCCATCCGATTAATATCCCTTCATAGGGAACGGAGACTGGCACGCCATATCTCTGCGGGCCAAATGCTTTTACTCCCACTGTCCATTCATTGAGTAAGATCCTGGTAAGCATTTCAGTAGCTATACTTGTTCACTGCCCTCATTTGTGCAGTCTGTGGTGCAAAGCCATTGGGTTTGGGGGGCACATCGGGCTTTAATGATGCTGTCCGTTTGATGGACGTTCGTGGTAAAGATCCATGACCACTGTAGCTGCTCTGCCGGGATACGGAAGGTGTCATAGCCATCGGTACCCCATGAGAGTCTAGTCTAGTGGGTGGGCTAGGAGTTGGGGGCATGTACCCACCTCTGTTCATACTAGGTTGCCGGGACACTATGGCCCCGCTAGGGGAGTGCAGCCCTTTGGGCGGCGAGGATATGGAGTGCCGCTGGGATGAGCTGCGGTGATACCTCTGTCTCTCGAGAGTTCCCATCTGCCCTGTGGGTGATGTTGGTGTAGTCGGCACATCCAGTCTCTTGGTCGGGCTATTCCTGGGCAGAGAGGAAGAGGGAGAGTACAAGGAGGCCTCTCGGCTTGGGACTTTGGGGGGAATCTCTGTTGGGCTTACAATGGGTTCCAGCATCAGGTGCTGTCGGGATTTGGGCATCTCCACCATGATGGCCTTTGGGTTGCTATCATTCAGGTGCTTCAAGAGGTCATTCAGGGTGTTCCTGGCATCCACAGTGCGCCGCTGGTCTTTACGGCCAGATTTGGAACCATGTTGATCACTAGTATGGATCCTCTTTTCTGCTTGGGGCCCTTCAGAAGTACTGAAGGATGCCCTGTTCTCATGTGTGGCATTGGGCAGTACCACGGCACTGGGGATGTGGGGGTTATTGATGGTAGAATGGGGAGGGGGACTGGAGGAAAGGTACTGCGGACTCTTGGGTGGCCCATCTTTGCGGGAGCCACTTATCTTTCCATGAGCTCTCTCCCATTGGTTCTTAATTGGCTGAAGGCCCTTCTGTTGAAGCTCAGGTGTTGATTCAGGTGTAGGCAGTGCTGCTAGTTCTGGTGGCTGTCCACTCAGGAGCATCGTCTTTGTGTCTCCGGTGGTTGGCACCTCCCTCCCATTGCTCAACAGGTTGGTGTAAAGTTTGGGAGTATCCATATTGGGTTGGTACTCTTTCACAGGACTGTCAAACAGACCGTTGAGCTTGGCAAAACTGCCAGTGGAATCAGTGCAGGACTGTGCTGACTCTTCATCTTTTTGGATCTTGCGTGGAGTGCGAAGGAAGGCATCTCTATAGCAGTAAACGACCATGCCAGCGATGAATGCACCGAGCAGAAATGCAGCTAACACACAGGAGATAAGGATATTCATGTGCACCATCTGGTTAGATTCACCTGCTTGTATTTCCCACACACCTGCAACACAGATAGCCAGATTCCATGTTAACAGACTTGCACAGTTGATCACTGAATAGCTTTCTGTTAAAGCCAAAAGTCCTTTCCCCCCACAAAGGATGCTTAAAAATTTGGTGTCAATCAAAAACATACAACTGTTATTTCCAGCATATAAAAAGCTTTTTAAAGAAGTCTACTTAGCATTCAGAAAATACATTGAGTAGCCTGTTATTATATTAGTGAAGGAGGCAAATTAGTAAAGTGGTGTGGTAGAACATTTTATTGCACATGGGTTGCAGCGACAGGTGAGTTAGTATGTTGTTGTTTTACATGAGAGTTTTCCCAAAGAGAATTAAGCCCGCCGTCTTCGTCTAGCACCCAGGGGTGAGTGATGTTAGTGTCCGCATATATTCAAAGGAGTTAGCTGGTGAATAATGTTGCTCGAAAGGTGATTAAAAGTGTTGCTTAGTGGCAAGGCCTTTGGAAGATTCTCTAAAACTCAAAACCAAGGGCAGAGAAAGAAAAGCATGAAAGAAGATACAGATGTAGCCATTTAAGACAGATTGAACAAAAAATGCCATAGAAAATGGATTAAATGAAAACATATAGAAAATAAAGTTAAACGTGGAGGAAAAACCATAGTAACAAAAGATTTTTAAAAGTAAGGAAAATAATAATAAAAAGCTTTAGACGCTGATGGAATCTAAGTATAGCTGCTTGTATCATCTCTATGCACTTCAAGAAAACAAGGCATAGTGCTGACTTGAAAGTTTTCAAGAGCACTTGTACTAGGCGTCTGCATCTCTACTTTGCTAATGTAGTGTGACTGACTGCAGAATTGCTTATCGTGCCATTTTGGTAAGGAATGGGCTGCTATCAGAGATGTTTGCACTCTCTCAGTAGACTAGCAGCACTAATAGCAGCTATTACCCAGAATTCCATGCAGCAGCGCTAAGGCGCTCTGGTCAAGGCCTTACCCTCCAGCACACCTGGTATATGCTCAACAGAATGTGAAGTGGCTGGGTCATCGTGAAGCACAAATTTCCGTGAGCCAAAGAGTTGGGGTATCTGAGTGGGGATGGTTTGGGGTGATTGTATGGGTTCAGAGGTCGCGGGCACTGTGACTGACGATGAAGGCAACTCCATGTCTGTAGCGACAAACAAACTGTTATAGAATCGGAGCCCATCATAGGCGCAACGTAACGATCGGGGTTAGTACATACTGACAGAACGGTCATACGTCAGTTCATTCGATTCATTGAGGTTAATTTTTAGATGAGATTGACTCTGATGTTTTAAACCATTACAGGAAAGTAATGACTGTGCAGAGTCTCAGGTAAGGAAAATTTCAGCCTGAGAGGAGGGAAAGGATGAAGATTATTTCTAATAGAATAAGGAGACAACAATATATTCCAGGGAGATGATAAGGTGGAGGCAACACATATCCATGCAAGAACGAAAGAATGAATGAATAAAATGATGGACAAGCTGGTGCTGAGAGATCAGGTGACTCTCAATGATAATGGTGATAATATGATGAAAAGCACAGGAATGAGGGTTGGTGCAGAAATAGCGGAGAAAAGAAAGGGAGAAAGATGAACTCAATGAATGAAACCAGTGCAGTACAGGAAACTAACCAGAGGTTGGGTCGCCATATGATTTGAAATCTGGCGCTGATGTAGTGGCCAAAAATTCTAAAAGAATTAAAGGAACAGTAAATCAGCAGAAAATAAAAATAAAAGTTTGAAATTATAAAAACGCTAAAACTGTTCTTATTAAATTACAAAATAATAAAAAGTGATTGTTTTCCTCTGGTTTAAACTGTATCGCTCTTTCACTTTCTGTAAAGTTAAGGCCTACACAATGTATGTGTGAGTTTTTAATTGTCAGAGGAATTAGTATGATGTTTGTGTGATATGTGTTAATTTCCATCAGCTGAGAGTGTGAGGGGGTTATTGACGTCACAACTACTAACTAATGTTTCTGAAAAGGGGCACGTGTTGATGAGCTCACCATGACAATCACCGAGGTGAGCTATGTTGCCGTATTCAACATCTTGCTCATAACCAGTTCTGCAAAACAGAAAAAAAGAGTAATAAGATAATGAGCTTGTACTAAGAATGTACATTTTGAGCAACATCATTTTCTAGGTAAATTTGAATATTTTTGTGATTGACTTACTGCATAGCTGCAGGTATACGCTCACAAGCTCCATGTGACATCCAGCCGCAGTACGGGTCTCTAGAAGCAATACAAGACCTGTAACATCAAAAAACAAATGTTTGTAACTTCACAATATGGAAAACGAACAAACCACACAATGGTTAAATGGATAGTTCACCCAAAAATTAAAATGGTTGCCACTGACTTCCATAGTAGGAAAAAAAAACAATACTATGACAACCACTAACCGTTTGATTACCAGCAATAACCAGCCTGTATGAACAGAGCTGTGTTCAGGACTCACTTTTGACAGGAACTGTGTCGTTCACAGCGGCTGAGTGGTATTCTGACCACGCAGCTGGAAAAGGCCACGTAGAGTGTGTGGGTGTCTTTATCTAGGTGGAAAGACAGAATTCTCCGATCGTCCTCATTGCTGGATAAACACCTGGGAGAAAAACAGAACGGAGGGCGGGAGACCGTGAAGAACAGATAAATCATGTTATCAGATCTATCCGTCAGTCACTGCTTTCTTCAGTCACACAGTTCAGCAGAAAGAGAACAAAAAAAACACATTGACGAGGGAAAGTGAAAACCTTTCACTTTCACATTAAACAGATCTAATCTCATCTCAAAGGATCCAAAACTTTCATTCAGGTCATAAAAGGATAATCTGGGAGTCATTTCTTGGTTAATAGCCAAGACTGCTTCATAAAAAGTTTTTAGAGACTGATCAGGACATAATTATAGGTAGAAAAACATACTTGGCTTGGTTGAAAACGTCAATCTCCTCCAGTAGGATGGTGTCATTCAAAGACAGTGGGGATGTCTTGGCTAGAACTTTTAGCACGATGCCTGCCTCAGAGCCA
This sequence comes from Carassius carassius, assembly GCF_963082965.1. Taxonomy (NCBI): domain Eukaryota; kingdom Metazoa; phylum Chordata; class Actinopteri; order Cypriniformes; family Cyprinidae; genus Carassius; species Carassius carassius. The sequence continues at coordinate 8,100,705 of NC_081777.1, forward strand.
ATGAAAACCACTGTGTAATTCTTATGGGGTCCTGCGCTGTTATCAACGGCAAGTGCCGTGAGCCTGTATCTACAAAGATGAAGGAAAAACACTTGAGTACAACGCCGCTTTTCAGTTACAAGGAGACGCCTAATTTACAACAGCTTAACTTGAGCTGACACAGGACAAAACATGTTGAAACGCGACACATCTATCAAGACCTGAAGTAGTTAAATTAGGCGTGCCAGTATTTATGTTGTTATGTATTTATATGTTTTATGTAAGAATTCAAAAGATTTCAAAAAAACAATTCTGACTATACAGATAAACCAAAGAGAGCTGGTGGCTTTTCCTGTCCAAGTGGGCAGACTGTGCTGTTTGTCAAATACCTTGGTTGCAACAAATGTGAGTGTGTTAGATCAAGGTTTTTTTAGTCTGGGCTGAATGGTGGCACTGTGCCTGTACCTGACTCTTGTTTTGGTGAACCACGGTTCGTCTCCAATGGAGGGGACTGCGGCGTCCATGAGAGGGTGTGACTTGATGAACTGAAGGGTCTCGTCTGGAAACTCGATGGAGGTTTTGTAAGACTCTGCTGAACTGTGTCCCGCACAGCAGCCAGGTCTGAAAAGACAAGACGCACACACATGCAGTTCTGGTTGAGTGAAAGAGGGCAAAGAGCCATGTGCCACATGCCTGTAAATCTATACCCGCCTCCATATGGCCACTGCACACGCAGGTTAAATATGCAGCATGTCCAATTATTGCTTGTTAATTATTAATCTCACAATGATTAGCCCGTCACGCACTAGTGCATGCACCAACCTGGGCTTGGGCAGCTTATCTTCTGGAAAGGGCGTCCACACTGAATCTGCCGTCTTTTGCTCTTTGAAACGACTACGGAATGCATTCTCAATGTCCGCCATGGAGAACGCACACACCGCGGAGCCCGGGATACTAAATAAATCAGAAACAGCGGCGTTAGTGCTATTAAGTATGTTTCCATGTGGAGTTTTTCTGGAAAGGATTGTGATGAGCTTTACCTGTTCAGCTGGGTGGTGAAAACTCCAACCACAGAAGGCACCCCATTAATGTCGATGATGTCCGTAATAGCCTGGAGAACGTCAAAGTAGAAAAACGATTCTCCAGGAACAGAACAGTTTAAGCGAGCCTTAACAAAAGATGTCCAGTGTTTTTCCAGCACCCGCTGAGACCCTCCCATGTCATTTTTACAGATCCGAGCCACTCTGGAGTAAACCGCCTGCAGCGAGAGAAAAATAGCAGGAGAAACTCAGCATCACTCTCTAAATAATAGATCTAACTCCCCGATGGCTAAGTCGAATCTAAATATACACAAGAAACATTTTTTTTTCTCTTCGATAGAACAAAACTGCAATGTGCTAGAGGGCTTGAATTAGCAGCATGTAACAATCTTAATAATTCACTACTGTAAAACCTGCTCTCAATGCAGGTGTTGATTGCAATATTAACTAAACTTAAATATTAATTAGTTTGTGGTACAAAGAAGTCATTATATGGGCCAATTTAAAGCTAACCCTGAGGCAACGGAAGATATATTGACCCTCTGGGACAAACCCTCATCTCTAATAAAAGCCTATAAATACTACATTAACATACAAATCAGAACTACATAATTCGAGTTCAGATACCACGGTATTACCATCTGATAACTTCATTATACCATGGTACCATCACATTAGTTTTTGTGTGTGTTTTGTGAAATTAAGCACCCGTAGCCCTGTTAGCATTGCACATTTCATAGCAAGTCATACCTTTCCCAAGTTGTTGTGCTCGGCTGCGATTTCTCTGAAAAAAAAGTAGACAAAATCCCCATAATCCACGGCATGGAGAAAATGTGGCTCTGGAAGAGAAAGAGAGAGAAGCATTAGCATCTCCGCCGCTGACCCCAAGTTAAATTTTGATGCGTTTTTGTTGACTGAGTGTATGGCTAAGTGTCGACCTAGTTTGTGCCACAGGAAGCTGGATTTTACATCAACACGCACCATTTTCTTTCTCCCACACTGACCCAATTCTTTAAGGTATGGTTACAGGTTATATGTCAGATGTGTACTGGGTTCAGCATGGTTAACAAAGTGTGTACATGAAGCAAGAGTTTCTGTACCTTTTAACCACTTGGAGTCATACTTGATGGTGCGAAGGGCAGAACCATCTCCCATGCTGCGATAAATCACAGCATCGCTGGCCAGGAAGTCTGCCACGGTTGCTGAGTACAGCTTACCATCTATGACATAAATACGTGAGCTTAAAAAACATTTTATCTTCATTACATAATTATATACAAAATAAGGAATATACTTGGAGCTCAAAACACTTCTCAGAACACTAAAGGCTTTATTCACACCTTGGTTGTTCACACTAATAAATGCATGATACATTGAACAAGATATTTCGCAACACTTTTGCTTTTTAACTTCCTTGTTCCTGTTATTTTATATGTTACAGGTCCTAAAAAAGAAATCATCTTTCTGTCATAATAATAATACTTCCTTGTTTCAAGCATGAATCTAGTTACATTTAGTGAGTTTAATGCTTTATATTTTAAAATGGAGTTTTTTTGCGGTGTGGTCTGTCCAGACTCGTTCAGACGCACATGTGACATCACAGCGTGCTAATTCTCGCCAGGTTGTGCCGTTCCTGTCTATATAATAACAGAGCTGGCGTGAAGACAGGACGTTCTCGCCGCTTCTGATTTATGTGCAACATAAGTCTCAGCTCTCATTGGAGTGTTAATTTTATCCAAAACCTTTCAAATTCATGGCAAAGTTATTCATCATCCTCCTCATTATCCTGACAGCTCTCATACCAGCAAACAGGGCAACGTTCGTCTGCTTGGCGTCAAACGGGCATCGGGCCAAACCGCTGATCTCTTCCCCATCAAATTCCAAGTTATCCAACTAAATAAGAGAGGGAAATACATAGAAGATATAGAGATACAGAGTTCTTATCTTCATTGTACTGTAAACTGCTCCTATCTACATTAACCAGTCACTTATTAAAAGCAAAACAACAGGCAGACAGTCACGCAGCCCTAACAGCGTAACCTACCCTGTAGTAACGGCACATGGGATTGAAACCATTTGTTCCACAGATGAACACAAGATCATCGTTTCTCGGAACCAGGACTTTAATGAAATTATGGCACTCGTCCTGAGAGGAAGACAAGACAGTGAGATTTATGGTTGCTTCAGTGCTGTAAATACTACAAAACCAGAGATGGCTGATTTATGCTGAAAAGGTGGAGGACTCACTCTGTGCTTTCCCTTCATGGCGCACGTCTCCCTGTCCGCCTGTCCCGACCGCCACGTTAGCTTCTGTGACATCACACACCATCACCATTAGACACAGTTTCCCACACTCTTAAACATTACCAAAAATGCTAAACCATGGGCAAGGACAGAAAGACAGAAACAGAAACCTAGTGCTTTGATTACTGGAATTGGAACTTAGATTTACGAGAGATAGTTTTTATCACTTGGCATGCCTCAATGGGACAAGAGCACTTTGGTCATAAATTAATTTACTGTGAACCCACCCTGTATGGAATAATCTCATTCCTGTAGGACTCTCTCAGACTCACTAAATACACCTGGTCTCTGTGTGAGAGAGAGAGAGAGAGAGAGAGAGAGAGAGAGAGAGAGAGAGAGAGAGAGAAAGTTTTCACACAAATTACTACTCATAGTTCTACTGTTCATCAAACAGCTCGTCTGAACAGGTCAAACGGTCAAAGATCTCCCTTCCACATCCTGTGGTGACTTACCTGCCCGCGATGAAAAGCGTATCATGAATCTTGGTCATCAGCTGAAAGTCCAGTCTGTGCTGAGATTCGTTGCCAGAGGGGCGTCCACGAAACACGGGGTACTGTCGTGCATCTGTGGAACAAACAGATACGCTGTTATTCAGTATTAGCGTCAACAGAGATCAATGTTGGTATTGATTGGCTATGGCAACTGTATGTTAAACTGCCCTGAAGAAAGACTTTGCTAAAGTAATGAATGCAGGTCCCACATTGACGTTCAGCAACTGCACTGTCAGCATGCTGGAGTGTTTTCTCACTGCAGAGCACAGCAGCGCTAATGCAATGACTTTATATGTGCATGTCTTTTTACAGAGAACATGGCAATATTTTTATTGTGTGCCCAAGTGTAATTTTGTTAAATTATGCAAAAAGTCTCACTGTTTTGTGAAATACAGAAAATGCTAACTGAAAATGTCCCTTGAAAGACAAAACGAACAAAAAATGTATTCTGTTACATGTATATCCACTAGCCATTGCTCATGGGAAATGTGATGCACTAGTTAAGAGTGTAAAAAAGTGTGCCTCATGGCATTTACTTTATAAAAGCCTGCAGTGCCAAAGGTGCCCTTAGTTCAAGAAGCACCAGTATGTTTTATTATTATTTTTTTTATTTATAAAGATCCTATGTAGATAGGGGCAATTCAGAAGCAGTCTGGTGTCTGGTTCTTACAGTGTCGGTCCACAACATCTAAAGGGATGTTGTCCTCAGGAAAGCTCACAGCCTCCAGATGGGATGCCACCAGCAGCAGTAGTAGCAGCAGGTCAATCGTCAGTTCTCGCCACCCCATCGCTGGCACAGAGGGCACACACCTCCTGTACTGCACTTATGTGGATGTTACCTGTAACACACACAAACACATGCAAACATCAGCCACTATATTTAAATACTTGCTCTTGTGTTTTTGTGCATGACCTCTGTCAGGATTTGCTGTGTAGATTAGAGAGCCTGATTTTTGTGTCTACACGTGCAGGTTCACTCCCAACAAATCATTTAGTGTGTGTGTATTCGGCAGCCAATACCCATGATTGAAAATCTGTCCATGAGAAGAAGGTCAAAAAACAGACAAATAGGGAGTGGAAAGCGAGCGCTTAAGACACCACAAACATGAACGCTGTTATCAGCTAGCCTGATGCACATGTACACTGTATTTTAGAATGGAATTTGTTTACTATTAAATGCGCATGTGTGTTTGGACTGAATACTATGATTGGGAGTGTGTTTGCTGTGCCTGGTACAGAAGTCTCCTAATGGACATCCAAACAGGAAGATTTTCAGAGGTCTGCGTGCTGTGGCTGGGGTCGTGTCCCGGAGAGACAATCATCTGTGCATATTAATGAGTAGTGTAAAGTCAAATATTTATAAAGCTACAAATTATTCATGCCAGCAAAGCCCAAACGGATATAAACAATTTACATGGAGACAACAAACAGCTTGGCAGAAATAAAGAGAGAGAGTGAGTGAGTCAGGCCTCAACCACTTCCTGAGCGCATCTCGCCACACATGCTCACATACAGTATTGACATTTTTGCAATTAGCGGCCCTGCACACCTGCTCCCATCCTGTAATATGCATATGCTGACTGTACCACCCTGCTATTATTGATTAGCTGTTGATTGACCAGCTTTCAATTGATCAGCTGAATGTGATGTGAGCTAGGGAAATTCTCCTTATGAAATACAATCCACAGTCCTTCAAGGAAGGGAGGTTCTCTGCTCATCTGTTGCCATAATGGATCTTTATTTCTACAGACTGACTGCAAGGAATTCTGGGCTATCGTGCTTTGATCGGATCAATAGAAATTACTCTTTCTCTGGCAATTTCTTATATGAGATGAGAGAAAAGGTTGATGATTTGAGAAGATGAAGTAATGAAAAGAAAGACAAAAGACGAGCATAGAAACAAAGACAAAAAATATAAGGGAAAAAGGGGGGAAAAAGGAAGGAAAAAGTCAAGATGAGACAATAAAAGGACCAGATGAGAAAAAGGAAACAAGAGGTGCTGAGACAAGCATGAGAGACAAGATGAGATGGAAAGAAGAGACAAAACGAGGCAAGTATTGAAGCAAGGAGAGGAGCTGAGAAAAGAATGAGTATAGAATGTATGAGACAAGAAATGAAGAGAAGGAAATAAATTATGTGATAAGACAAATAGTAAAGACGAGAAGGACACACCAGATAAGATGAGACAAGTAGAAAAGAGTGACAAGAAGAGACCAGAGACATAAGAAGGAGCAACAGGATAAGAAGGAAAAAAGACAAGACAAGAAGATAAGGCAAGAATTGAAAAAAAAGAGAAGCAAGGAGAGGACATGAGGAAACAAGAGAAAATGAGACAAGAAAGAGAAAAGAAAGGGGCGAGATTAGAAAAATGAGACAAGAGAAGCAGAGACAAGACAAAATAGAACAGAGAAGATGAGAAGGACACACCATATTACATGAGACAAACATGAGAGACAAGAAGGGAAGAACAGGAGAGGCAAGATGAGGGACAATATGAAAACAGAACAGATTATAAAAAAGAAGAGAAGAAAAACAAAAGAAAGATGAGACAAAGTGAGAAAAGACAAGGTGACGAGGACAAAAATGGAGAAGGACAGACATAAATAGGTCAAACAAGATGAGGAAGACGCACTGTATGAGACAAACAGATAATATGAGATAAAAAAGATGGATCAAGATGAGAAAAGGAGAAGAGAAGGAGAGACCAGAAGTCGAGACAAGAATGAAGATGAAGTTGCCCTTGCCCATGGGAGCTTGAGCGATTAAAAGCTTTAATGTTTGGCCACTCAGTGGAAGTCAAAGGTCAAGGGGTCAAAAAATGTGTCTATCAAAACAGAGTTATAAATGAATTTCTTTTCCCAAGCTCATCCTTGATCCGTACAGAAGTGCACACATCAGCAGAATGGCTCTCTCTGAGGGGTCGGGAAACACCGTATGGATTAAGCGATGTGTACAAGAGGAGCCCCAGTTTAATACAGCACTGAGAGTCTAATCACAGCTTCCCAGTGCCATATCATTTCCTCCGCCTGGATATTACTTCAAGAAATAAAGGATATTTCCAGCACCCTGGAACATATTCATTGTCAATGACAGAAATTCCTCACAAGCTCTAATCATTATTCATAGAAACACCACAGGGAGTTACGCAGACACGCTACAATACCACAACAATTCCGGCATACGAAAAACACCAGGCTCGTGCAAAGAGAGCGAGAGAAACCTAATGCAAAACAGAAACAAAGGACATACAAAGGTCAGCCGGCTTGAATTTCTTTTCAATATACAGTCAGCGCAACGTGTTTTCTATTGAATGTCTTGGTTTGGTTTTCCATTCTTTCCCTCTGGTGTATGAGCCTGGACAGGCCCTGCGTTGAGAGAGGCGACTAGTCACGCAACCTGTTAGTGTTTAGCTGCTCCCCGGCTACTCTCATTACAGCCGCTCTCCGTGCGACGCAATCGCACACTCGTTGATGTTTTTGGCTGCTTTTCATGGGATGCTGGCAAGCCGCTTGTGTTGGCAGGTCATTCCAGTAACATTGCCTGCAGCAGATCCACCCAGCACCCGCCCACAAGAGTCCAGCTGCAGGAAATGCGTGAGTGAAGGCCAAAAGAACAAAGCCGGTCGGTGACGTTCTGTGGCTTCAGTTAACCTTGTGAAATAAACACTCCCCAATGGTGCAGCTGATGTGCTAAGGTTAGCTTCATGCATCCTGATTCAGGAATGAATTATGTCACTTAACTGTGGAGTTCAGTTCACAATCACCTTGCTTTGGTTTAACATGAACCCTGCAGGTCTGCCTGAGGCCTTACACTGAGAAAGAATAAATCAACAGAAGCTGTTAAATAGGGATGGCGAGTATGATGATATACAACACAATGGCCAAAATGTGCCAAAATGCTGCTAGAAAATCTACACCGTGGGCAGATATATACAAGCAGATATCAGTCCTCAGGAGTGCTTTACATTATTTACATATAAGATAAAAAATGTGATATCACAGTGAAGGGATGTGTGCTAAACATGTAATTGTAGAACTATTAATTAGGGGTATTTGGTAAGCATAACACAAAACAGAGTTTAATAATTTGTGATTGGCAATCAACTTTGCCAGGTTTCTGCATTAAAAAACAAAAATAAATAAATAACTAAAATATACTAATAATCATTTGTGTTCATGTGTGCACATTGCACTGTGGTATTGTCAGAATTTTGAGCATGAATTATAATTTTTACCATTTTTTATTTCAAAACGTATAAAGTATATAAAATATTTATATAAGTATAATAAATATACTTAAAAATATACTCGAAAAGAGTAGAGGTGTGACCTCGGCATCCGGGCTAAATTCGCCCATTGGCCTCCGACCATCATGGCCTCCTAACAATCCCCATATCTGCTGATTGGCTTCATCACTCTGTCTCCTCTCCACCAGTAAGCTGGTATGTGGTGGGCGTTCTGGCGCAATATGGCTACCGTCGCATGATCCAGGTGGATGCTGCACACTACTGGTGGATGAGGAGATACCCCCGGTCTATGTTAAGTGCTTTGAGTGCCTAGAAAAGCGCTATATAAATATAATAAATTGTTATTATTATTATTCAAACTATTTACATGCAGTCACAGGTTTGCATGTATCAGCTATTTTACTCTGATCTGTGCCTCATCATATCAAAATTTTGAGTCTGAACTATTAGTTTGATAAAATATCAGTTTAATAAAATAAAATGAACTATTCTTAATGAATAATTATATATTTTGGTTTGTTTCCAAATATAAAACTTCTATAAACAAATACATAAATAATAATGAAGTCAGTTAAGTATATTTTGTTTGTAATGTATATAAGTAACTGGATTATGCACATTTTTAAAAAACATAAATATATATAATAATTATATTACTGTAATATGTAGACAGTATTTTTATATAGTATTTTTTTATAAATAATAACTATAATTAAATATATATTTAGTTATAGTTATTTATAAAAAAAACTATATTATTTAGTAATAACATTAAAATACTGGTAAAAATTGATAAGATATTGGTAAACTGTCATAAGATATTGTTCATACTGCCCACTAAAACGGCAAAATGATCTTGAAAAATGGGCCCTCGTATCTGTTTTCACAACTCAGCAGTTGTGATGTGTGTGGTTTCAGAGAGACTCACGCTGAGATTAGTGCTCTCCCACACAAGAGCACTGAAATCATAAAGTTGTTTACAGTAGGATTACAACTGAGGAGTGACAACTTGTTACTCCACATCTGTAAGACGGGTCACTGCCCCACCTGTGCAGCCTTACTCCCCACCCCCACTCTCCCAAAGCCATCTCCTGCAGGTGTGTGTGTGTGTCAAGGGAACAATGGAGAGCTCAGGGTCCGTTCACTCTGGGCCAGTGAGGAGACTTCCATGCTTTAAAGGTTAAATCAGTTACTCAAGCCTGACCGAGGCTGAAAACAAGACAGCAGGACTGGCGTGGGCTTAGTGGACACAATGTGGCCAGCTGTTGTGACTGACTTTATTCACACACCCACATGAAAAGTGCTGAGGCTGCTTCATGGTGAAGTTTCAGGAGATGTTATCTGGCGCTCTCTGAAAGAGGGTTGACAGGTTCAACAGAGATAAGAGGAAACGCAGGGGGGCCGTGCACTCTTGTGGTTTGCATTTATAGTATTTCTAAGCGATGCACCTCTTAAACTCGATGTCACACATTAATGAAGGACAAACTAACAAGAGCATGCATTATGAGAACAGCATATCTCATTAACTTCCATATGGTCAAACAGCGAGAAATTGTTAGACAAGAGCAGGGAGTGTTTTAATACGGAGTCGAAACCGTTTAACCAATTAAAAATCAGCTACAGGGTGAAATCACTCTTATAAATGACCAGCACCCTTCTGAGGTCACAGTAGAAGTTGAAAGACTAACTTGATATACAGTGCATCCACACAAGCTACTACTGTACATGTTAAAAAAGCCTGTATTTTTCTGTCATTGTGGATATCCATTTAAATTGACTCGTGTTTATACTAAGCAAATTCTGTTTTCTATCACTGACCCCTAAACCTAACCCTCACAAAACTGCTTTTTTCTGCATTTTAATGAAGACATTATTTAGTTTGTTTATTATGGTGTTTTCCTCCTGGGGAAGGTAAGCTGCTTCACACAGTGAAGGTGATTTCAAGTTTTGCTGTCCTTGTAAAGACATGCGGTTCTCATGAGCTAAACAAAAGCTCAGCACATGAATGTTTTAGCTTATGTTTTATGTATTTGTTCAACATTTGTTGCTTGCTGGTTTTGAATTAAAATGTTTTACCATGTTTCACATAAAATGGGTGGACTGAGGTTATGGCATCAGAATTGTTTTGAAGAAAATTAACTTTGATGTACAACAGATGTACAGAATGTAAACGTATGTTTTCTATTTGTCTTACAACCTCAAACGTGGTAGCCTAATGAATTTGTGACATAAAATAATTTTAAGTACAGGTTACCTCAGTCTCCCCTACTTCATGTTTTGCATTTAGCATTTGCCTCAGCATGCAACATTCTGCGCGTACACAGAACTAACCCATTCACTCATTAGTTCATTCATTCTTCTGACGGCTGCCACTCCACGTAAAAACTCTTTTCGTTTCATTTGCTACGTGCGTGTTTCTCAAAGCGCATCTTGGATGTCCCTCAACAGTTTCTCCATGGCTTATTCAGCCCAGACGAACAGCATAAAGCATCTTCAAACTAAACCTTCTCCGCTCGGAACCGGACCTGAACTCAGTCTTTGAAGAGAGCGTGTGTGATTCAAAGCGTTCAAGCTGGAGCCGAGGCGTGACGAATCTCCTGAGTTGCAGTAAATGCATAAAGACAACAGAAGAGTGTTGGGTCGGTAATGGCTACTGCTGGGAAATTGATTGTGTTAATGCATGACCGAGGGCTCCGAAACCCACTTTACACAACAACGGCAACACACTCCTACATGCAGTAGAGATATTATTGTTTTCTTGCTCAAGAGATCGTATCAGTTTGAATTTTATGATGCAACTCCTATGCAAAGGTTTGATTAATTTAAGGCTCTAAATCTGCCTTGTTCTACTACTAGGCTATCCCTCATCATTACGGGACAGGAGGGGTGAAGTGCATTAAGATACATCTGTTCCACCCATTGTCAGAAATTAACTGGTATTGATTTTCAGGGGCATTTATGACCTGTATGAGGGCGTTTTCCACTCAAATAAACCACAAGCAATGCCACATATTTAAAATTGACACTAAAGTGTACGAATACAAGTATTTCCTAATATTTATATTATTTACCTTTCCGTTGTTATGTAAAAAACATTATCTGTTGTATTTTAGCCTAAAGTCCGAGTTAATTTCGGACTCTGGCCATCTCCCCGTTTTATTATAGCCTAGGCTATATAAGAAGAAATGGTACAGCTGAGGAATCAAATGCTTGAATCAGTTTCCCACATTGAGTTGTTTAAATCCCGTTTTTCGTAATTAATTATTTTTCATTAATATTATGATAGTAATCGATAAGAAACATTATAGGCCTACAAACATTATTTTGTACCCACTTTCGATCAAATAATAAAAACACTGTATCAACAGGATGTGACAGTAAAGGCACTGCTTTTCTCTCATTAATAATGCCAAATAGCCTACAATCAGTTTTATCCAAGCGCTTCCATCCGTGTTGAGTTAACAGTCTAAATGAATAAAAAAAAGTTGCGGTAAAACAAAATGCTACATTTACTCCAACATCTGTGTGACAACAAAGTATAAAAAAAGGAAAACAGAAATCCTACCTGAATGTTCTCCAAACGAGCATGTAGACTAAGAGACCCTCTCCGCATTATATTCCAAAATGTTTTACGCTATTAATTCCAGTGAAGATCAGACATGTGTGCAGCTCGGTCCATAATGCCAGAAGCTTCCCATGTGTTTGTTTTATTCGAGCCACGCAAAACAATTCCCAGTGCCCGTGGGGTTCGTCCAGCTCGTCCCCGGGATAAAGCTTTGTGATCTTCAAAAGCTCACCGATCAAATAACACCAAGACCCTCCCTCTCCTCTAGTACCCACCCCCCGTCATTCACCAAACCAATACAACCCAAACCAAATAAAACCAACTAAGTGATTACCTCAAGAAATGTGGCTACTCTTCAGAATGAAGAACTTAGCGCGTGCGTCAGTCAGCTTATAAACAATCCGAATCGGTGTGAACGGGTAACAGGGTGAATAAAAATAGCTCCAGTTCTATATATATATATATATATATATATATATATATATATATATTTTTTTTTTTTGCACTGGACCTAGAGTACTTCTGATGTTTTGGAAATCTTTTTTCTGGTCGCTTCTACTCCTTTCCCCAATTTCTAACGCCTCAAATGCTCGCAACATTGCACTTTCTCTATTAAATCAACTCACCTCATCTGTATCCGTGATTCTCTTTACGCGATTTGGATCGCAACAACTCTAAGTCAAGCTTGATGTGTCTCTCCGTTCTGAGCGGGGAAAAACAAACTAATGCACGGCAAATGGTGTAACTCGATCCATCCCGAGTCCATCCATCAGCAGAGCCAACCACAGCCTAGCCTAGAAACTGATCCCTCCCTATTCCCTCTCTCTATCCCTCTCCCTCTCTTTCTCTTTACTCCCTTCATCCACTCCAGCGCTAGTAGATGTGGTTTTTGGCTGCTTTCCCTTGCTCGGCTGTTTTTTTCCTTCTCCTGCCAGAGTGTGAGACCTTTATTGTCTGTATATGTGTATCTATTTATGTATATAAAGATTTGTATATCATATTTATTAATGAAGTTGCAGTGTAAACACTTTTTAACACACAAATAAAGTGTCTTAAATCTCTTGTGTGTATATGTGAGTGGCCCTCACATCTTGGTGACCCTGAGGGGCCCCCTCTCTTCCCAAACCCTTCCCCCAGCAGTAAGCTGCTTGTTAAATCTTTTCCACAGAACTGTTTTGGGAAGGGAGGACAACGAACCACACTTCTTGGAACTGCTCTTTGGAAGGAAATCTTGACTTACAGCTTGAGGGTGAAAAAGGAAAGGAGCGCATAGAATTTATTTTGACACAGTGCCCCCATGCATTTTCACTGTCAACCTTTCAGAACCGTTTTCAATAATGAAGGCCTGCATAGAAAATCTGCTCATTAAATGCAGCTATGATCAAAAGTTCCAAAGTTTATCGTTTGCATATGCATGCCTTCATAAATAAAATGTAAGTTTGCAGTATATGTGGTCGAGTATATTTCGAAATGTTTGATGATGAATTAAATATTAACGTAAGCTGCTGTATGAATTAGTTACAGATTCACTTTAGGCTGTATTGTGTACGAGTGTGAACATTAACACACGAGCCGATAGTGAAACAAAGAAAGGGAGAGTGTTAGAGGATTTGGCAGCTGTGGAGAGACACTGCAGTCGACAGTGTTTAGTATTGTCGTTCTTGTAAGTGCATAAATGTTGCTGTGAAATGCACACAAGCATCTAAAAGTCAATATTATATCTGCTCTCAGCAGTTGCTAAATCCCTCTTTGCTGCAATCGGAGTAGATATAATGATAAGAACATTAAATGCAAATATAACTGTGGAGAAGCAACTCAGAATGCCACCACATCCTTCAGGTAAGTGGTCAGACCCACATTGTACATACAGGTAATAGCTTTAGAATTTGTTCCACTGACCTAGTTGAGTCTGCTGTTAATAAACTCATCAGCACAGGTGAAGACGTGACAGGGAAATAGAGCAGGTAGAGAAAATTGAAAAGTGTAAGTTTTATGTCTTAAGACATCCCAAAGGGTTTTTTGTTATTCAGAGGTTGTTCTTTCATAAGCTCATGAGACATTGAGATCTCATTTACGATTTATTAAAGTTTCAATCCAAATTTTCTTAAGATAAATATTCATAATCAATTGTGGACATATATTAGTAAAGAGCTATAGCCTAAATTGAATGTTCACATTTGACTTGTAATCACAGACTGTTATCTTGGCAAATCTGAGCATAGTTTGAGCGATTATTGAGATCTCTTCAGAAACTGAAACACTAGAAAGAGACATAGGCTAAGGTCAGAGAGAGAGAGAGAGAGAGAGAGAGAGAGAGAGAGAGAGAGAGAGAGAGAGAGAGAGAGAGAGAGAGAGAGCGAGAGAGAGAGAGAGAGAGAGAGAGAGAGTCATTTAAGTACATTATTTAAATAGGGGATTTTTCTTCCAAATGGGCATAGCCCTCAAAACTGCATAATCATTCTAATTAAATTATTAATCTATACATCAAGGGAGAGAGAGAGAAAAAACTAGATTAAACACGCTGTGGCTTCATAAAGTCTTCTTTGGGGGTCCAGAGTTTGTGGCAGTGATAACATCTGACCCTTCCCTCATTCATCTTCACTATTACATACATGCATAAGCACACAATCACACATTTATGACACACACCTCTCCATTATCATCTGTTCGTTAGCATGTGAATGTTCAGCAGGAAGGCAGAACGACTTCTAAACTACTTGCTACTGGTCTGCCGTTGTCTACTGTATGTGTGGGATTGACGGCAGAGGGGCAGAGGTGGGCACTCCCAGCCTCTTGAGAGCTTTGCGGGGGGTGTAGGGTGAAGGGTTAGCCAGCAGACCTCTGCAGCCCATCCACTCAAACTGCTCAGCCTGATTTAGTACTGTCCGGCCCCCACAGATGGCACAGAGAGACACACACAGAGAGACAAGCCCGTGGAAGTGCAACACTTGTGTGACAAATGGAGCCCAGACCAGCATCATGCCACAGACACGCTCTTAATCGGCAGTGTGTGTGTGTGTGTGTGTGTGTGTGTGTGTGAGGGTCTGGAGCCTCTGAGTCCGACTGCTTGACACCCAGACTGCATAACTCGCTCTGTCATAATGTCATGCTGAATTTCTGTGCAATACTGTTTAGTATAATTCATTTGGACAGTTTCATATTTTCAAGGGAAATGTCCATCAGTACAAAAATTAAATACTCCAGATAAATTTGATTTTTAATACATATTGGTATGGTTCTTTGGCAGAAAGGGCAGTTTTTTTTTTATTTGATGTCTAATCATGAAAGCCACAGTGGCCTATGGTGTATTCTACACTCAATTCTATCATGGGAAATTATTTTTAGTCACAACCTGTTGGTGAAATCGCGTGCGTAGAGGGTGTGTTATTTGTGTTTAAGATTATGATTCAGCGATTTAATGTGCATCGTTCTGAGAGAGTGAAAGACTTAACCAGGCTCGGACAAGCCCGACCCCTCCTGCTTCTGAGACCAACTGCTCTGGCATGTAAACCTTCAAAACACTTCACACAGCTGAACATAATAAACGGTCCATAATTACACTCCTCCGCTTCCTTTATTTCATTCTTTGGATAGTCACTTCCTAGAGAGTATTTAGTGAGCAGATGTGATAAAGTATAACTTCATAATTTATTTAAACAGTTTTTGTCTGTGCTATATTTTTGTCTATTTCCTACATATAGATAGATGGATGGATGCATGGACGGATGGACAGATAGATAGATAGATAGATAGATAGATAGACATGGTTGAATGGATAGATAGATAGATAGATAGATAGGCATGGTTAAATGGATAGATAGATAGATAGATAGATAGATAGATAGGCATGGTTGAATGGATAGATAGAAAAAAAAGTCCATTAAAAAGTCCTGTTTGTTTCTTTCGATTCTACTCTATCTACTTACATAGTTCTCCTCTGAATTTGTGTTTACATCCCAACAGGAAGTTGCAGACAGGATGTGTATATATGGTTTAAGACTATGGCACAAGAACTTGAGATTTTTGTTGACACTTACTTTAATTATGAATGTACTGAGATACTCAGTACTCAGATAGACATAATCATATTAATAGTCACTGCCGTAGGTAATTTCCAGAGGGATATGTCAGCGTCCGTGCGAACCAACAGATTGATGACAGGAAATGACATTCAAGCACATAATTTATTAAATCATTGCCATGAAATTTATATGCAAAATAATTTTCATTTTTTAGAGATTCTAGGATCTCATTCTCCCGGAAAATGTCATATATTCTCTCTCATTCTGTCTGTCTTTTGGACTCACCTTAGCTGCTCTTATCTGGTCCTGATAATAGGTGTCTGTGCTGGGGATATTCTGCTCAGTGCTCATAACCTGTTGTTTGCTGAGGGATGCGTGTCTGTTGTTTCTTCAGATCAGAGACTGAAAATAATTAGACATTAAGCTATTAATCCATATCAGCACACTGTTCCTGACTGACATTCTTAATGTCGCTCTTTTTCACATCATTATCAGATCTTCTTCTCATTGCAAATCATAAAGGATTTTTTTTTTAGCCTGATGTTGCAGGTTCAAGAGTTTATGTTTAAGCTCTACATGATAAGACTGCCTGAATGTGTCTGACTTTATAATGTTTGAAATTCTGGAACTTAATCTGTGATTCCTAAAGCCAGTCTGTTTTGGTCAAATAAATTATGCTGTTATTCATCTCTGCATAGACTCACATAGACGTAAAGAGATGGTTCACCTAAAAATGTAAATTATCTCATCATTTACTGACCCTCGTGTCATTCCAAATGTGTATGAATTACATTCTTCTGTTGAATGACATGAAGGTGAAACAATGACAGATTTTTCAAGTCAACTATCTCTTCAAAGGGATACGACTTCATACATTGGCTAAAATAACAGCCAGGCCAGTTCAAAATTCATTGCAAAAACAGCTCAGAAAATTACAGTGATATTGAGACTTTTTGTAAGTGAGGCTGATGTGTACCTTTAAGTCACTATACCCCATCTATATGTTGCATCATCATATCACACACATATGTTCTATGTGTAAGAGGAAGTAGTTAGCAGATGATGGGGGAATGTTTTGTGTATTTCGTGTATTATGACATCAAGGGTGTGTCTGTGTTACTTTACTGTAGGTAAGTGGGCATATTTTATTTGCCCTGCTTGTAGCAAGCAGTAACCAGCCTCGATTACCTTTAGTCTCATTAACACATACGCAAACACACACAGGTGCTGTTCTGCTCTGCACACCAGATCCACTCCAATCTGCAACAAGCCACAACAAGCTTCCTCAGTACCAGTTGATGCAGCTAAAATCTGCTTTTAAGGTGTGAGAGTGTGTGACAGTGTTTTGCTTATGCTTCTCGTGCATGTATTGTGGAAGTGTGTGTGAGTGTATCATGGTTGAAATAGACCAAAATGTGAGCTGTGCTGAATTTGACCCTCAGTTTTACAGTGTGAGACCCACAAAAACAGAATGACAGAAAAACTCATTTGTTAGAAAGTTTAAAGAAATAGTATAGAATATAATACTACTACTACTGCTATATAAATATATGAACCCCCCCTACCCACCCCAATAGCATTAATATATTTATGTAATATATATCGCTTTGGATAAAAGTGTCTGCTAAATGCATAAATGTAAACACAGTATATTATAGATTATGACTATGTATTTTCTTGCCCCTTGAAGCATATTTTGTATTTTGGGATTTCAAGATTTAATATAAATACATTTTTATTTTTAAAAATATATTTCCTTAAGTGTGCTTAAAAATACTTTCTTACAGTTATGTCATTAATATTTGTAAAATAAGTAATTTAGCCAATTTAGTTTAAATGAAGGATTCCATAAATGAGTTCACTTATTCAATGAATGTATAATATTCTAGTACTTAGAATGTCGTCCATAATTTCATGTAAACTGCACTGACCCTTTATGGCACAAAGTAATCAAGTTCATAGCTAATTTCCATATCTGTCCTGTTTACCTCCTGGATGATGACCTCTTTAAATGCCCTAAACTCTAAGGGGAGTGTTGCTCAACTCATCTCTACAGAATCCCCCACAGGTGCTCAAGACGCGAGTGCCAAAAGTTACAGACTGCAGCTTTAAGATTGGGTGAAAAACTTATCCACTGAAGGATTTGTTACCTTGGGAGAATGTATTTAGTCACTGTAATGCTGGAAATGAGGAGAGGGTATCATCTTGTTTTTGAGTTTCACACAGTGGTGCACTTCTAGCAACACCATATCATTTTGGATGCTGTTAGATCTGAAATGATTGACTTGGTCTTATGAGACCAGAGTATGGATTCCCAGAGGTCTATATTTTGTAAATATTGGCCTTGGAAAAGGTTAAATGAGTTTATTGTGCTCTGGCTACAGTAGGTAGTTCCAGTGTGGACAATACTTCTGCCAGTTGCATCATGCTCTGTGAGATAAACAGTCCAGCTTGGTATTTCTCCTGTTTTTCTAGGAAAAATAAATAAATAAATTAATTAATAAAATAAATACCACTAAATAAAAGCTTAAAGCTTGATTATTTCAGGGGCTTGTCACAAGTGCATTATTTATTTAATTTCTGTGTTACTTTTGGTGTATTTTTCACTTAAAATCATTATTTGGTATTCCTCTTGTACCATTGTCCTCTTTTTTTGCAATTAAATAAGTCTCCTGACAGTTTTCTCCCAAGTGTTTCCTTAATTTTTTTTTTTTTGTCAGAATGATTCATTGGGCTATATAACACTTTAAATTGTCAAGAAATTACTTCTTTTTAAATGTTTTAGTTCAACATGCTTGCCTTATGCTTACACCAGAAATTTTTCATTTAGCTTTATTAAATAACTTTCAGGAGGGTTTACTCGTTTTTGCAACACAACATTTTATTAATATGATCAGAAAATCTTATTTTCCTGTATCATTTTTATTTGGTAATTGATTAAGCAGACCTGCTGGAACATTATATCTCAAAAGAACCCTAACAAGTCTTTTTAGTAAAGAGTAATTGCTGAATTTATTAAGTTAGAGAGGGGGAATACTCATTAGTGCTGTGCACCACATATAAATATTAAAATGACCTTAATTTACATTATATTACTTCATTTTAGCCTGTTTTTCACATAAAGCTATTGCATAACTTTGGAAGACTTGGAATATAGTACATGAATCATATGGTCTATGTAAATACTTTTATGGTGCTTTTGTAGAGCTTGACAGCCCTTTGTCACTTTTGTTGTCTGAAAAATATACATTTGTATTCCATAGAAGAATTTGGAACAACATGAAGGTGAGTAAATCATGACAGGATTTTCATTCACCTGCTCCTTTAAGAATTGGAGAAGGCGGCAGGGGTCCTTCTGATAGACTCGTCAGAAGGTTTGTACGTCCCCTGCAGGGCAGGAACAGTAACATATGTCTCACATTTATGTGTATGTGTGAGATTAGACCTTCGTTTTAGTAGCCTGTTTGGTAACGATGAGCTATAAAACCTGATTGGAGAGAATTGCCTTTAAATGACTGAATAAATCTGTGTTAAACAGAGGTTTGTGGACAGCTCGGACTTCACATAATATGTAATAGGATTTTAAAAACAAGTTCTCTGCAAGGTCATAAATCACCTTGCGCATGGGCGCAATGTGTGATAAAGAGGGAGGCTGGTTTTTCAAGGTTAATTTTTAGGTTAACACCTCTCTGTTTGCTCTGGTGTGATACTGTGAGTGAATCTGTTGTCTTGAGGTGAAGAAATTATTAACATAATGAAGGAAGCGAAGGAATAACATGGAAACAGAATAGAACCATTAAAGGAATATTCTCAGAGGTGAAAGAGCTCATAATAGTCCCTCTCTGTCGCCTCAATGGCTGCGTCTTGCATGTTAAAGGCGGCGCTGCTCAGAGACATGCTCTTTTGTCTTGACTTTGCTTTTGTAAACGAGGTAATGTTGAAGTGGGGATTTGTGAGGGGATTTGGGGTGGTCTGGGCGGTGGCACGCCTGTGAGGGCAGAGCTGAAGGGAAGTCATGAATATTAAACTGCTGCATGAATGAATGAATGAGACAGAAAGATGTTCCAGGGGTCATTTACCTCACGTAGCATTGTCAGTGTGTCATCTGTCTCTTTACTCACATTTCCTTTTGCACAGAGGCAAGGAGGAAGTCAACAACTTCAAATGCACCATTGTGTTACTGGCAATTTCTGAGGAACATATTACAGTGTAAAACAAAGATTACAATTTAAAAATAAGAGTTTGTTTAGGTCTATGACCCTCTCTGTGCTGTATGAACATCAACAAAACCTCAAATAGTGTGGAATAAAGAGAGGTGTGCTGTTACTTTTCAATTTGATTATATAGCCTAAGCTGGCTAGTTTTAGAGCCTGGTCATAGCTGGTTTGAAGGCAGGTTTTAGAGAGGTTTTGACCACTTCTTTAGCTGATCAGGCTGTTCTTAGCTGGTTATATTGTCAGGCCAGCTGACCAACCGGCTAAAATCAGCTACTTCCAGCTTAAACCATCTAAGACCCGCCAACCAGCATGTTTTTTTTTTCAGCAGGCAAACTTTGTATATGGTGGAGGACAACACACAAACAAACAACAAACAAACAAACAAACAAACAAACAATAAATAAATAAATAAAAATGCTCTATTTCTAAGGATGCTTGATCGTTAGAGACTGGAATAGCATATGATATTTGAAACATTTTAATGATTTAAACAATAATACTAAATGTCAAATAAAAATAAAATTTAGTTATTTAGTAATATATATATATATATAGATGGGTTTCAATCATTTGTTTTTATTTTATTTATTTTTTTATGGTCGCCATCTTTAGGACCTTGCGTACACCATTAAATAACTTGACCAAGCTAGCATGAGGAACATTATTAATATTTTTTTTTTTTTTTACAAAACAATTTATTTACAAACCATGCAATTACAGCAAAAATAAAATACAAATAAAAATAAAAATAAATGAACAAAAAAAAAAAAATAAAAAAACAGTTGTTATACAATAAGGGAAGATAAAATATTTAACACATTTTGCAAAATTACCCATTCATTTACTTAAACGAATCAGGCATTTACTGTACAGTATATATACACTTGGACTGTAACATTTAATAAATAAAGGTTAAAACATTAACAAATGTAAAAGGTGTTTAAAAAACATATTAGTAAATGGCAAATCTTTGGAATTAAATATTTTGTACTTTGTAAAATAATTTAAATAATTATTACCTAACTGTTATGCATGAATAATTTTTAAAGGTAATCAGTGAATACTGTTCTTGGTTGTTGGTCATTGTGTCTTTCCACATCTTAGTCTCGTGAGTTCTTTGCTTGGAAACTTTCATTTCTGCACCTGTAAAGATCAAATAATGCACAAGTATCTATTACTAAAGGTCTATCTGAATGCACCAAACTGAATGAAATTAAATGTGTGTGTGTGTGTAATTATAATACATAGTGCCAACAAATCCTCTTCACTCTAAAATCTTTACAGTAATTACATTCAGTTACATTCGTAAAAATAAGAATGTGGAAACTTAAATTACAAACCTTTCTCCTTGTATGCACTGGACCGTCATCATCCTCCTCTTCTTCATCTGTTTGTTTGTGGATCAGGGTGTTGTTTGTCACAGTTTAGTGCAGCGTACACAACTGTACTTAGATCAAAAACATCTAGTTGATTTAGTAGCTTTAGGTGGATCGTAACAAAAATTGTCTCACGCACAAATTTAACGTTTTGCAAGTTTCATTATGAAAATGTAAAAACGCATCTATGCTTATGAGAAATATTTAATTAAAAGAATCCCATACATCCACATCTCTTGGTAAATTATCCATTGTGATTTGTTTTTATCACAGCCCAGAGCACAGCACAGCAATTCGGTCCTACAAATGGGGCCCGCACCACTGTTGTGATGTATATATTGTGGATTGCTCTCCCCCATCAATCATACTGCTTCAAATAGAAACTACAAAAAATATATATAAACAATAGAACCCACTATCAACAAGCTCTGATTTCTGAAAGAGACGCACAATATACAGAAACTGCAATGTGGCTGATCATGCTGTGCTCATTTCAGTAATTCACTTTAAACACTTAATATAGCATTAGCATTTTCAATGTTTATCTAAAATATCAGGCTGTCACTAGCAAGCACGCACAAGGGAGTGACTGCTTCTAACAAATTACTGAAAAGATATACTCGCTAGAAGCAGTCACTGCTTGTGCATGCTTGCTAGTGATAGCCAGATTTTTTAGATAAACATCTAAAATTCCAATGGCTCTGTTGTCTAGCAAGCAGTGACAGCTTCTAACAAATACATGACTGACTGAAGCAAGCGGGCCAGACAGTGTCAGACTCTTGGAGAGAGAATATTGCGCCTGTCTTCTCAGTGTGTTTGTTATACAGCTGTAAGCTGATGGGGACACATTCATTTCTCTGACCTCATTAGCCTCTGCGTGATTAACTTTAACATTTCAGCACTGCAAACACACACACGCTCTCTGCAGCTGACATGTGTGATCCATATTTTGGAAACCGTTTGTAAATCAGGCTTATTATTCCAAGCTATTTTTGGGTTGCAGGCTGAATGTTTTCCAACTGCTGCTTTTATCTGGGTTTTGGAGTGGAATTCCAGAGAAAGAGGCCATTTTAACACTTGCATGTTATCTGTTTTAACATGTTATACAATTGCAAAAATTGCTACGGTAATGGTGAGAATGACAGTTAGCAATGTTAGCGTTAGCTAATGTGTTGCAGTTGACACTTTTTTGCCAAAAAATATTTTTTAGAGATTAGCTCAGATTCTGCAATGCTATCATTATGTGTGGGTGTATACATCTGTGGGTGTGAGAGAGACAAGTTTACACCTGAGATGATTATAACACACCTGTAGGGAAGCGGTTGAAGAAATATATGGGTGTTTTCACATAAGAGCTTTTTTTTGGATCAAAGTCCATTTGACATCACTTCAGTGCTTTCGTTAAATGTGAAAGCAATTTTTTGATCAAAGGAACTATACTCGAGTGTGCTTGGAAATTGATATCTAGGGTGTGGTTCATGTGGATTTGTGTACTCCAACTGCTGTTTATGGCATCCTTCAATCTAGTAATAATCAGCATGGGATGTTAACTCTTCATCCAACTTAGTGGAGGTGTACTAACCAACATACTTATTTGATGGAGGGCAAACACAGGTGATTTACATATAGGCAGTGGAAATCTTTATATAAAAAGTTTCAAGTATATTTTGGCTAATTGGTGGCCATTCATTAATTTTTTTTTATACGACCTGCTTTCAACCCATTGAGGTTTAGGCTTGCATCTTCATGCTTAGTTTGTTTCTTTTGTATGAATCAGACCATAAATATTCACAATAAGTCATCAAACTCTTTAAATAGTTGGGTCAATATTACTGTAGTGTGCCTTTTGGCGTCCTGTATATAAATAACTAATTTGTCATGATAACTTAAATGACTATGAAAGGGTGTGTTATATTAGGCTAAGTTTTTATATTCAAAACAGAAGCGTAACTTGGATCTTTAGATACCTTTTCTAGATTATTTATTAATGTATTTTTGTGTGTAAGAGGATACATGTTATTTTGTAATGATCCATGCACTGCTCATTTAATTTGAATGATAGTAGAATATTGTCAAATCATAAAAATTATAAAAAAGTTGTCCTATTAATATTTGTTAAATAGGAGATTACTCAATTTGAGTGTATTGTTTTGTTATTGAGTTTTTCCATGTCCCTTGAATGGTTGTCCACCCTGTCGTATTGGGGAATCTGCCCCTTTAAGAAAAGGCCATCCACTTTAGTGACATCCGGACAGCAGATGTTTTTTTTGTCGTTTCAGTGGTGGGAATTGCAATGACTGAGACGAGTAATTTGGTGATTTTGACAATTTTTCTTCATCTGAGTTTGCTTACTTGCTTTGCCAAAGCTTAACATGTCCACCCTGTTGGCATACAATATGCCAGGAGTGATTAGAAAACAGTATTTTCCAAATATGTAGGTTTAAATATACCAAATTCTCTTCAACAACCAGGCTAAATTTTTTAACAACAACCAGGATACATTTTTTATTGTCATATTTTGTCATGCTTTGTGTGTTCTGCGTTATGTGTCCACCCCGTCATGTCCTGGTCCAGCCTGTCATTTTTATATTTTACAAAAATATTTTAAATAATAATTCAATCATATTTATTAAACATATAATCCACTGTGTTCAATAGGTAGGTGTGGGGGCAATAACATGCAAACAAAAACTGCAAAAAAAAATACATGTGCGAATTGTGCGAGTTTCTTTAAAAACACATGGCATACATAATTTTTGTGTTTATATTTTGAAAACAATCAAATAATGTTTAGGAAAGGGACCTTATACTTTTCAGAAAATATAATTTGCTTCTAAATTTTGAAATAAATACGTATTTAACAGTATTATAAATGTCCATGACAGGGTGGAAATATCTTATGGCTTATGCTTCGAATAATGGCCCATAATTATCTAAAAATATGTGTTGGAGCTCAGCTAATATGTTTCTATAGTACTTGAGTGTCTACTATTTATGACATGACATAAAGCGAATGGGAAATTAAAACCAAAGTTTTTGAGTATTGTGAGGGCTGAAAGACACTCTATGGTGATATTGAAAAAAAAAAAACATACATATAACGTGTAAATGCTAGCAGTCTAAACAAATGTAACAGCCTGACTTCTGCTTTCTACCTCTCACAAAGAGTTTAGCATAATCTGAAAAAGAAGCAGGTGCATGTGCTAGTCTGAGAGACATTCTTGACTGAATGCCAAAAGTTTAAAGAGGTCTCTGAAAAGTCCTTCAACATAACTGAACAGACAGAATTCTTGAACATCTTGAGACTTTCTTTCTTTCTTTCTTTCCTTTCTTTCTTTCTTTCTTTCTTTCTTTCTTTCTTTCTTTCTTTCTTTCTCTCTCTCTCTCTCTCTCTCTTTCTCTCTCTCTCTCTCTCTCTCTCTCTTTCTTTCTTTCTTTCTTTCTTTCAAATAGCAATGTTTGGTTTACATGAATAATTGTTATATTTATATTTAAATTAATATCTAAATTGATTTGAATTAATTGCATAAATGGTGATACATTTATTTAAAATAATAGCAATTAATCAAATATATGAATATTTTAAAGGGGTCATCGCATGCCCATTTTCCACAAGTTGATATTATTCTTTAGGGTCCTAATAAAAAGGCTATAACTAACTTTGGTTAAACTTTCTCAATTGTAGTGTAGTGTAAAAAAAACACCCTTTTCACCCTGTCAAAAACAGCTCTGTTTTCAGCACACTGTTCTAGTCCATGTTGCTTTAAATGCTAATGAGCTCTGCTCACCCCGCCCCTCTCTTCTGACTAGCAGACTGTCAACTTCAGTTATGAAACCGGCTAACTATCACATTATTAGGGAAGGCAAAGATTAATAAAAAAAAACGAAGCTGGATCATGAATGATTTGAGTGAACTTAAATGCATTTTGACAGATCGGGGATCGGAAACATTAATCCTCTGTGTCTTTAGTGGCTCAGATGTCGGGAGTAAATGACAACTGCTATGTTCATTATTATATCCAACAACATCTCAATCGCTTAGGAGAAATTCTTGTCTTCCCCTGCACTGCAGTCGAATCAATGGCGGACAGCTCACAGCTCACTCATGGTGGGTCTAAGGTAAGACTGCCTTGTCAGTCAACTATTGTGGGAGGGGCCTGTGCAGAACTATTTATTTCTGACAGGAATCTCAATATAGCCTGATTTGAGAAAGGGGATTTTAAAATAGCGATTAAAGAAAAAAAAAAAAACACTGGGTGCATTTTTATCATTATAGTGTGGATGTGTACACACACTTTCAACACACATTTATGTTCAAACAAACAACAAGAGTGAATTTTGCATCCGATGACCCCATTAAAGGGATACTCCACCCCAAAATACAATTTTGTCATTAATCACTTACCCCCATTTCACTCAAAACCCTTAAAAGCTTTGTTCAACTTCAGAACACAATTTAAGATAATTTGGATTAAACCGGGAGGCTCGTGACTGTCCCATTGACTGCCTATAGTAAATTATATTATCAAGGTCCAGAAAAGACATTGTCAGAATAGTTAATCTGCCATCAGTGGTTCAACCATAACATTATGAAGTGACAAGAATACTTTTTTTAATGCGAAGAAAACAAAAATAATGACTTTATTCAACAATTTGTCACCTCTGTGTCTCTCCGCATTACCGTAGTGCCATTTTGGAGAATATGAGCTGAACTCAAGCAGCGCACATTCTTCTGTGTTAGCCAATGCACAATGATACGTTTGATACAATGATTATTGGGGGGGGAGATGTTGTTGGATATAATAATGAACATAGCAGTTGTCATTTACTCCCGCCATCTGAGCCACTAAAGACACAGAGGATTAATGTTTCCGATCCCTGATCTGTCAAAATGCATTTAAGTTCACTCAAATCATTCATGATCCAGCTTCATCTACAGAAGAAAGGAGTAGAAGGGTTTTTTAAATTAATCTTTGCCTTTGCTAATAATGTGCTAGTTAGCCGGTTTCACAACTGAAGTTGACAGTCTGCTAGTCAGAAGAGAGGGGCGGGGTGAGCAGAGCTCATTAGCATTTAAAGCAACATGGACTAGAACAGTGTGCTGAAAACAGAGCTGTTTTTGACAGGGTGAAAAGGGTGTTTTTTTTACACTACACTACAATTGAGAAAGTTTAACCAAAGTTAGTTATAGCCTTTTTATTAGGACCCTAAAGAATAATATCAACTTGTGGAAAATGGGCATGCGATGACCCCTTTAAAATATTCATATATTTGATTAATTGCTATTATTTTAAATAAATATATCACCATTTATGCAATTAATTCAAATCAATTTAGATATTAATTTAAATATAAATATAACAATTATTCACGTAAACTAAACATTGCTATTTGAAAGAAAGAAAGAAAGAGAAAGAAAGAAAGAAAGAGAGAGAGAGAGGGAGAGAGAAAGAAAGAAAGAAAGAGGCTTAACATGACTTTATTATTACATTTACTTTTTCCAAATACCAGATTTCTTATCTGATCATATAATGCATAAAAATGCATAAAAAATATACACATATAACATTTATACTTCAAACATCTTTAAAATTTGAAATACAACATGCCATCCAAAACCAAACACAAAAACTCCTTCCGCGGACCATGTTTCGGCGAAACTTTGAATATCATTAATCAATTTAAAATATGTATATTCAATTTTAATTCTAGCAGTCACCATGCCTTTAAAAGCATTTTCTGGATCTACTGTACCTATACCCAATATCTTATTTTTCAGAGTCTTCCAAATTGGCATTTTGGCCATACCCAACAAAAAATTTAATATGCATATTTTTCTTCTCTCATGAGATGTATATTTAGGACCACTTATAAAATCCTGTTTGGAAAAATCTTTCCCAAAACCTTCAAACAAACCTTTTAAAATAATAAAAAGACTGTCTTGAAGTCTCTTCAATCCCACAAAAAGGACATTCCCTTCCCACTGCTGGATTCAGGTGTCCCACGTGTCTGTTTGTAGCTATAGCACCATGAATAAGTCTCCACTGTAGGTCTGCTGTACGCTTCTCTATGGGAGGTTTGTACAGAGACCTCCAGGATCCTTTTAAGTCTGGTCCAAACACTTCTGTCCACCTCCCCGCTCGTACTCGTTTTAAAACAGTCTGATGGGCAACTTTAACACAAGTAAAGTAGATTGCTTTTTTACTCGTTACATGAAACTGTCCCATCTCCAGGGTCTTAAAAGTTAATATTGTGTCAGTATCTTCATAGTTTTCCTTTGCAGCTGCAGATACACTTATAGATGGAAACTGATAGTTTCTCCTCCAATCTTGAGCTGGTTGAGTTTTCAGTGCCTCCTTGCAGGCTCCAGGCAATTCTCTCTGCACCTCCTCTAGCACCTGCTGCAGAAGATGGAGAGATCGTAGACCCGTCTCACGCTGTAGTGCTGCAGCTGTCTTCCATCCGTTGAGGTCTCTCAGGTCTACTATACTCTTGAGTCCAGCTCTCGCCAGGCAGTTCATCAAGCTCCCCGATGACAGAGTTCTTGTTTGTATCAGTGGGTTATAAAACAATGGTTCTCCCATAATTCACTCCTTTGGTTCTGAAAGATCTCTGTTGATGTTAAAGTTATCAAGCCAGGCTCTCAGCATTGTCTGATAAAACCGGGTTACATTACTTAAGTCCAGCTCCTTAAGGCTCAGTAAAAACAACTGTTTCTCGTAACCAAGACCAGATGCTGTCCTTAAAATAGCACAAGCAACACAAATCCATCCTAGATCTTCTTCATATATTATTCTTTGTGCTGTTTGCAGTCTAAAAGTCATGATCCTGCTTCTGATGTCTATCAAGGCTTGTCCTCCTTCTTGTAAAGGTAGATATAATGCAGGTCCAGGAACCCAGTGTTGCCCAGACCAAAAAAAATCTACAAATTTATTCTGTATAGCTTTGATCAGTTCATTGGGGGGATCCAGCACATTTAGTCTGTGCCATAGCATGGAGGCGGCCAGGTTGTTTGTAACCAAGACTCTACCCCTGTAGGATAGTTCAGGTAATAGCCAATTCCATTTAGACAACTTGGCTGACACCTTCTCCAGCATACCCTCCCAGTTTTTCTGTCTATAATTTTCTTTACCCAGAAATACTCCAAGAATTTTAATTCCCTCTGTATTCCACTGTAACCCCCCTGGAAGCTTAGGTGGCCCACTATTTCTCCAGGGACCCACAACAAAACCCTCACTCTTAGACCAGTTTACTTTTGATGATGAGGCTCTCATATAAAGCTAAACTTTTAGACAGAATCTGAATATCCCCTTGTCCAGTAATAAACACAGAGACATCATCAGCGTATGCTGAAACAGAAACACCTGACCCATTAAAATCCCCTGGTACATGAAAACCTTTCAAATAATTTCTCAGTTTAATAAGCAAGGGCTCAATAACTAAGCTATATAGTTGTCCAGAAATTGGACACCCCTGCCTAATTCCCCTCTTCACAGGTATTGGACAACTCAGACCCCTCCAACCTTAAGCATTACTGAAGCCCCTCTATATAGTAATTTGATCCAAGAAATGAATGTTTCTCCGAACCCAAATGCTTTCAAAACATTTTAAAGGTATTCATGACCCACGCGATCAAACGCCTTTTCTTGGTCAATGGATAAAAAACCAATATTAAAATCATCATTCATAGAAAGGTCCATAACATCTCTTATTAGAAATAAATTATCCATTATTGTACATCCTGGAACACAATACGTTTGCTCATTGCTCACAATAATGCTCAAATTTTTTTTTTAATCTACTTGCTAAACATTTAGACAGTATCTTGTAGTCTTGGCACATTAAAGAGACAGGGCGCCAGTTTTTCAACAACCCTAAATCACCAGTCTTAGGCAGAAGTGATAGTACTGCTCTTTGACAACTGCTGGGTAAAATACCTTTTTCAAAACATTCACAAATTACATTGAAAAAGTCCTCTCCTAAAATGTCCCAAAATGACTTATAAAATTCAGCAGGCAGACCATCTACTCCCGGTGACCGTCCTGTGGGCAGCTGCTTTACGGCCTCTGAAAATTCCTCATATGAAATCAATTTATCCAGAGTTTTTCTGTCCTCAGGTTTTAAGATAGGCAGTCCTTTTAATAACTGATCCATACTCTCAAGATCACAGTCTTTGTGCCCGAAAAGTTCAGCATAAAAGTCCACTGCAATTTTCCTCATTTCGATAGGATATGATGTTAATGTGCCATTGTCCTTCCGAAGGTAAAACATATTTTTTCTCTTTACTACTTTACGTTTCAAGTTAAAAAAGAACTTTGTAGGGGCATCCATTTCTTTAATTGAGGAGATCCTTGCTCTGATTAAGGCACCTTTTGCTCTTTCCTCTAACAGTGTTTTCAACTCCAATCTCTTTATATTTAAATCTGTAGTCATGCCCGAAACATTCAAATCAAGTACATTTTACAATATCTTTCTCCAAACTCTCAATATTTCTCTTTACAATCATAGTATTATTATAAGAAAACTGCTGAGAAAAAATCTTAATTTGGACTTTTCCTACCTCCCACCATTGAATAACATTTTCAAAATTATCTTTTTCTACTTTCCAACTCTCCCAAAACCATTTAAAATTTTCACAAAATAACTTATCCTGTACCAGTTTGACATTAAAATGCCAATAAGATTTTGAATGTGGCAAGCTTTTAGTATTAAAATCAATAGTCACTATATAATGGTCAGAAATCCCACAAGGAGATATACCAACATTCATGACTCTATTACTGTCTGATTTACTTACATATATTCTATCCAGTCTTGCTCCCTTCACAATAGAATCCAAAATTTTAACCCATGTGTATTGTTTTGTTAACTGATTCTTATTTCTCCACACATCATTCAGTTCTAGTTCTTGTGTTATCATGAGGAGCAGATTACTAGACTGTCAGTGAGGTTCTTGCCCATTCCTATCCAAAACAAAATCAGTAGTACAATTCTAATCTCCTCCCATTATTACACACATTTTTCCATCATCATATTTTCTTATTGCACTGCTTAACTTTTCAAATAATTATAGTCTTTGTGAACCTAAATTTGGAGCATATACATTAATGAAAATTAATTTTAATTCTTTAATTTCTACTATTGCTATTAAAACTCTACCTTTTTCTAATTCAGTAGTGGATAGGATCTTTAGATCCAAATGTTTGGAAAAGATAATCGCTACTCCTGCGCTTAAATTTGTTCCATGACTCAGAATACATTCACCTTCCCACCATCTATACAATTCAATTTCATTTTCATTATCTGAATGTGTTTCCTGTAAAAACATAACCTTAGGAGCCAATGCACAATGATACGTTTGATACAATGATACGCTACATGTATTTACGCTTTGATTTGAGCAAAAACAGCACATCCGTGCAGCGTGGCTGACACAGAAGAGCGTATGCTGCTTGTGTTCAGCGGATATTCTCCAACATGGCATATTCGTAAATACATGTAGCGTATCATTGTATCAAACGTATCATTGTGCATTGGCTAACACAGCCCTTACGAAAGGAAAATATATTTACCAATATATTTCTTAAAATATATTGTGACATATTGTAATATATTATTTTCCCTTTTTATTTTCTAATATATTATATATTTGAATACATTTAATAATATATTGATGATACATAATATATTGCAAAATATACAAATGATTGCCGCTTTCAATATATTGCAATATATTGGAAACAATACATATATATAAGAATATATGCCTAATATATTACATGATATTTTCCAGTATACTGCAATATATTTTTGTTTCATAAGGGAGAAGAATGTGCGCTGCTTGAGATCAGCTCATATTCTCCAAAATGGCACTACGGTAATGCGGAGAGACACAGAGTAGACAAATTGTTGTTGTTATTTTTGATTTCTTTGCATACAAAAAGTATTTGCATCATTTCATAACGTTATGGTTGAACCAGTTATCGCATTTGGACTATTCTGATGATGTCTTTCATACTTTTCTGGACTTTGACAGTGTAATTTACATGGCAGTTAATGGGACATTCACAAGCCTCCCAGTTTTCATCCAAAATGTCCTACATTTTGTTCAGAAGATGAATAAAGCTTTTAGGTGTTTGAAAGACATGGTGGTAAGTGATTAATGACAAAATTTTCATTTTGGGGTGGAGTATCCCTTTGACATATTGTCACCTTTATTTTGCTCACTTGGGATTGTAGGGCAGTGTTCTTGCTAAAACTGATTTTAAATAATATTATTGTAAAAGGCAATACAAATTATTTTGAGCTGAAAAAATGTTGGACTTAAAATAATGTTCATATATATATATACATATATATATATATATATTTTTTTTTTTTTTAGATATAATTGTAATAATTTGCTTTGGCTTCAGTACATGTGACAAAATAAAAGCTAATTAGACCTTATACATTTTGGTTAAAGTCCTTAAATAATCATGCATTATATTTTTATCATACAATGTAAATATATCATCATATTTTGGGCTCCACAACATTAAATCTGTTTGTTAATTAAACCGTTTGGTTCATTTGATTATTTATTCATGTACCAATAAGAGTGCAGTACATGCAGCTCCAGTTGACCACATTTTACCAGAAACCTACACAGAAAATGTCAAAAAGGGGGCCCAGCTTTTCAGGACAGCTGATCAATACCACTTTCAGGAAATGTGTGTGTGAGTGAATTATGATCTCTGTACATCACACTCTGTCAGTGCCTAATGCACCCTGACACCCACACATCCATACTGATCTCTTTATCAGTGCAAGAGAGACAGAAAGAGAAGATTGTGGGTTTTTCTCGAGAGAATTGAGGCTCTATTGTGGGTTTAAATCGACGTTGTTCAGACCCCTGAGAGTTTTTTAACCCGCACACAAAGTGGCTCTCATTAGCATATGAACGGGAGGGTGGCAGGGTCTTTTTATGGACTGTTTGCAAAGATCCCAGCCCCCCCTCCTTGCCCGTCTCTGAACATTGGCCTGCTGGCACTCGCATGGCTCTGTATGGGAATGTGCCCCAGTAGCATTCACGCAACCATATTTGTTCACTATAACGTTTCCTCCTCTTAGCAGCAGAACTGTCATTCTTCTCTGTGTGTGTAGGAGGTGAAGGTTTAATATGTTTTGTTTTGTAAGAGGTCAGAATGTAACACGTAAAGGTCTTGTCTTTGCCAGGGACATCTGGTTGCTAGGTGAATAGACCTGCAGCTAGAAACAGCTGTCTGCTGGTTTAACCTGTAACGGCTCCAGGACTAGATGCAAGTTCAAACATTCATGCATCAAAAGACCTGAAATTTATGTTCCTTATGTTAAACCACAGTATCACTTATACGCCCTAGTGCTTAAAAAGGGAGAAATGGGAATTTAAACCCATTACACCAATATATCTGTTTCAAAACGTGTTGAGTTGCTTTCCTAGACAATCTGTTCAAAACATTAGAACGTTTTTTTTTATCTTTATTGGAAATAAAATGTTGAAGTGACTTTCCTTTTCTACTGATATCACTTAGGCCGTATGAATATTACTGAATAAATTAAGCCAATATGCTGTTTATGAGTGAGAAAGGGAAACTATACAAATGGTACTCTGTATTTTGGAACAAAATAGTATAGTTGGAATCAATTGTTTTGGTATGCTTTCTCTAAGCACATCCCATAACGTTCACATATCAGGTCAGTGTGTAGCACATCTTTTGTTGCTATTCTATCGCAATGTGCTTTCAGCCGCCTCTGAAAGTGGTTGAAACATTGTCCACTTATGATCAGATTGACAAAAGGCAGGTGTAAACCGGGCCTTAGGTAATCCTACCTTACAGCTGGATATTTATTGGCATTGTAAGTGACAAAAGTTATGAACTTCTTATGAACTGAACTTGAACGTTCAAAAGTTTCAATGTAATGAAAAAATGAACGATTTTATCAAATATGTGTGTGTTCTATGTTTCTATGCTTGCCAGAGTATTAGCTTAGCGACATGCTAACATAAAACCCTGCTGGAATAAATTGCGAGTTGTGACTGTGAGTGGCTTGCTGAAATGTTGCCCAAATCAATGACAATCACTTAAGAGGTTACATTTTATGATGTTGCATTAGAAATTGGCTCACTTGGTTTTGGAACAAAGCATATGAAGAGTAGTTTTAGGCAAAAGCTACAGGATGTTTGACACATGCTGTATCATCGTCTGACTGTAAAAAGGCTGATACAGGTATTAGTCACTTATCAAATGATATCTTTTCCAAAGTGGCTTACGGTATACTGACTTTTACAGTACTTTCTTGGGTAATCATGTGGTGAATGACCCAATAATGATACAAGAGTACAGTAATTTGTCTGGTTCTGAATCATCCGTCTGTGATTGGGACCTATCATGATCCTTAGTGGTCCGACTCTTAACTGTTGCTGATTGTCAAGAGTTTAATGTCAATAAAACCTAAAATGAACCTTTTCTCTTGGCTTTGTTTGTCTTTGGTAAAGTTCATACAGCATATTCCCTGGAGCTGCTGTGATATTTTGAGAGCTTGCTCTCTCTCTCTCTCTCTCTCCCCCACTACAGTACCTAATATTGATCACCTGTTCAGATGGAGTAGATCCAATCTGGCTCCAGAAATGAAGGAGCCATGTGCAGAGACTCAAAAAGAACACTTTAACAAAAAAGAAAGAGATTTAGGGCAGCATATCTTCCTGGGGCAAAGCAGCATCTCTCATGTTATTAAAGGATTGAAAGTGTCGGTCAGTTTTTTGGGAAGTTCCCTGCGTTTTACCTCAATTCCACATCTAGAGGAAGAGTGACTCATGCATTTACACACTGACACAAGGCGTGATGAAGCTGTTTTTGCCATGTAAAGTCTTGATCTGGTTCAGTCTGCCTACATATGGCTGTGTCAGCCTTAACACTGAACAGATGGAGTCAGCAAAGACAGATACTCCACCCTCTCATCCTGCCAAACGCCTCCTGAAGACGGGTCTGTACATGTATCCATCGTCTCTCAGGCTAAAGCTGTCAGCTCCTTGAGGTAAATCATGGGTTATCTGTTATCGTAACGGAGGAGTGCTCCCACACTGCTATCAAAACTGTGACCTTCAGCTCTATGTCCAGGATCAACACACTGGACATAAGCCAGACTTCAAAGTAATGTTCCAGATTCAATACAAGTTAAGCTCTATCGACAGCATTATGCCATAATTTTGATTACCACAGAAAATGATACATAAAAAAAAAAAATCACTGTTGCAGTAATGCAAGTAAATGGGTCCAGCTCGTTAAGTGGTTTAAAAGCAGAAATGTGCAGCCTTAAATTCTTTCATACAAAAATTTGTCTAAAATATCCTTTTTTTGTGATTTTTCAGTGCAAGATCTCTCTTATGTTCTTTTATCTTTGTGTGTCATGTTGAAAATTACTGGCTTTTGATGCCTTTACATGGACGTGACATGAATTGAAATATTGGATATAACTTTGTTGTTATATCCAGACAAGTTCAGAAAGAAATGGTATCGTGTTACATACATGTATGGATTTGAAAACAGTGCACATTTTAAAGTTTCTTATAAAATTAATAATCCTGGTCCTGGATGTTAATATTGTTATATTGTTAATATATATATATCCAGTTTAGCCATTTTAAAATACACAATATAGAAACAGCTTCCACAGTAATTGTACCATTTTGCAACACCAACAGCATTACTACTCCATTATTTTGAGTCGTTTTAACCAAGAAACACCCCACCCCCTCCCCAATTTGAATCTTTTTTTTTTACTTGGGCTTTCACAGAAGATTTACTTCACAGACAACAGACAGTGATTTCCATACAGTAATCAATACCAAATACTGAAGTTAATAACTTCTTTTGGCATGAGTAGCTCCGAGGATCTTTTGGTGCTTTTTATATTTTGAACGGAAATGAACATTATACGAATTGTTGACTGGAGACTCTTTCTGACCAGATCATTGAATCAGTGAGTTGTTCATTTAGATTTCCAATTTGCTAATTAATCATCAGTGTAATGTGAAAAGTGATTCAACAAGTTCGTTAAAAATAATCTGATTGTTCAATAATCTTGGAATGGAGTTTGATTTCTTCATTTCCGAATTATGGGAACTTTTAATATGCTGTTATATAATTATATAATATAATTATAAAATATTTAAGGGGTCATGAAAGATTTACTATATAATGAAAAAAAAACAATGCCTAAATGTCATACATTTTCAGTTCACTGAAAAAAAAAAAAAAAAAAAAAAGAACAACTATAATGAGCGAGTTTTTGTGGCAAGTGCCATTACCGTAAATGTTGTCACTAGATCTTGAACCCGAAAGATTCCTGTAAGGGCGTCTCTGTCACACACTGACACCTCCACATCACACTCTTTTTATCCCTCAGGCTGAGTTTGAGTCACAGCCAGTCTGGCACTGCTCTTATCCTTCTTTAAAACACCCTGAGAGCTGTTCTATACACATGTACGGGCGGGCCGGATTGAGAGCTTCTGTCTTTCCTCTCTGGGGTGCAGTCTAATCCCCTCTGCTCCGTCCATGGTGTGTTGTCAGGCCTGCTAATAAGGAGAGAGCTGTGGCTCTACTGGGCCAGTTTGATTGCGTGGCTGAGCCCATCGAGTGGCCGCCACTGCAGATGCAAGCATTAACATGCGGTCTGAGAGCTAAAGGATAGTGTTTCTACATTAGCTAAAGCCCTCCAGAGCGCCTGCTCTGTTTGTTTGGAATAACGGGGCCTGGCAGAGCACAGGGCCAAAAAGGGGAATTATCCTGCAAACAGAGAAAGGTCATAATCACACACACACACACACACACACACACACACACACACACACACACACACACACACACTGACAGAGCTGCAGTATGTTTTCATACACCATTATTTTCCCGCTTGGCTTTACTTATGAAGCCTTGACCCAAAGTGGAGGCATTGTTGGTTAAAAAATATGCAATGATGTTTCGATCCTCTCCAAGTCAGCGAAAGGGAGCTAATGCCCTACTTTATGGCAACAGTTGAAGAGTTCATGGATTTACGCACACCAAGCAGTTGCATAAATGTTTAAATTTTTTAGCCTACCTTTTATCTTCTGAATTTCCTCTGCCCTAAACACGAGGTCAGGCTGAAAGAGTATTTTCAGTATTTTTAGTAGTCTGTTGTCCTTATATAACATCCCTTATATAATGTTAAGTTTAATAACCAGTTTTATTTGCGGATGTGTGTGTGTTGCTTGTATGCACTGGACTTTTTAGTTTTCCATTTGTGATCATGGTCTTTGGTAATCGATAAGTTATGATGGTAGCAGCTTAATTGTTCTGCTAATTCAATTCAACAAGGTGACACAGGGACTAGTTATGGAGATGAGTAATGATGCATTGTCCCCTAATAATAATAATAATTTTCATTATGTTATGCACATAAAGCACTCTCTTATTCACCTGAAACTGTTCCCTTTGCTGTAGTTCTTGGTTCACATAGGTGCACTAGGTTTGACGTCAATGATGTCAAATGTAACGGGGCAAACTTGGTGCTCTATATTTGAAATGAATGATATTTCAGAACTGCAGCAAAAATGTTACACCTTAAATGTCACTTTGTTCCGCACAAAAAGCTATGAATGGTTTTAAAAGACTTTCAATATAGTCACATGTAATAGTCAAAAGAATTGCACTTGACACAATTTGACAACAGCAACCAATTCTGCCTTAATAAAGCCCCTCATGACTTCAGGACTCAAACCCATCATAAAGGTCTTCTGGATGCAGGACAGCTGCCTGATCTGTTTAAGACTTAATCCACGCTTGTTAAGTCCTAAGAAAACTCTAATTGTTTTCCTGGAGACAGACGTGTTACTTGGTTACTTTAAGAAATGCTTGTCCTAAACCTTTTATTACGCCGAAGCTTCACTGAACTTTAGCCATGAGATTTAGCCATTCTTTCACTTCCCTAAGTGCAGTTATTCAAAGCTGTTATTATTGTATGTGATTCAGAGTGTGTGTGCAGGTAATGTGGTTAATGTACTTTGACAGTACTTATATCACCTCAGATCAGGTATCAGGTCTTGTAGGGAGATGCACTTGCGTATACAGGTAAATCTCAGAAATAAAGTTTAAACGATGTAAAATATAAAACAAAATATTTGTATATACTGTATATTAGAAAAAAGGCCTGTTATAGGATCATAAAGAACATTTTCCCCAAAACTATCAATAACTGTAATTATTATTATGATTATTATTTATTAATAATCATAATAATAATTCATGCTTATTTTATGTAAACAATAATAATAATAATAATAATAATAATAACTGATTTAAATTAAGCATTAATTATTATTATTATTATTGTACCAACAGTAATGTGAATTTGAGAGGAAATGTGAACATTTTATTTAACAAAAAACAAAACATTAATTCTCCTGAATTTTTATTATTATTATTTTTTTTTATGCATTTTTTTCTTTTGTTTTGGAGTGTGAAAAAAATGCACCTTCTTGTATAGTTGTTTTTTAGTTTTATTTATTTATTTTTAATGGATATCAAAGGAAAGTGAAAAGATCTTTTCATTTTTTTCTGCATGAACAATGGTTTTCTTTGATGAAGAATCCCTATCTGGTCACTCCTATCAGAATAAACATTACAGCAGAGACATATTGTGCTTCTGTCTGAACAAAGAAGGTCCTTTATTTCTCCTTCTCTCTCTCTCTCTCTCTCTTTCTGTGGTAAATAAGATCTGGCACCTGTGTCAGTATATATTGATCATTCAGTCATGATTCAATTTGATAGATGAATGATGATTAATGTTGGGCTGGGGGACAATGGCCAGACTGTCAAATATATAATAGTAAATATTTACAGTGAATGCTGTATTATTTTGGCTCACATATCTCAGAATGTTCACCCTGGAGCAGTTATAGAGAAAGAGAGAGAGAGAGAGAGAGAGAGAGAGAGAGAGAGAGAGAGAAAGTGGTTGCAGATCTTGGCTAGAAACAATGTGAAAAATGGAGAGAGGTCTCATTATAAATTGTATGAGCTTGGCTCATGAATATTAATTGGGTGACATTACAATTTTCAGGCCAAATGTTCTGTGCTAAGCGGTTTTCTAAAAGGCAGTGGCTGCTAATGTGCTTGTTCAGTCAGTGTTGCTTTAAGACACATCAGCATATGGAGGCCATCTTGGAAATGCCCTGGGTGGTTATTTTGTAGGCAATATGAACACAAGTACAGCTCCATACTTAAACGTAATATATATATATATCAACATGCAGTGTGCTGCAGGGATGACATTTTTGTTTTTTGTAGACCAAAACCCAGAAACAAGTTAGCATTTAACACTTAAAGTCTCAAAGTCAATGTTTTTATTATTATTATTTTTTTTTTATGGGTTTTTGGTTAAAGGCCTAAAACATGGTCTATGGATAACACAAGCTCAGGATGTATTTTTATATGTATGTTTTATAACCCCTTGTGATTTTATTTAGTTTTTTTTTAAACTTTTACTTATCTTGAAAAAGACAGTTGGTAACCAATGGCTAAATTGGAATACATTGTTGGGGACATTAAACATCATCACACCTACTCACTAGTCCATTCTTCAATGTCTCATTGTGTTAATAACTGCACTCCTACAAACTATTAAAAGTCAATTATTTTTTTGGAAACATTAATAATAATAATAATAATAATAATAATAAAAATAGAAAAAAAATAAATAAAATGACTTAATAATGGTAACACTGAAACACTACAGCCATGGTGTAATTCATTTATAACCTATGTTTAGATTTAGGCTTCAGACTTCATAAAAAAATGTTGATACTTGTTAAAACTTATTTTCTGCAATAATCCAAAAGCCAATGGAAAATCCTATTGTGTTCTTGTTGAGGGAACACGTGTGATTCTTGCTTCCAGGTCTGCCAACAGAAATATGTAAAAATGACCATTCAGAAATCAAATTTATCAAATTTATTTTCACCTCTGTTTAAATAAGTATAGTGTCGCTTTGCATAACTTACATTTGCATATTATGTATTTACACAAATCAAATGACCTGTCTAAATGGGAATATTAAATATCTGATTCCTATTGCAAACCACGTGTTAAAAATAATGATAGCACATGCAAATAAACCAGCACAATTACTTCTTAGTGAACTCCCTTTAGGAGAATGTCCCTGCTACCGGCTAACAAATAGCCAATCATGTTTATAACTGCAACACATTATTTATTTTAATTTTTTTTCTAGTTAATCTCAAGCCCCTTAAAGACAATTTTATTGATCAACTCACTCAGTCTCATCACTCAGCTTGTCAGCAATAGTTATCGTTAGAGTTTATCTTAGCATTTTGTAGGTGATCCGGACTGTGCTTGACACAACCAATGAAATCTTTGGAGTGGGTGGTTCAGTGGGGTTTGGCCTAACCGGTTTGGAAAAACAAAATCACTTTCAATAGGAAATCAACAGTTAATGGTTTCACAGTGTCTTTAAAGTCATTGTTGCTATGCCTCTGCAGCAGATAATGTGAAAGAATGTGTGTTTGAGCCACTGGCAGTAGAAGGAGTGTGTATGTGTGTGTTGGTAATTGAGAGCACTGGTTGTTAATTAGAAGAGTAGAGGACATGACGGGTTTTGGCTCGTCTGACCCAGCAGTGCTGTTTCACTGTCAGTCGTTTAGCCCTTTAGCATGGTCAGGGCGGCGCAGCAAGAGGGACACATTACAGGGTGTTAGGGGAGATAGCAGGAGCAGACAGAAGTATAAATCATGCTAGCTGTTAGTATGAGGCGAGGCTCTCTTCCCGAGGGGGGGTGGGGGGGTGGGGTGGGTGGGGTTGCGCAGAGAGGAGCAGGGCAGAGGAATCGTGTGGTTTGTCTTCACGTCCCAGTAGCTTTCAGGCTAATAAACGGATTAGAGTCCACTTTGAGCGAAAGACAAAAAGGGATTTCTGCTGTTCATGGGGAGAGAGAGGAAGTGGGAGCGGACTTGAATGAGGATGGTTTGGCTCTGAAAGCAGGCCAGCACTACAGGGAGAAACTGTGTGGGCTCCTGTCGAGATTTGAAGTGATTGGAACGCTTAGCGCATTTGATGACACATTAGCGGCATATTGTGGCACTTATGAAGCGACACAGAAAAAAAAGATCTATGAATCAGTACTCACCAAAACTGCAGGCAAACGCACTCAGAGTACCTGCAAATGAATGAACAAACGTGAATCTCAGCGTGTTACACAAGTTTAGTTATTAGCATTCGGCTGCACAGTTTAGGCTGTAGAAGTTTCTGGCTAAGAATATTCTATTTAAAAGTAACCAAGATACCTTTTTGTATATGTTGCAAATGACAAGGCAATTTTAAAGACTCCATGAATCAGCCTTTAGTTTACTTCAAAGCCATGAATCATTATTTGCTATATACTACTGCTTGTCAGAAGCGGGTGGTATTTATAACTTATGAGAAAATGATTTTTCCATTTTAAAGACTATTATATTGGGGGGGAAATGCATACTCTTCTGCAGACAAGATGAATCATTTATATTTTAGTCAGATTTTCCCTGAAAATAAAGTTTTAAATGCAGCCATATATAGGCTAGCATATAGATTGGCCTCAAAGATAGCATTAATGGACTAAAAGCCACAAAACATCAATTTTTATTTCATTTGACGGTGCTTAAAGGTTTGAATACACTGCATGACTTTTGTGCAGATTTTCAGTCTGGCTGAATTGATGTTATTTGTTGAAAGTCAGTCTGTCTGCAGCATATAATGGGCATAGATTTAGACTTTCAAGCTTCAGATTCCATCCAGTTGGACAATATCAAACACCATTTACAAAGTCGCAAATGTATGATGCTTAGTGTTTTAAAAGTTTAAAAGTGTTTAAAAGGTTTAAAAGTTGTTTAGGGATCCCAGCCTTAAAGCAGATTACAGTTCTAGTTTTTTTAAACTGTCCGCCAGTGCAACTCTATGGGATTTTTGGGAGTTTTGATTGTCCATTTCATGAAAACTTAAGTCTGATCAGTAAGAAAATATAGCAACCTGAGTTGAACAGTCTGAAGGTCTGACATAAGTTTGGTTGTTGTATAGCTTTACATTCTAGAAGTTAGAGTCAGAAATGTAAATTTCACAAGAATAATAATCATTTTAAGTTTAAATACAACATCAGTATGTTGGCTTACTCAAAACAACATAATGAACAAACTTCTTATTGAAGGCAACGTCCCTTTCTATCCTACACACAACTGAGACATAATTTAGGAAGTCCGTAGGAGTGGTTCAGTATTGTCTGTCCCAGCTTTTGTGTAACTTGTTTAGTGCTACGTCTAGCGTGGCGAAGAGAGGGGGCAGTTTTGCTCCTGACCTTGTCAGACTGATCCTGAGATGGCCGCTCAGGGCCCCTCACCCACTCAATGCGTTCTTTCAGCTCTGCTCTGGGATCAGCCTCGGGGTCACATGCAGAAAGAAGAGCCCTGGGTGCCGAATTTAGAGGGGAAAAACGTTGTTTTGTGAAGGTTCTGAAGGAGCTTTACAACTTCCGAAAGTTTCTCTGACCGCCCCAATAACCCCTTCCCATACATGAGTTTTGTATTTTAATATGCATCAAATGCCGCTCAAGCACAATGAGGAGGCCCGGGTTTGGAAACAACAAGAGAGTGGGCGGGAAACCGACCCAGCGTTTGCTTGTCTTTGACCTGAATATAATTCTCTGGTTAGGAGCGTCAGCTTTGATATTTCCATTTGACTTAAACATAAAGACTTGACTCTCAGTAATGTGCCAAAATGGAGATTTACCACAGCTGGGGAATATCTCAAGCCAAATAAATCCATACACATTATCTTTGACCTTTTTGGCTTGTTTGTTTTTCTTTTTTAAATGCTAGAATTGTGATATAGGCCTAACTGTACATCAACCATACACCATATCATCAACCACATGCTTTGTCCTTTTCGAGAGCAGTAAATTAAAGGAAAAACAAAGATTTTGCTAAATGAAAAGAGTATAATTCCTCAGGGCTACAACTACTTCTCACAGTAAAGGATTATAAATTTGTAACTCATTCAGCAGTAAATTGTCATTCCAAGAGGAAAATTTTATTTTTTTCTTTCATGGCTAAAGATAATTAATTGAGTTTTCATGCTTTAAAAGGTATATGCTACTTAAAATGATTGCTCACCCAAAAATGAAA
Organism: Carassius carassius; assembly: GCF_963082965.1. NCBI lineage: Eukaryota > Metazoa > Chordata > Actinopteri > Cypriniformes > Cyprinidae > Carassius > Carassius carassius. The sequence goes on from NC_081777.1 coordinate 8,143,165, forward strand.
ACTGATTTCCAAAATACCATTTAATCTCCATCACATTGTTCCAAACCGGTATGGCTTTTTTCTTCAAACATTCTTTAAAATTGAAAAAGTAACAAACAAGAAAGGAAGTAATACATGTTTGATGATGGGTGAACCATGCTAAATATCATGTCTTAGATGTTCCTCCAAAAATTATATTTGATCCTTAATAAATCCTACATAGTAAGAGTACAGAGCATAAAATTTGGTATTTGAAGAATGTGACGAGAGAGAGTAAAAAAAAAAAAAGAATAAAGAAGAAGAAGCTTATTTTGAGTACTCTGACTTTTGATTATTGCAAATACTGGTGTCTTGGTAAATCAGTTCTTCCCAAATCTTTTGGCAATTTAGAGTTTGGGAATTTAATTTGCTACTTTTCAGTAAAAAAATCTGAAAACTGGATTTAAGCAAATGTCTAAACATGCTCTAATTTTACTTTCTGCTTTCTAGGAGAAGTATCTAGGATACTAAAATCAACACTTTTAACTTGTTCGCCCTCTAACACATTTTGAGCAGACATCACGAATCTCTACATATTTTTCATAATGAATATCCAACATTGCATGTTGACTTGAACAAGATCTAACCTTTAATTTGTATTTCCTAAAGGATGTCATATACAATTTACCATGGCTAGTTTCTGAATTCTAATTTTATTTAACCTTTATATAGGCTAATTATTCATAATTGAAAATACACAAAGAATATAATATATTTTGTTTTGCTAACAAATTACAAATGAGCTTTAAATGAGCTTTATGCGAGGGAGTGTTTAAAATAAAAGCTGCACTAAATTACAAGAATGATTTTCTCAATTTTACTCCATTAAAATGGACAAGCTGGACCATTGACTGAGCCTTAGCCTTGATCTGGGGCTTTCACTACAAAATTGTTATCATCCTTAATTATATCAAAGGGTTGTAATTGCTCAGTGCAGTTAAGGGTTGTCAAATTATATATATATATATATATATATATATTTATTTATTTATTTTTGATAAAAAGTGTGTACAAACCATCTGCCACTACAGTAACTCATTTACCTCTCTCTCTTTCCCATCTGTCTCTGGCTGGTATACTGTATAATATGAGGGTTGACCTACTGGTGTCCATTGCCTCTGGTACACACATGGTCGTATAAAGAACGTCCCAACCTTCCTCTCTCTCCCACAAGGTGCCAAACTCTGCTTTTTAATTATTCATTACACAGCCCTGCCCAGAGAACGCCATCGTGCTGTGTTTCGGTCCAGACGTGGACGACTGCCATAGCGCGGAGCATGCTCGTTCTATACCACTGAATGTTTGCAGCCATCTGCCGAGGTTCACTGCAGCAGCGTGCGAGGGGATGTTTGATTTTTTTTTACACTCTGTTTAGTGTGTGTCCTGACGTGTCACACCCATATTTCCTTCTGGTTGGACTCTAATGGGTGCATACGGGCGCCTGCAGGCTGAACCTGCTCGGCTAATATTTCTCTCACACAGGTCGTAGCACACTCGCTGCATTGATTACGTGCATGTGTGTCTGTCCTCTTGCATCTCATCAGTTTCTCCTTGCCAAGGCGAGGAAAACCAATATTCGCAAGCTGTATGGTTCTCTATGCCCTCTTTCTCTCTCTCTGAACACCCCGTCCTATCGCTCTCCATGTTGACTTTGTTTGAGACAATCCATTATTTCTGATAAGCTCATTTTCGCTCTGTCTTATCGAACTGCAGGCAGAAGCGGGAGAGAGATGTGGCCGAGGTTCCTGAGGGCCAATGGAGGCCGGTGCTGTAGGGCCAGTGCAAACACTAATCAGCTTAATTTCAGCATCTCATCATGAGGGGCTCTGTGTGTGTGATCTGTATTAACCATTCAGTAATGGGTCTTCTGGCACTGCAGCTGTTGAACAATAATCTTGGACCGTTCACAGAATGTCCGATGTGTACTGCATACAAAAATGGCTAGATTTGCCAACTCCAATCAATTGCCAGGAGACGGGTTACAGATCTGCACCATAAGTCATGTTTACAAGTTCCCAGACTGCTACAATGAACGCTTCCAAGAACTATTCACTGGATTTGCCAGAGGTTTAAGGTTGTAGGATAGAATCTTTTAAAGAAAACTACATTACCATACTTTTTTTTTCACCTGACAATAAGTCACTCCAGCACAAAATTGCATTGTTGAGAAAAAAAAAATCTATATATATATATATTGCTATTCAGAACAGAACAGGAATTAAAACGATAAAAAATAGTGGCATTCATTATAAGCAACACTTTTACGTCAAAGTAACCATGAAATCAAAATGGAAATTTTTTATTTTTTAATGTAATACTATAGTGTTTATTATAAATAATTTATCTGTGCACTGTGCAAGGGCGAAGCTAGTGATGTCGGGGGTAAATGCTGGGATGAATGAAAGGGGGAAAACTGAAGCTTTATAGAAATCAACGTGATCGATGCTGACACAAGCCATGGGAGAGTACAAAACCTTTAAAAATTGAAAGGATATTAGGATATTACCACAACATTACTCTTAGGGCATTGCAAACTATTATTTTATGAATTTGACTTAACCTGATGGAAGACCCACTCAGTCAATCAGGCAGTAAGCGCTGTTAGGTATGTTTTGTTCCATTGATTGTCCTTGTCGTCGTTTTTCTCATTAAGTAAAAATGTCTTCATGCCAGGGTGTCGCTGTTGAATTTAGTGGAGAGAAATCCCCCCACAACTAACTGCAAACTGCCATTCAGATCTGCCTTGATTTTGTTCTCTCCAACTTCCAACGACCCAATCAATTCCCAAAGGATGAAATCAAGTCCCGTCCTCTCATGTCAGATGCCGTTTCACTCAGATAGACATCACAATAGAGAAAAAAAGACACAATAGAGAAAAAAAAGACAATCGCTACTTCCGTTTCATGTCAACTTTAAGGAAAAAATAAACAGCATTGGAAAAAAAAACAATACTGTTTTTCACATTTTTCTTCTTTCTTAGCCCAGGAAACATAATTCAGTCATGTTTCTAAATTATAATTTGGGTTTTTCTACAAAAAATGTATCAACTGTGGTCCTACTATAGGTATAAAAAGACTTTGAGAAAATTAGAAATGTTTGACTTCATATTTTTAATCGCAGACTTTGGCATCTAGGCAAATCAAAGCATATTGTTGAGTTTTTTTTTTTTTTTTTTTTGAAATGTTAGAAGAAAAATCTGAAATGACAATGCTTTTTCCCTCTTGAAAATCACCTGAAAATAGTGCTTATACAAAAGACTCAATATGCCTTTAGTTTAATCTGAATCCTGGGCTACGTTCCGCCCTGACAAAACGGTGCAAAACATTTTTTAAATGGAAACGGTGCTGCGTTGAACAACCTGTTCTGATGACGCAAGAGTTGCAGCTATGGCAGCTGAGAAGGCCATTCTTTGTGTTCTTTTTGAAGAATTTTCGGAGTCTGATGAAATTGTTATAAATACGTGTTTAATACTGCAAAATACGCTCAATGTTTTAGTCACTATCCTTGCCGTCCAGAATAAAAGAGAACATCCTAATCAAGTGAAGGGATATGTGGACACTGTGGTTCCTAGTTATTGAGATCAAACATTTGCCTCGCATTTCAGGATGAAAAGACAAACATTTCAAATGAAGGATAATCCACTTCTTACCTCCTAGACTGTGTTATGATCTATGTGACATTCTTTTTAATTAGGCTTATAATTATCGCTGATCATGGTTGTTGTGCTATGATATTGAAATATTAACCATTATATAATCAGAAGAATATAGAAAAGTTTATGAAAGTGTCACTCCACAATACAATAGCAAAATATATGAACATATATTGTATTTTTATGTTACATTAATCACTGTCTAGCACACCTTTCTAAGGAAAAGATATAGACCAGAAGACATTGCAATTACTAAATGATATTTAAACAGACTTAAAGAAGTTCCAGATATTTACTTCTGCTCTTATTAATTTAGTTATTTTGCAAACAATATACTTGCTCTTGTGAATTTATTCTGATGTTAATTACATGACGTTCTGCAGAGAAACCCGATTGGCTGTTGATTGTGTCATGTCACACCCCATTTTTTATGGTTGGGATATGTTGTGATTCCCAAGCTCACAATAGTTTGCAATATCTGCTGTTAGAAAACAAGAAACATGGATGACAACACCTTAGCCTGTTTTGTTTTATTTTTGACTAAAGTAACATTAGTGACTTTAGACACATTGTAATTGTATATCTGCAATATGAATATCCCAGACTTAGAGATTTGCAGTGTCACTCTACCCTTGCAAAGTACCCTTCTGTCCTCCAGCTAAATTTTGAGGAGGAACAGTGTGTGTGTGTGTGTGTGTGTGTGTGTGTGTGGACAGGGATGATTTCTGACTCTGTGTTGCTGCTCTGTTCCCCTGACACCTGTGTGGTAATTAGGGTCATATTGGTGCATTCCACGCTAATGATTTCAGGCTGCATACAGTGGCTGTAAACATTTACTCAAACGTCTGCTGGATGCTGTTATCTCATTGATGGCATGTGTATGTGTGTGCAAAAACAGAGTGTGTTTGCGCTGTGCTTATTAACGCCTGCCATAGATTTGATCAGCTGTTTAATAGATCTGTATATCCACACTAACGCACATACTATAGTCAACACAGTCTCTTTTTACTTTCTGAAATGTCACTGGACTTATTGTGCACGATTCATCAATGCATATTTTTCATAATCTCCCATCACAACGTACTTTCTCTGCTTCTGAAATGACTTTTCTTTTGTGTTGATGTCACCAGTGCTGTCTTCGAGTCATGTTGGAATAATCGCATTTACAATATGTTGCTGGCAAAAACGCCACCACAATGGCATAATTACCAGTGGGATTTTCTTTGAGCACTGTCTTTCAGAGTTTAAGTCATTAAGCAATTTGGAAGTGGTCATAATAATTTTAATTGTGAGCGTTGACTGTTCGATTCATTTTATTTTGTGTAGCATCGATGAACAATAGCAACAAAGCTTGCAGTAAAGTAAGCTTTATGAGGCGACAGGCTTGTGTGACTAAACTTAAAGCATCAGTTAAACACACTAAAACACATTGTTTGCTCTTCATTTGCTCACATCAGCATTTAAAAAAAGCTTTCTGTGTTTGTCATTGAATGAAAAAAGAGAAACATTAATTTGCCCACTGGGTCTGTTTTGTCCTACTAAAACACATTATGACATAGTTATGATTTGTAAGTAGGAACTTCTCATGTGCACACAAGGATGTGAGGGAAGAACAAAATCACATTAGCCAATAATTTCACAGCCTAACATTCATGATCCAGTCAAATCCAAATCCGGTTTTTGTGCCAACCTACATAATATTCTGTTTTACTCAGGAAAACATGATGTTACAGAAGTTAAACAGGTTGTGAATGTCATTTCACGCTGCTTTTACAAAGTGAGAGGGTGTGTTTCAGCATCTCATCACTAATGTTGATCCAAATGTTTGTGTTTTGCAGCTGCCAGTGCTCTGGATGAAAGAGATAAACAGCACAGCCACCAGCACTTCATTTTGATGAGCATTTGGAGGCAAGGTGATGTGTTCTGCTCTGGCCTTCAATCATATGCTGTCTTCTCAGAGCAAACAGAAAAAAAAAAAAAAACAGATTTCCTCATTATTAACTTCAACTTTTTTCCTACCAGACGAGATCAGATTAATCAGAGAAGTGACATTTCAATAACATTTTCTTTTGCAGTTTAATTAGGTAAGATTAATTGGCAAGATTAGCCATCTAAATAAATAGATGTTGCATGATGATGTTTGCTTGAAAAAAAAAAAACACCTTTGATTCTCTCTTTAATATTTAAGCATTTACTGTGCAAAAAAGTCTTAGGCCATTAGTATTTAATACAAAAATACAAAAATAAGACAGTTATTTCTATCTTTTGCTGCATATTTGTCAGAAATGTAAGTTTACATTTTCAAACATTGCTTTTGCAATTAATTGTAATAATTACAAGGGCCTACATAAGACATTCGTTGTGCAATATAGACACCTTTTTTGATAACAAGTGATTTTTCAAGCGAACTCAGTAAGTTCACGCTAACATGAAGTGATTGACAGCTTTTGTGATCATAAAGGTAGCTTTCTTTGCTCACTTTCTGTATATGACCCACTCACAGTTTTGAATTTTTTGTTTTTATTTGTTTATTTTTCATAACACTTCCAACACACTGCAAAGTGTTGGGAGTGCTAATTATATTTAAATGTGGGATTGAATCTGAAATTACTTGATATCCATAGCAATGGATAATACACTCTCAGAAAAAGGTACAAAAGCTGTCTCTTTGGTGGAACAAAAAGGTACTAATATGTACCTTGAAGGAACCAATATGGTTAAATAAGGCAGGTATTACCTTAAATTTGATACTTATATGCTTTTTTATGTGTTTGAATGATTGCATGTGTGTGTGGCAAGTGCATGTTTGTAAACGTGTGTGACGTGAAAGTGTGTATGTGACTCATCATGTCATGCTTTCTGTAGTTCAACTCAGAATCACGCTATTGTTTTCCTTCAAAGCTCCACTGGAGAAACACAAGATGCTCTATTCTTTTAGACAAAAGCTCCATCGCTGCACTCTTAATTTAGCGCCGCTGTGGCCGCTCTCACAGGCAGCCATCAGATTACACAGGCACTGTATATACAGCCTAATCTACAGGAAGCACTACGATTGCTGCTCTAACACTGATAGAGAGTGTCTGATGGAACATCAGATGCTGTACAGTGACATTCAGAAGAGAGGAACAGTGATACTTCTTGCGTGATGATTATAATAATAATCTGTCATCTGTTACTTACTCTCATGTCATTCTTAACCTGTATTCTTTATTCGGTGGAACACAAAATTAGATTTTTGCTACATTTTCTTAGCTGCTCTATTCCATGTAATAAAAGTGCTGTCAAGCTTAATAAAAGCATAGAAAAGTAGTCTAACTAACTTTCTAAAGCCACATGACAATTTTGTATATAAAATAACTGTGTGAACATTCTTTAAAATATATTGTTACACAGAAGAAACAAGTTATACAGGTTTAGGAGTCATATGAAAATAAATAAATGATAACATTTTTTTTTGGGGGGTGAATTATTTAATTTACTCTATAAACCCTACTGTACCATATCTGATACGCAAGGTAGTACATTTATTTTATTTTTTTGTGTGAAATATTAACAGATTTTTTAAAGTGAATGTAATAATACATTTTATATTGTTAATGATATTTAAAGATGAACACTTATTTGACTGAAGTAGCTTAGGTATACTTGATTATGCAGACAAAAATCTTATCAAATATGATCCATGAGTCTTTTGGAGAAAAGTTTGTATGTACATCTCTGAATTATTATATTGCATTGCAATATATCAGAATGTCATATTACATTTGAGCCATATAAATATAAATAACTGCACCAAATTGACTCCTGGAATATGAGCTTCATATTCACTTATATCATACAATATAAGCCTGATATCTCTAATATGATATTATAAAAAAAAATATATATATATATATATATAAATAAAAGAAATTACATATACATTTTTTCAAGATTTTGTCTGAAAGTTCAACAATTGGTTCCATTTAAGTTGCGCTCTTGCTCTGATGAAACACCTAATCATCTGCAGCCAAACATTGTGGTGTTTCCCGAGCATGGCCTCTTGCTGGTTCAGCACTTTTGCAAGGTTGAATCTCATCCCTGAGTGAATCTCATTTGAGTTGTGAGTGTAGGTGGAGCCTTTACTACGTGCTGGTCCACTAGAGACTTGTAGTGTGAGGTTTGTGTGTGTGTGTGTGTGTGTGTGTGTGTGTGTGTGTGTGTGTGTGTGTGAGAGAGAGAGAGAGAGAGAGAGAGAGAGAGAGAGAGAGAGAGAGATAGAGAGAGATCTGTCATATGACTCAGTAGGAGTTTTGAACAGGCACTTACATGCCATATGTTCACACAGGAAATACACCAACACAGTGACACATACAGACACACGCATGCACGCACGCACACACACACACACACAAATTCTCTTCATGTGATGTCTTCAAACGCTAATGTTTTACTGTTGTTCATGTCAGCATAAGCTTAATCTGACATGGATTTCATGTTTTTGATTAACCTTAAAATATGGTGGGGTTAATTTCTGAAAGTTATAATGAATTTTTATTGAACATCAAACTTTTTTTATATCAAATGTGAAATGAAAATAGAATACCTTATGATATTTAAAAGAAAATCCAACTTAGAATCTCTTAATCTTTTGTTATTTCCTCTCCAAGGGACAGAGCTTTTCTGTTCAATGTGTGGGAACAAATGAGAAAGTGTAGGTGCAAGTTCCAGAAATTATACAAACTTTGCTGCAAGGTGGAAACGAGTGGAAAATGGCCTGAAACTGTTCATGACATATTTCTATATTTAGTTACAATACACATTTTATAAGACTGTGAATGAAAACTGAAGGAAAGTGTCAAAACAAATAAAGTTCAAATCATATATTACAAAATTGTATATTTATATAACTGACAACTAAGGAAAATTCCAATTTCAGTATTTCAGAAAATTAGAATATTACTTAAGACCAATACAAAGAAAGGATTTTTGTCTTTAGACACTTCTGACGCTGTCTGTTTTTTAAGAGTGGCTTGACACAAGGATTGTGTTACGGCTCAGTTTTGTTTTGGGTTTGTTCTGTTGTTTTCTCTTTTCCCTATAGGTTGCCAGATAAGGATCCACACCTGTGTTGAATTTGGAAAGCAGTATTTAAGATGGCTGTCCTTTGTGGGAAGGAGTTCTGTCCCCTGTCCTGCAGTTGTGCTCAGGAGCTACAACCTTTTTTCTTTTTCATATAACCCCTAGATGTAAAATACATATTTTGTTTAATTTAATTTTTGGACTCTGATCCCTTTATTTTGTTACTTCCTTGAGCCGGAATGTTACAATTGGGGGCTCGTCCTCAAATGTTTGGTAGAATTTGGAAGGTCCAGCTTCTATTGGTAAGAACAAGGAAAAAAAACTTATTACTTGTAAAATTTTTGCTAGCGCCTGTGTGGTCTATAGGCGGAGCGTATTTGAAAGTGAAAAGTGAAAGTGAAGTGACATTCAGCCAAGTATGGGGACCCATACTCAGAATTTGTGCTCTGCATTTAACCCATCCGAAATGCACACACACAGAGCAGTGAACACACACACACACACTGTGAGCACACACCCGGAGCAGTGGGCAGCCATTTATGCTGCGGCGCCCGGGGAGCAGTTGGGGGTTCGATGCCTTGCTCAAGTGCACCTAAGTCGTGGTATTGAAGGTGGAGAGAGAACTGTACATGCACTCCCCCCACCCACAATTCCTGCCGGCCCGGGACTCGAACTCACAGCCTTTCGTTTGGGAGTCCGACTCTCTAACCATTAGGCCACGACTTCCCACAAATTTGACGGGTATTTGATTCACCTGTGTGTTTCTTGGCATGCTAGCGCTAATGAACAGTGGATGTTTAGTTTGTTTCTGGGAAATGTGCGCGAGAGGTTTTCGGTGTCTTTAAAAAGGTGGATTTTCTTCATTGTTTTCAACTGAAGAGAAAATAAGTGGTAACCGAAATAGACTGTATGGTGAGTGTATTGATTTATTGTTAGAGTTTCCCTTGTAAGAACTTTTTTTTCTCTCTAGGCTATAGGAGTGTAACGTTAGCTCTGGCAGGATTTTGTTATGTATGTGTACTCCACTCGGTAAGCTAATATTGTTGAAAGGTAATTTGTCAGCTAACTCTGTCTTTTGTTACACTAATGGTGATGTTCCCCGAACGCATTGCGTTGATTTTTTTTATTTTAGTTTGTTGTTTTTGTGCTGACGCTGAGTTGAGAGTGCTGCCGCTATTGTATGTCTCACTGGTTTGTCGGTGAGTTTATACATTTGACGGTATTTGAGTGCTTAAAAATACTCGACTCTTGGTGGAGGCATGAAGACTAGGGTTGAGTTATTTTAGGGGTGAGGAGAGAGAGTAGGGGGAATAATCACTTGTTGGTTCTTGTAAATTAAATCACTTGATTATGAGTTCTGCTGAATAGAAAAATAGATAATGGCTACTGTTTTAGATGGATTTGAGTCTCCTAGTGAGGGATTGTTTGATCAACTAACGAAAGAACAGTTGTTGGAGGTGGCCGCTAAGTATAAGATCGGTTTAACCACCAAAGAAAAAAAGTTAAAGGAGTCTGTTGCACTAATTGTTAAAGCTGCTCTAGTTAAGTTAGAGGTCTTTGTTCCTGATAAGCCTGTTGGTTTTGATGATAGTGCTGCACAATCTTCAGTTATTGCTTCCACATTCTCTTTTGAGCAACGAAAAGAACTAATGCTTTTAGAGATAGAAAAGGCGAAATTGAATCGTGAGGCTTTGCAGTTTCAGTTAATTGGTGAGGGTAAAATGGGGGACAGTACAAGTGGTCTAACCAGTTCGGTCAGAAAAGGGTTGGATGTAGCCAATAATATTAAGCTGATACCCAAATTTAGTGAAACTGATGTAGACACATTGTTCAGTTTGTTTGAACGTTTGGCAGATGTTATGAAATGGCCAGATTCTGAACAGTCTTTGATGTTGCAGTGTGTGTTAACCGGTAAGGCACAAAAAGCTTATTCTTCTTTAAATGCTCGTGATAGTCAAAATTATCATAAGGTTAAAGAGGCTGTACTGAAAGCTTATGAGCTGGTACCAGAGGCCTATCGGCAGAAATTTAGAAATATGCGAAAACCTGCAGAACCGACGTATTGTGAATTTGTGAGAGATTTAAAAATCCAGTTAGATCGCTGGTGTGCTGCTTCAGGTGTAACCAGTCGTGAAGATCTTCATGAGTTGTTCCTGTTAGAACAGTTTAAAAGCACTTTGTCTGAGCATGTTTCCATCTTTTTGACTGATCTAAATGTTACATCTACAGAAGAGGTTGCTATTCTTACTGATGAGTATGCACTCACTCATAAATGTGAAGTCAAGAAAAGTAGGCTTAAGTTCAGTGATAGTCCAACAGAGAGTGTAACTGCCCGTCATGCCTTGTCTGATAAGAGTGAGAGGAATTTTAAAAGTTACGCTGATAAAAATGACCGGTGTGCTTATTGTCATTTAAAGGGACACTGGAAAAAGGATTGTTTAGCACTTAAAGGAAAACTGATGCGTGTTAAATCTGAACCCAAGCCTGCTCTTGCTATTTCATCTGTTCAGACAGATAATAATTCTGACTGTTTTGATATTTTACAGAGTCTGGAGAAACCAGTGGTACCTTGCAATGTTGGAGATGTTGGGTATGCTCCCTTCATTACAGAAGGCTATGTGTCATTGCTTGGAAGTACTGTGACGGTTCCTATTAAGATTCTCAGAGACACGGGTGCATCAGAATCATTAATTTTGCAAACTGTCCTTCCTTTTACTCAGGAGTCCAATACAGGAAACAGTGTGCTGATTCGCGGCATTGGATTGCAAACATTGTCTGTACCCCTACATAACATGTTTCTCCAATCTGATTTAGTAAATGGATCAGTGGTGATGGGAGTCCGTCCTTCATTACCAATGGAAGGAGTTTCAGTGATTTTGGGGAATAATCTGGCGGGTGACCGTGTATGGCGTGATGTTCCACCTCCACCTGTGGTTGCTACTTGTCCTGCTCCATTGGGTGACACTGATATCTCCCAGCAGTATCCAGAGGTATTTGTGTCTTGTGCACTTACGCGTGCAATGCATAAACAATCAGCCGACGCAAAACTAAGTGATGTGAAGGATTTGTTTACCTCTAAGAGGGTAGTGCCTGGTCTCCTTGCTTTGCCTTCTATTCCCCATCAGGTCTGGGTGTCTGCTCAGAAAGAGGATTCATCTCTGAACTCGCTGTTTGATGCTGCTTTATCTCTTGATGTAGCAGAGAGTTCCGTTAATGGGTACTTCGTTGAAAATGGGGTACTATTGCGGAAGTGGACTTCTAACACAGAGGGAGGTTTGACTGAACCAATTGTACAGGTATTTGTGCCTGTTTCTTTGCGAAATGCAGTGTTGGATTCTGCTCATGGCGGGGTGTCTGGTCATTTGGGCGTAATTAAGACCTACCAACATTTGCTGCAGTATTTTTACTGGCCTCGTATTAGGAGTGATGTAAGGCAGTATATTAAGACTTGTTCGATCTGTCAGCTGACTGGAAAACCAAACCATAAAATCTGTGCCTTTGTATCCCATACCTGTTATGGAACAGCCTTTTCAGCATCTTCTGGTGGATTGTGTTGGTCCTTTACCACCTTCAAAGTCTGGTAGCATTTACTTATTGACAGTGATGTGTCAGAGCACTCGATATCCTGCTGCATTTCCTTTGCGTTCAATCACCACACGATCAGTTGTAAAAGCCTTGTCCCAGTTCATTTCTATTTTTGGAATTCCAAAAGTTGTTCAGAGTGATCAGGGGACAAATTTTACATCTAACATGTTTCAAGAGGTTCTGCGGCAGCTTGGTATTAGACACAACAAATCCAGTGCGTACCATCCGGAAAGTCAGGGTGCCCTAGAACGTTTTCACCAGATGTTAAAATCTTTGTTGAGGGCATATTGCACTGAGTTAAAAGGTGATTGGGAGGAAGGTCTGCCTTGGTTATTGTTGGCTACACGTGAAGTTATTCAGGAGAGTTTGGGATTTAGTCCCAATCAGTTAATCTTTGGACATTGTGTACGGGGACCCCTGGCGGTACTAAATAATGCTGCTTTACCGAAGGAGCCACCACAGAGTCTGATTCAGTATATACAGGGTTTTCGTCGACGTTTATTTTTGGCTGGAGAACTGGCAAAAGAAAAGTTGGGAAAAACTCAGGAAAAGATGAAAAGCTGGTTTGATCGCAAGTCTGAGATTCGCATATTTAGTCCAGGAGATCAGGTGTTAGCCTTATTTCCTCTACCAGATTCTCCTTTTGCTGCGAAGTTTTTTGGACCTTACACTGTGCTTCAAAAAGTGTCTGATCAAAATTATATTCTTTCTACCCCTGAGCGCAGGAAACATACCCAGTTGTGTCATGTGAATTTGTTAAAACCCTTCTATTCTCGTAATGCTGCTCCTGAAGTCATTCCTTCCCCAATTGCCCTAGCTAGTTTGAGTCAAGTAGGTGACGTGCAACAGGATGTGAAATCACCTGATGATGTCATTTTACAACCTCGCCTAAAAAACTCTGAGACCTTGGCTAACTTAGAAGGATGGGTAAAACATTTGTCTTGCAAACAACGCTTTGAGTTAAATTCTATGCTGACTGAATTTTGTTCTTTTTTCAGATACTCCTTCTCTTACACACTTGATTAAACACGATATTGATGTAGGCGATGTTAAACCTGTCCGACAACTATTTTATCGTGTATCATTTGACAAACGTCAGAAATTGGAGGCTGAAGTCAATTACATGCTTGAAAACAACATAGCAAAGCCTTCCTTTTCAGATTGGGCTTCACCTTGTTTGTTAGTAGGAAAATCAGACGGCACTCAGCGTTTTTGCACAGATTATAGACGAGTAAATATCCTAACTAGACCTGACTCATATCCTTTGCCTAGGATGGAAGACTGCGTTGACCAAGTTGGATCGGCTAACTATGTAAGTAAATTTGATTTGCTCAAAGGGTACTGGCAAGTGCCTTTGACCGCCCGAGCACAGGAAATTTCCTCTTTTATTGCACCATTTGGATTATATTCTTACACCGTAATGAGCTTTGGTCTCAGAAATGCCCCAGCGACATTTCAGCATTTAGTGAACAGAGTGACCGCTGGTTTAGAGGGTTGTGCTGTATACCTGGATGACATTGTTGTCTTTAGTGACACATGGGATCAACACCTCATCCGAATTCGTGCGTTGTTTGAGCGTTTGTCTGATGCCAAACTCCCAACTCCCAGGCGACTGTGATTTATCTGGGCAAGGTTGTCGGAATGGGCAAAGTGCGACCTGTATGTGCTAAAGTCATAGCGATTGACAAATTTCCTAGCCCTCAGACTAAACGTGAATTGATGAGATTTTTAGGAATGGCTGGGTATTACAGAAGTTTTTGTCGGAACTTTTCTTCTGTTGTTGCCCCACTCACAGATTTGTTGCAAGCTAAGGCAAAATTTGAGTGGACTCCAAAATGTGAAAGCGCCTTTGAGAATGTTAAATGATTGCTCACATCGTCCCCTGTCCTGACGGCTCCTCGACTTGATAAACCATTCAAACTTCAGGTGGATGCTAGTCAGGTTGGAGCGGGAGCTGTTCTGCTGCAGGCTGATGAGAGTGGCATAAATCGCCCTGTTAGCTATTTCTCACGAAAATTCAATTCGTATCAGACCAATTATTCTACCATCGAGAAAGAAGCGTTAGCATTGATTTGGTCCCTGCAACATTTTGAGGTGTATTTGTCTTGTGGGACTATGCCAACTGTGGTGTACACAGACCATAACCCCCTTACGTTTCTTCACTCTCTGCGGAATCCGAATCAGCGTCTTATTAGGTGGTCTCTTTTCTTACAGCCTTATGCCTTGGAGATTCGTCATGTGAAAGGCGTAGATAACATCTTAGCTGACGCTTTGTCCCGTGCCCCATGTGGGGGAGAATAAGTTTCTTGACTATTGCTACTTCTCTTCTCTTCCCGTTTATTGTTTTTTTAATTCCTTAATTTTGCTTTTTCCAGGTGCTGAGATGGGAGAGTTTGGGGAGTTGTAATGGTTAATGATTGATACTAACTTCACCCTAACTCCGGGTAGGTTGTTCTTTTGTACGCATGTTTTGGGGTTGGAACTTGTATAAGGTAGAGTTTCCAATGAGAATCTCTCCCTTTTTTAAGGGGGGAGGTGTTACGGCTCAGTTTTGTTTTGGGTTTGTTCTGTTGTTTTCTCTTTTTCCTATAGGTTGCCAGATAAGGATCCACACCTGTGTTGAATTTGGAAAGCAGTATTTAAGATGGCTGTCCTTTGTGGGAAGGAGTTCTGTCCCCTGTCCTGCAGTTGTGCTCAGGAGCTGGACCTTCATATTGATTTTTTTTTCTTTATTGTTTGTTTATTTTTTGTCGAACATCTTTTTTCTTTTTCATATAACCCCTAGATGTAAAATAAATATTTTGTTTAATTTTTGGACTCTGATCCCTTTTATTTTGTTACTTGAGCCGGAACGTAACAATTGCGACAGCTGAAATCCATGTCTTGCATACGTCTGTGCATAGTGGTTCTTGAAGCACTGACTCCAGCTGCAGTCCACTCTTTGTTAATCTCACCCACATTTTTGAATGGGTTTTGTTTCACAATCCTCTCCAGGGTGTGGTTATCCCCATCGCTTGTACACTTTTTTTTCTACCACATCTTTTCCTTCCCTTTGCCTCTCTATTAATGTGCTTGGACACAGAGCTCTGTGAACAGCCAGCCTCTTTTGCAATGACCTTTTGTGTCTTGCCCTCCTTGTGCAGGGTGTCACTGGTCGTCTTTTGGACAACTGTCAAGTCAGCAGTCTTCTCCATGATTGTGTAGCCTACAGAACTAGACTGAGAGACCATTTAAAGGCCTTTGCAGGTGTTTTGAGTTAATTAGCTGATTAGAGCGTGGCACCAGGTGTCTTCAATATTGAACCTTTTCACAATATTCTAATTTTCTGAGATACTGAATTTGGGATTTTCCTTAGTTGTCAGTTATAATCATCAAAATGAAAAGAAATAAACATTTGAAATATATCAGTATGTGTGTAATGAATGAACATAACATACAAGTTTCACTTTTTGAATGGAATTAGTGAAATAAATCAACTTTTTGATGATATTCTAATTATATGACCAGCACCCATATATATATATATATATATATATATATATATATATATATATATATATATATATATATATATATATATATATATATATATATATATATATAGTTATGAATGAAAAACTGACCCAAGTCTGGTCTGAAATTGGACAGTCTGACACGTTAGGAACCAGACCTCTAGTCTGGCCTGATTTGAAGGATTCTAGACTAATGATCCAGGATCCTTTATAGTTTACTGTCAGCCAGAGAACCTTAACCCTGGTAATAAGATTCAGTTCATTTAAAAGAGACCTTAAGTAAGATATGAGATATGTTAAGCCTTATTTCCAGTATGTTTGGTCTGTAAAGACAAAAGAATAGGTAGCAATCAACATATTTTTTTTTTTTTTTTGGTGTGCTGCTTTTCCCTTCAGGCTTCATAACAGTTAATACATAAATGTTAAAATGATCCTATCTCAATTTAATATGCAGAGTCAAGCCTACAAACAAGTCATTCTTAGGCTGATTTCTAAAAACAACATCTAGTACACACGGGCACTTAAGTTATCATAAGAGAGCCATTTTCTTTGTTGATGAGATAATTCTAATGGTGGCCAGACCATTCAAGCATTGTTAGGCCATGGAAGTGAAATGAGTTTAAAAACCGAATATGCTTAACTGACCCCTATTTTCTTTTTTACTAGTAATGCAGCTAGTAAACCATAGTTTGGATGAAATTTATACTCAGATTCTTGCTATTGAATACTCAGCATTGTTATATTTTTATGTGTGTTGCCAGATAATGTCTAGACTACTTTCGTGTATGACAAAAATGTGAGGAAATATGTCTGTCTATAGATTTTGCTAATTGTTTTAAGAAAAAAACATGAAATTATGCAGTTATGTTTTACAGTGTGTTCATTTGATTTAGTTGAATTAGTCTGGAATCATTTGCATTTAGGTGATTTTCTGTAATCCATTTCTGGCAATCTGGTTTTTGTAGTGCATGACATTTCCCATATGCTAACACGGAACACATGAGTACACGGAACAATGTCAACGATCCAAAACAAAAGAGCATAGGTGCCAAAGCTGTAATCAACCCGCTTGTTTGAATCCCTCTAACTGGTAAATATTGCAAAATTACTACCGTTTGGCAATATAATCATTTGTGCCAGGAATATGGACCTGTTTTGTTGTGTTTTCTCCCATGTACTCCCCGTGATCAAGTTTTTCCCTCTCGTTTAGTAGTCATTTGATTTACCTGTGTCCCATTAATTACCCCTCTGTAAATGGATAGCATACATTTATCTGCTTACCCCCAGGGCATCCAAGATGTAGGTAACTTTGTTTCTTCAGTAGAACAAAAACCAAGATTTTTAGCTCAAACCGTTCCACTCTATCAGTCTTATAATGTAAGTGGATGGGAATCATGATTAAAACATACAATAAAAAAAAATAAACAAAAAAAAAAATAAAAAAATAAAAATAAAAAATAAAACACGCATAAACCCTCTGGCTCATGGTGATACATTGATGTGTAAAGACAAAAAACGATCTGTCTTCTTGCATTATGGTGGGACGCAGACTTTTAAGTGCATTACCGCCACTCCTAATTGAGATTGCAGTTAGAGTGTCAATGGTCCAATTGAGAGAAAGGTAGCAGTAATGCACTTATAAGTCTGTGATCCACCATAAAACGAGAGGAAGAAGGTGCCTCACGTGCCTGCTGCTGAGAGTTCTAACAGTTGGGACATTGCGTGAATCAGAGATAAAAAATTATATAAATACTGTGCATCATTTTGTATCTTTACACATCAGTGTATCATCACGAGCCACAGGGCTTAATTTGTTTTTGTGTGGTTCTTTTTTAGTTTTATTGTATGTTTTAGCCATGATTTGCATCCACTTACATTATAAGACTGATAGACTGCAACAGTTTGAGTTAAAAATCTTGGTTTGTGTTCTACTGAAGAAACAAAGTCACCTACATCTTGGTGCCCTGGGGATAAGTAGATAAACATCAAATTTTAATTTTTGGGTGAACTATCAATTTAAGCTCTACCCACTGCACGATGACTGAGGGTGAGCTTATTGTGGATCTAGGACTGTAAAATGTGGGAAGGGTATCCCAAATTGGATTTATGTGCCTATCTGTCCCCTCTCCTCCCTAATTCGTCAGAGCCCTCTGCCTGTTCTGTTCCCGAGTCCAGCCCAGAGGAAGCTTCCATTCCCATGTCCAGCCCAGAGAGGGCTCCTGTTCCTGAGATCGTCCCCAAAAGGGCCTCTTTTCCAGATTTTAGCCCAGAAAGGGCTCCTGTTCCTGAATTGGGCCACAGGTGGGATCCTGTTCCTGAGTTTGGCCCAGAGAGGGCTTCCGTTCCCAAGTTCGGCCCAGGGAGGGCTTTTGTTCCTGATTGCAGCACTCAAAATTGCCCATCCACCCTCCTGTTCCTGCCTCATCCACCATTGTCGTCTGGCAGCTCCTCTGTTCACCCTCAGCTGGAAAACTCCTTGCCTCCACCTCCATCCTCAGAGTATCAGAGACCACCTCAGACCATCGACCCAATGGCTCCACTATGACTCCTAGCTTCCTTCTCTACACCGTGGCCCGTCAGTCCAATGGCTCTTCCAGGCTCCCTCATCACTCTGGCCCTGCCTTGGTCAGTCTTTGTCCTTCTGTCACCTCAGGACTCCACCCCTCCAGGTGTACTTCATCCCTCCCTCCCTCTGGCTCCGTCAGGCTCCTCCTTCCCTTTGGCTGCTCCTCAGGCCTCTGTTGCTTGGTCCCACCGCGGCTTTTTTTTATGTCCCTGCCTCCACATCAGTCACTTGAGTCATCTGTTTCACCTTGGCCCTCCGGATCCTCCTCGTCACCCTGGCTCATTGGCTCTCTATTTCCACCCTAGGGTCCTCTGCCACCTGCTCTGCCACCATTGGTGGTCCCCTTGGAATCGTCAGCCCTTCCTCCTCCATGGCTCCTTCCTCTGTTTGGACTCCTTCGTGGGTCACCATTAAGACTGTGGCCTGGGTCCCACCTGGCACTCCATGCTCCAAGTCCCTCCTGTCTCTCCCCTGGCTCCTCCCTCCTTTATCACCACCCTGGACTCTGTCTGCTGATCCCCTTTTGGGTGTCCGTCCTCCTCCTGAGCCTCCTCCCAAGGTCCCACCCGTCCCATCCCTCTGTTGTTTCTATGGCATGAGGATGCGCCTTCTGGGAGGGGAGGATATGTCAGGAATATGGACCTGTTTTGTTGCGTTTTCTCCCTTGTGCTCCCCGTGACCCAGTTTTTCCCTCTTGCTGAGTAGTCATTTGATTTACCTGTGTCCCGTTAATTATCCATTATTAAGCCCTGTTTATAGAGTATAGTCTGTTCCCTGATGTCCAGTGTCGTCCATATTATGTGCCACGTGTGTTCCTGCCAAGACCTGTGTTACCCCTTGTTTTCCTGAATCTCCTTAGTCTCCACACTCCTTTACTCCTCACAGTATCATTGTGACAATTTGAGGGCTGCAACATGAATATTTCCAACATTTTATTATGTAAATAAACCTTATGTTGCTCCTTGAAATGAAGTGAATTTATATTAATATTAATAAGTGAATCCCTGCACTCATTCTCTCAAGTATATTTACTGCGTGCAGTTGGACCACAGGTGTGTTTAATGAGTTTTATTCATTTTTATTTTTATTTTTTACTTTAACGAGAAATAACCATGACAGTGCGGCTTCTATGGGCAGAGGAATTCAAAGGTCTGGGTACAGCTTTTGCAGGTGACTTTCATTATATTAATTTTTTTTTTTTTTTTATATATATATATATAAGGAAGGAGTCACAAATGTAATTGTAATTTTTATTTAAATGAATTAAGTGATTTAAAGGGTCTATATTTTATTATAGAGTAGTCTAATGCATTTTAACTATTTGCAAATACATAAAAAAAAATTCTAAATGGCTTGAAGGCAAGCCATGTAACCATGTTCATTAAATTTATTCACATCATGCACACATTTATTCTTAATCCTTGGGTTAATATGCTAAAAACGTTAATGTTTCTTGTCTCGTTACATTCAATCACAAATTAGCAATTTGGCCATATCTGATTACTGGGGGACCTGAATTCTGTTAAATTTCCAGGCATTGCTCATCATATCACTATTAAATAAGTGGTTTGAGTAGAGACACTATAATATGTATGCTACTCATTTTACAGTTTTAACGAAGAAAGAAATATGTGTTAGAACTAGCTGTGAATCAAATTTCATTTTCATTTACTTTTACTTGTCCTACTATGTGATCTGCTTTGTCATTTCTCTCTTTCGGGAGCTTGGTGTGCTGATAGACTCAAGTGTAAATTAGCAATGGCAGGGAGTAAAGGTCAAATTAATCTCTATGCTGTACTGTTGAAGTTCTGCAGTAGATCATAAATCATAAACCTGAATTCCTCTCAAACATGTTCTGATTATCTCCAATCAAACCTAAGCAGATTGACCAGCTTTTAACCTATGAGGTCAGTGACAGGCTCAGGTGTGAAGCAGTATATCTGTATAAAGGCATTTTAGACATGTTGCACTCCAGCAGGAAGACCATATGGCTGTTTACCCACAATCCTCTTCACCATCACCACACTCAGCACACTGGTACACAATAAGTGTGACATGTCTTGAGGCTTGTGTGTGTGTGTATTACAGTTTGAAAACTGTTGAGTCTTTTTTTCCTCCATAAAGCAGAATTTACATTTGTTCTAAGTCTTCTGAACATTTGATCAAAACAGATATCATGTGTTTGCATTATCATTTGCTGGTGTGTGTTTTATTCTGTGTTTGAGTGTGGTTTGCTGATCTCAGCCTCTCTGTTCTGTGGTGTGTTATGCTGAGTTGCAGGTGCTGCAGATTTCACCTGACTCACTGACTTCTGACCTTGACCTGACTCACTGACCCTGTGAAATGAGGCTCCAATCACAATGATGTCATTGTGTGAGGGTGGTTGAATCATTGGATTATTAACAATGGCTTGCCCAGCTGAAGTTTTAGCAGGCTACAGCAAGACTTTTTTATTTATTTAATTTTTTACGTTAGTGAATGCGTTTTCATATGGTGTAGTCTTTAAAAGTATGCTGCATTTGATAGTTTAATTTTTGTCCAGTGCCAACTTTATTTCTTTCCAGAAGTTATTCCCGATAGAATAGCATTGTACTCTTTAAAACTAGAGTTGTGTGTATTTTTTTATCCCTCAGACATGCCCTTGTCAGTGTGGGCATCTGTTGTTCTTGAAGTCTCTGGAATTTTGCTATTCCATTTTTTTCCATTTCCAACTGTGAAACAACGGCCTGGGCCAGTGCTGCCTTTTGGACAATCTAATTAGTGCTAACAATATGAGAATCCTATATATCCTACACTGGAACTGAGTTTTTATGTTAGCATTTTGCGCCATAATACATAAATAATGGGTGAAATAGTCAAATTTACCTGATTTTTTTTTGTATTTGTTGTTGACCAAATTAAATTTTTTTTTTTTAGCATTTTGGCCATTCATTTACACAACAGTGGCATTTAGAGGCATGAAAATGCAAACTTTCAAAAACGGGGTTTCAAAATGATACCATTATTGTCTCAGCGTAAACTATAAAAATGCTAATTTGTGAAAACTGTGATGTCATGCGAATATGTGCAAGTTTCTGTAGTGACATTGCCAGCTACTGGACTGGCCAGACTTTAAAAAAAATATATATATATATTTTGTAGCACATTGCTGTCATTTAAACATAAGTCCACCTGTTTAAAGTCTATGTAACTCTCTTTCTAGTTGTCTAAGTGTGTGTATAAGCATAATAGTGTTTCCTTTGACAAGCAGAATGACAGGATAATGGTCTCTTTGATCATATGTGTGTGTCCACAGATGGACGAATGAGTGCATGCTTGGCATGAACAATGTGCAACTGTGTGTCTAGCTTCTGAATGAACACACAGACAAGCTTCAGATATCTTTATGAAATAATTTGATGCTTGTTGGAACAGATTTTGATAGACTTGATTTAATTGTTAACTACTGATGTTTCTGTCAAGAGGTGACTGCAGCACAAGACAAACTTAATTTCATCCTTCAGAACAGGTGTGTTTTCCATGACAAAGTCTTCCATATCTGTGATCAGGCTTGTGAAACGTTAATTAAATCAGCATTGTTGTCTATTTGATACTCTCCAGATCTGGCTCCAGACATCGGTGTAATTGAAAATTTGTTCTTGTCACACATTTTAGCAATCAGGGTCACTCATCCGAAATTAATAAACATCTTGTCTTAGAAGCAGAACTCTAACAAGGCTTTTAAACACAATGTTCCTGGGTGGATATACATCATTTAACTATGCGAGTGTATGAATAGAATAAAATTCTACTTGAGACAATTGAGATTTTGAGATAAGTGCATTCAGCTGATTGTCCTTAATTGCTGACTTGCTTAAAAAGGGTGAATATTGTTTGCTAAATGAGCACTGAAGATAGCAATGCGCTGAAACGTTTGCTGGTGTCCATTCTGTTTTTAACCCACATGCACTTTGCACCTTTTTGCACGATGCAATTTGAAAAATAAAATATTTTTTTTGTAGACTTCCAGTCTTGAGTGGATCAGTGTGCGGCTAGCAACTCCTCTTGTTCAGTGTATGAATAGACAAAGATGTTGTTAATAAAAACAGACCTGATGGGTTAAGCTGATATAATTGCACAGACTTCTATCCGCAATGGAGAATAACATGAAGTGCCTTGCATTTAATTCAGGAGATTCATTCAGCGCTTTCTCTCTTAATGAATCTGCTATGAAAGTGACATTGGTTCAGGCTAGAGTATGTTAACTTCCCTATAACATATAAAGCTGTCATTACTGTTGCCTGCATCTGCATTCATGCATGAGTGTCTGTGTGTATATGAAATAAGAGTGCTCTTTAATTCTGATTACTGTGACAGCAGTTAGTGTTTATGGTAATATCTGAGAGACGATCGGCAATAAGGCCATCTGCTTAAAGCTTCCATTAAGCTGATTGTTTAGATGAAATTATGAAACCCACACACATAGACCTTTATTAGCTGCTAGATAAATTGATCGGCATTAGCTGGTGTAGAGGGCAGTTGTTGGTCATGGTGTGAGTTTGTAGGGGAAAGACTCATTCTGTCTCATAGGAAGTATGTCTATAAACTTCAGATTTATCACAGAACAGATAATAATGATGGCTGAAAATAGTGTTTGTCGCTTCAGGCGAGTGTGGCTCTATCTAAATAGAAGGCCGGCTGACAGGTAACTCAGGGTGCTTTCACACTAGAAATCCTTGTGTGGACATTAGAGTTCAGTTTGTCTGGTTGGTGTAAAAGCAGTCTAGGGGGTTAGGTATATTAATGAGTCTGAATGAGTCTAAAAAGCATGAAATGGACTTTTATCTTCCTTCTCTTTAACATCACAGTTTGTATAATCATTATCCTGCATCTCCTGAATAATTACTATAGGAGAACATGATCCGCACTCAAGAGAATAGTCTTCTTTTTATTTTATTTTACATTCATCACTTCCTATCAGTAATGAATTTAAATTTAGTCTTGTGAGTGCAGATCATGATCTCTTATACTAAGTAACTTAACAGATTTATGCATCAGAAACAAAAGATCAAGTGATGGAAAATGGAAGTTCAAATGGTGTTGTAGTCCTGAATAATTAGTCGCATGACAACTGCCACTGAGATACTTTGGACGTTAATACTTTTAACTTATAACAGATACTGTAGGTATTACATACCTTCTTGGTTCAATCCAACCAAGTTTAACAAAGTTTCAGCATTTTTCTTTTTTTCCGTTCCTGAGCTTACTGCCATGGGACACTTTTATTGTTTGATGTTTACATTGTGCTTTAGCCCACTGGTGTTTCTTCTGGCATCCACTGCCAAATCCTTCTAGAGCTTGTTTTTAAAGTCTTTCTAGCCACTTTTCACCTCTGAAAGTTGTAGGTCAGAGTCTGAAATGGATCTGTAAAACTCTGTGACTGCAGTCTCATAAGCTCAGCAGGAGCCAAGAGTTAAGCTGAACTCTCTCACCAATCTGCACCGTCCAAAACACCTCAGAGGAGATATTTAATACCACAGCCAACCCCCTCTGCTCTAACACTCTTTTTTTCTGTCCTTTGATTCGGGGTTTAAAGCAAATGAATCCACTCTTGAAAGAGTGTTGAGTACATTTTAAACTTGAACAAGCTGAATATAATCAAAGATTTATAGTAAATGCATCACCTCAAAGTAATTATGTAATGATTTCCATCAAGTAATCAGGTTCATTTATAAATTTTATCTTTTAACAAAAATATTTTTTAAACATTATGTCATATTAATCAATCATTGGTCAATATGTTGTCATGCCAGATTCATTCATTTTAATTACTGATACTGAATTTGACTAAAATAATTTTAGCTCACAGAAACGACATTTTAGTTTACAAGAAAAGAGCAAAATATAAAAACAAACATTTTTATATATTTACAGCATTTTTTATTATTTTATGCTATTGTTTATTTTCTTTCCTAACCCTAACCATTATCTTGAACAATATTTTAGTTAAAATGGTTTCATCGTATATTTTGTGTCTTTGTCATAGTTGAAACAGTTTGAAAAAGCCTTCTTTATTGAAAAAAATAGTAATTCCATTGATGAGATTTAACACTGTACATAACTTCCCACATGTATGAATTGTTTGTGATCCTGTGAAAAGTTTTTAGAGAAATAGGAGGAAGGTCCTGAAGCCGCTGAAGCCTGATAGATGTGTTAATGTTTGTGAAGGGCTGCTGATAGTGCTGTCCTCCATTGGGCTGTGTAATGTTTTCTGACAGACTGTTACATGCGAGTTCTGCCTGTGTTTATCTGTGTCTGATCAACTCTACAAACCTCTGCCATCCACCACAGTTTCAAACACTGACACTCAAACTCACATAGTAACCAGAAACATTTATGTAAGAGAAACTCTCACTATCCCTTTGCCTGACCACAGCACTTATAAAAGCAATGAGCTGCTCTGTGATTAAACAGCCTGAGATGATTCAGCATTGGTTAAAAGCATTTTGTTGTTTATAGCAAGAGGTCACAGCACTGATGGATGAGAGTAAAGAGAGAGTGTGATGGAGGGCAGGAAGGAGGGATGAGCGTTTGTTTCTGCTTTTGTCTCACTGGGGCTCATGCATAAGGCTCCAGTATCCGTCATCATAGACAAAACACACATTGCTCTGTGTCCTGCTCTAACAGAGACACTGATTCAATTAGCCTTCCCATAATGCCCCTCAATGACACATGATACAGGATGTTTATAATTACAGATGGTGGGTGTGGGGCAGGTGTTTGGGGGAGGGGGGATTTGGGATTAAAGAAAGAAAGAGATTTTCCTTAATCTTTTTTTTTTTTAATAAAAGAGTTCATTGTATGTATAAACATATTTGTAGAACTCAAAGCCTCTCACATGAAAAAGACCATACATTGAAACTAAACTGAAAATAATAATAATAATAATAATAAATAAATAAATAAATAAATAAATAAATAAATAAAAATCTCAAATTTCGGAATGAATGTGTTTGCAGCCTGCTGATGTCAGGAAGATTAATACATTTGAACACATGAACATGAGCAGCCAAATTTATGCATCAACAACCTCTATTCAGTTTTCAGAAACCTGACTCACCCAGCCACAGTGCGGTAGAGAACACATACTATTATTCCTAAATACCAGAAAACTAGTGTTAAGGGTACAATTTGGTAAAGTCTTGGGCTATTCCTGGCTGTGTGTAGCACCTACTACTCTGCAGAGCCTAATGAAGGTATAGTAGTAAAAAATCTGTTATGGTCACAGAGGGGGTGGAATATGGTAAAGAATAACTTAATTGACATGTTTTGGTAAAATATATATTGATTAACAAAAGTTGACTTTTGGGAAAATAAAGCTGCCTTTTTTAACAACTAGTTGTAGTTTAGGGTAAAAATTAAAGTACATGATGGAAAATACAATGTAGACATTTTTGTTTAATTTTAGTTTTTGTATTTTGTTTGTTGACATTTTGAACACTTTATTCAGGGACCCGTTCTCAATATAAACTAGTTTATTATTAGCATGTATATTACTACCATATTGGCTGCTTATTAGTACTTATAATGCACATATCAATGCCTCATTCTGCATGAGCATATTTAAAATCCCTTAATCCACTTTAACACCTAATTAACAAATACCTTACTAACTATTAATAATCTGCAAATTAGGAAAACTCTTAATTAACAGTGAATATGTGTTTGGCTGGCGAAACCTATCACCACCTCCTTGTGGTGCCAGCTGGTAAATGGTGAGGGTCCCCAAAGTGTCAGGTGGAGCAATGCTTCGGCCTGGGGTTTTCTTTCATACACATCAAATGGCAATGTCAACCCAACAAGTCTCCAACTATACCAGGGCATCCTGCCTAGGCGACGCGTGCTGTCCTCTCCTGGATGGCATGAAAAATTAGCAAGGACTACCTGCTCAAGGATGGGACAGGTTAAAGAAGTTAGTAAATAAGAAGATCTGACTGGCCACACTGAACATCAGTATGCTCACGGGGCACAGCAGTGAACTAGCAGATGTCCTGAAGAACCGGTAAGTGGACATTGCATGTATTCAGAAGACAAAATGGAAGGAAGCAAAATCCAGGGACATCGGTGTATAGCACCAAGACAACCCAAAATGGTATAGCTGTGGTCATCAGCAAACAATTCCGGGAGAATGTCATTGAGGTTGATAATATCTCCTACCGCCCTTGTCTTAGTTAAGATAATCCTGGGCTCAACCATCATTCATACTATATCATGTTATTCCTCCCAAACTGGCAGGCCAGAGGACATGAAGGATGATTTCTGGGAATCCATTGATGCTCACCTCCAAAAATTGGGACCAGATGAGCATGTCCTGATCGGCGGGGATTTAAATGTGCAATTAGGCTCAGCAAGGGATGTATACAAGCAGTGCCACAGAGGGCACGCTTTTGGAACCCAAAATGACGATGGATGCTGCATCTTAGACTACGCTGAGGCACATGACTTTGCCATCAGTAATACCTTTTTTAAGAAGAGACCCTCTCACCTCACACAGATCTACTATTGAATGCTATGTCACCAAGACTTAAGCTAGTGCTTGATGCCAAGGCAATCCCCTCAGATGACATAGCTCCCCAACATTGGCTCCTCAACCTCAACGTCCAGTTCTGCCTGCAGCAACTAGTACATTTGCAGAGAACAGAACATGAGCGAATTAGGTGGTTGAAATGGTTTGAACACAAGACCAAATTGTCAACAGCCCTCAATCCAAATAAAAGGGGTCATATTATGTTGCTAAAAATAACATTATTTTGTGTATTTGGTTTAATGAAATGTGTACATTTATATAAGTTTAAAAAAACACATTATTTTTAACATACTGTACATTATTGTTTCTCCTCTATGCCGGCCTTTCTGAAACGTGTTGATTTTTACAATACTTATCGGTCTGAAAAGCAAAGTTTGCTGTGATTGGCCAGCTATCCAGTGTGTTGTGATTGGCCGAATACCTCAAGCTTGTAACGGAAATGTTATGCCCTTCACCAAACTGTGATGCTGTCCCCCCCCATGCGACGAGACAAAACCAGTAAAACCCATTACAACGATGCATTTGTTGCATCCAATGGGGACATAATTACTGATAATAATTACTTATACTGTCTTTTTATGTGTTGCGTTGCATTGCGCCACATAAACATAAAACCATGTCTGCATTTGTGATTGGAGAAAAGACAAACAACAAGCACTACTCTATAATGCTCAAAACTAGCATTTGAATCATCAGTGGCAAATTCTTTAAATATAAAACATACTTCCATTCTGTGAGTCAGAGCAGCCGGCTTTGTAAGTCTCTTCCAGGATCAGGAAACAGTCCTCCAAAAAATGTGTTACACAAATCTGAATATTTGGTTTGAACTGTTCTAGAACAGTGTTGTAAATACAGTTTAACCATTGATTTCTAGTTGTGTCCTCTTTTGGAAGGCCAAACAAAGTAGTTTAGCTTCCACATTAAAACACAGCGTCACACATGGCAGGCTAGAGTGAGTGGAGGCCGGCTTGAGAACAGTGCACCAGCAGATTCGACAAAGGAGCGGCCGGCAGGCTTGTGGCAACCACATGTGACGACCCCGGGCTGGACTCCGCTTTGTTCACTTTGAAAGCCGATCCAGCAATCCACAGCGCAAAGTTGATGTATTTCCTCAGGACCAGCACAGATCAGCTCTAGGCATGATGAAGTGGATATCATCCTCTTTTGGAAGGCCAAACAAAGTATTTTCGCTTCCACAATGAAACACGCAGCATCTCCACAACATGGCGGTGCGCAACAACAATAACAGCAACTAGAATAAAAGTTACGCCTTCCTTCTTTGCATAAACATTTGGCCGGCATCATGCAAATCTTCCCACATCACGACATAGACATGTGGGGGCATGTTAGAATGAGCCATTTTAGGTAGTGGTTGACTCTTAACTTTTATATAGAATATCTATTTGCATGTGAGACTTTAGTCTTTGCAACTTTACAGATCTTTTTTATGCACCAAGAGCTTGTCACGCTCCAAAGAGAAAGGAAAATGTGAAATTCCATCTTATGATCCCTTTAACATTGACGCTTAACAACCAGACTTTCTGAAATTTAATCACCACCCAAATCCATAAAAGGTCCATCAATGTGCTAAGAAAGATGAGGAAGGGAAGGTGGTTTATTGACAAGGCAACTAGGTGGTGGACAGAGGAAGTTCAAGCAGCAAACAAGGCTAAGAAGATGTCCTATAAAGCCTGGTTTCAAACATGCCTGGCCACCAATTTGCTACAATACATGAGTCAGTGGTGAAGCTGGCAGTAGCAAAAGCTAAGTCAAAACACTACAATGTCCTGTATGATAAATTGGATATGCAGGAAGGGACGAACAAGATCTACCGCCTTGCTAGCTTCCATCACAAGTTCTCGCAAGCCATTGGCCGGGTGATGCATGTTAAGGATGCAAACCATCAGCTACTTCAAGACACAACAGTCATCCTACAATGATGGTGTGGCTATTTATCTTAGATTTCCAATTAAGAGTTCCCACACCCACCAATTCTCAGCCCTGAGCCCATTTCTGAACCCATCCCATCCCCAGTCAGTGTAGCTGAAGAATTGGCAGACATTAAGAAAATTAAGAATGGCAAAGCAACAGGACCAGACGATATTCCAGCTGAAGTCTGGAAATTAATGGGACGGCGGGGTGCTGATATCTTGGCATTACTCTGCAATATGATGATTGCAGAAAATAAGCCACATAGAGCCTGTACAACCAGTGTCACTGTGCCAATTTGGAAGGGAAAGGGTGATGTGAGTAAATGTACCAACTACAGACTGTGATGAGTGGGGCGGGGATGAGAGCTGTGGGAATGGAGCGAGGCCGGTGGAGTGATTGGAAATGAATGACACCTGTGACACTCACCGGTCCCGAGTCCCACGGAGGAGATGGAAGGATACAAAAGAGGAGCGACGACAGTGAAGGACGAGAGAGGACCAGGCCTGGGTTTTATTTTATGTTTTGATTTTGTTTGTGCGCAGCAGTCGTCCGTGAGGGGCTGCCGCGCTGTTTTGTCTTTATTTTATTATTAAAGTCTTCTTTGGCCGGTTCCTGCCTCCTCCTTCCAACGAAAGAACATTGTTACACAGACCTATCCTCCTTTTGTGTCATACAATGACAATTTATGAAAGGACTCTTGATGGACATCTCCAAAGTATTGTCAGAACCACCCCAAATTAGTGTGGTTGCGTCAAGCGATATGGAACAATCGATGCTATCCACACTGCACTTCAACTTGTGGAGAAATACTCAAAGAAAAACAAAAAAGTACACATTGCATTCCTTGGAGAAGGCGTTTGATCAGGTCCTCCATGAATTGATCTGGAATGCCCTTCGATCAATGAGTCCCATGTCCGATGGACCCAACTGCTCTTCCAGGACACTGTCAGTGTATTTATTGTGTATTTAAAGTGTATTTTTTTTGTCTCATTAGTGTTTAGTGCAGTTGTTATTGCTAGGAAATGCGTGTTTTGTTTACTGTGTTGAGATGTGCTGAAGCTGCGTTAATTCTTGAACTGTATTGCATACCTTGTCAGTGTGGTGCGCTTGCTTAGCCCTCTGTTTTGATAAACAGTAAAGTGTGTTCAGCTGAATTCAATTTCCGTTTTGTCAAACGGGTATAAAAAGAAGGTTAGTACACAGCGATAGCCCTCGTTTGAAGACCAAAGAGTGTAAAGACCATCAACTCTACCGTTTGACTCCACATTGCATGGACACAGACAAGGGACATAAGTATCGCTTTTGACTCAACTTTTCTGTTTCAGTTTTTATGACCAACTCTTATTATGTGTTTCCATATCGTTACTGTTAATACCACTCACAAACCATGCATCACACACTGTAGGCAGTGCAATCCTAACAACCTGCACACTTTGCCTATGTCTGCTAATAAACTAATTTATTTTACTATTAGTCTATGGAGTTGTCAGTCTGTGAAAAAAAATTGTAATACAGCACTAAATGGAGTCTTCAAGCAGTGAGGGTGATTTGGTTGTCCTCTCACTTAAAAATAGAAAAAGAATGGAAATATTGGGTCCATCCAATCCTGAGTTATAGAGAGGATGTAAAGTTCCCCCTTAGGAGCAATGGGATTATCCTGGGCGATTCAAAGTTTACTTCAGGATGTACATGGCTCATTCTGATGCTTTTGCTTTATAATCCTATGTTATTAAGAACTGTGCAGATGAGTGAGTGTGGCACCCTATATTCCAACAATCTATGGACTAATTATAAAAATCACTAATTATACCTGTTCCCAAGACTGCTAGACCACTGGACAGGCCTGTAGCCCTGACATCTGTGATTATGAAATGTTTTGAAAAATGTGTTGTGTCTATGTTAAAAGCAGGAGTTGCGGACATATTAGACCCCTTACAGTTTGCATATAGGCAAAGGAGAGGAACTGAGGATGCTATTAATAGCATCATGCACTTGATTTTGAAACATTTAGAGAGTCCTAAAGCTTACGCCAGGCTACTGTTTATTGATTTTAGCTCTGCTTTTAACACTGTCCAACCTCAACTGTTAATGGAGAAAATGAAGCAGCTGTGTTAACCCACTCATTACCAAATGGTATTATTCTTTTTTAACAGATAGAACCCAATGTGTAAAAGTAAATGGTTGCATTTCACAGCTAAAGAGTAGTGGTATTGGTGTTCCTCAAGGCTGTGTCAGTTCACCTATTCTTTTTACACTTTTCACAAACGAATGCTCAAACTGGCATTCACAGAATTATGTTTTTAAATATTCAGACGACACAGCCATTTTAAGTCTACTTTACGAGCATGATAATGTTAGCACCATTTATCAAGCTGAGAAAAAGTATGTTTGTTGACTGGTGTGATAAAAATGAGTTGGTAATTAACACAAAAAAGACACAGGAAATTGTATTTGATCCAAAATGTATTGGTGACCATCAACCAGTGGTTATACACAACCATCATATTACCCAGTCGCAGACCTACAAGTATCTGGGTGTGTATATAGAGAGATCACTTACATGGAATACACATATTGAATGGGTTTGTACTCGCCTAGAACAAAGATTGTATTTCTTGCGCAGATTACGTCTGTATGGTGTGAACAAAAATGTCATAAGGGTGTTTTATAAAGCTGTTTTAGAAAGTATTGTTAGGTATGGGATCACAGTATGGTTTGGTAATCTTTCAGTGAAGCTTAAATCTAAGTTGATGCACCTGACATTGACAGCATCTAAAATTGTCGGGCATGAGAGAGATTTTAATCTCCAGGATTTATATGAGGAATGTATTCTTAACCAGGTGGAAAGGATCATTGGCGATCAGAGTCATTTTTTAAACTCACAATATGAACTGCTTCCCTCTGGCAGAAGATACAGAGTCCCGAAGTGTAAGCTAAATCGATACAAGAACTCCTTTGTACCAGTATCTGTGTGCCTGTTTAACAGATGTTTATCTTTATGTTTATATTTTGTTTGTTTTATCTTTTTTACTTGTCTATTCTATGTAGATTGTATGTAGGTCATGCAGCCATTTTGTAGTCCAAAACAATTTTCCTCTCGAGGACAATAAAGTATACTACTATACTACTACTACTACTACTACTAATACTAGAGCCACATATTATAAAGAATACCACTGCTTTCTGTGAACTCAGTGTGCAGTATACAGTGCTTTGTGCTGCAAGACAAAGTGGATGAACTTGACAATCACCATTCTGGATTTTGGCATTTGCTACGATGGCTCTGAACTATCAAAACACCTCTCAAAATGCTTGCTACGTGTGCAAAAAAAAAAAAAACAGAAAAAAATGAACCCGATCCAATTATTATTATTTTTTTTATGATGGACAAATATTTTGGAGGCAGTGTGTAAATGTGATTGACTTAACGTTAGGTTGTATTTATTTTTTAACTTGTGAAAAGTCCGTACTCAGTTTACAATAGTGCTGGAGGGTTTGACCAATGTATATACCATTTTTTTCAAAATTATGCCGGTTTTCCGGTTTATGACGCTTTTTTTTTCATGCATAATCAGGTGTACAATGCATTTTCTGCTGGTTGATATTCCAAGACGTGCTTGCAGCTAAAGTGCATGTGTTGCCGCCTTTGGCGACAATTTTAGCCTGACAGCACTTGCATAAAATGGATATTATCTATGCATAATCTGCCTGCAGTGCATATGCAGTCCGCAGCAAGGACTCATTGTGCTTTCACACAGGACGTGTTTGCAGTCCGCTACTGATCTGCGTCTGTTTAGTCCACAAACACAACATTTGTTCATTGTTTTGATTTCATATCATGTTAAAATATGTATATATTTTTTCAGCATCGTAAGTCTTTTATAACAGAACAGTAACAATCTTTCATATAGACATTAGTTTAAACTCAATAAAAATAAACAACGCATTATTCATGCATTTTACTTCTAGGTTTGTATAATAAGCTGCTCGAGCAAGCGGCAAAACATTTAAACACAATAATTAGCCTACTTTTCTTGTTAAAATATTTAAAATTAAAACACCACAGACAGATACAGTCTCTTGTATTTTGTATTTAAATCTTTATCACAAGCAATCCCACGGGTCTTAATAAACTTTGTTTTTCTGCTTCCATAAAAGTGGACATATATATTGTTTTCCTTGTTTATCTAAAAGTGCTCTTTTTCTTGTTTTAAACCTAGCCAAAAACCCATGTGACTGCGTTTCCATGTCAATCCATGTTAATTTTTCCCGCAAACAATGCGCTTTCACTTTAATTCAGCACCTGCAGCACACCAAAAATAGACTTGGTACGTTAACAATCGCTGCACTGCTGCAGAGCACCGCTCCTTGACACCTCGTGCAGCTGGAATCCATTAATACCTTTTAATCTTTTACTGTCTATGGTTAATACGCACTGCACTAGAGCACTGCTGTGTTTACCCTCACCACGCCTCGCAGTCGCTGCTTAGAAGTGCAACATTGTAAAGGGTCCGTCTGAAAGAGTGTCTCGCGGCCGCGGCGCAGCATAACGTTAGTTCCGAACGCTTAGTAATTAAATACACCGGTATGGCAGTATATTCAAAATTAACATTGCAACGAAAATATACACCGGTTTTCGGTATGAACCGGTTTACCGCCCAGCACTAGTTTACAATGACCTTAAATCTCATGGCCCTGACAGAGACGTGGATCAAACCAGAGGACACTGCTACTCCTGCAGCACTCTCCAATAATTTCTAATTTTCCCAGACTCCCATCTGACTGGAAGATGTGGATATACTGGTCTGCTTATCTCTAATGATTGGAAATGTATTCCTTTACCTTCTCTGGGTATTAGCAGCTCCTTTAAATCACATTCAGTCACTATTACCCACACTTTTAAAATCCATTTTGTAGCTGTTATTCAACCCCCAGGACCACAAAGTAACTTCTTGGATGAATTAGATGTGCTGCTTTCAGCCTTTCCTAAGGATGGCTGTGACGAGTGGGGCGGGGCCGAGAGACATGGAAACAGGAGCTAGGCCGGTGGAGTGATTGGAAATGAGCGACACCTGCTCGACCCACCGGTCTCGAGTCCCACAGAGGAGATAGAGGGATATAAAACCAGAGCGACGACAGTGAAGGACAAGAGAGGACCAGGCGTGGGCTTTAGTTTGTGTTTACTTTTTATTTGTGCGCCTCAGTCGTCCATGAGGGGGTGACGTGCTGTTTTGTCTTTATTTGATTATTAAAGTTTCTGTTTGATTGTCCGCCGGTTCCCACCTCCTTCTTCCCGATGATTGTGAAGGTTTAATTTGTTACAGTGGTGCCGAAGCCCGGGAGAAGAAGGGACGCGCTGCTGAAGCTCCCTCCCTGCTGTGGTGAATCCGCGGTGCCATCGAGCAGGCGAGGAAGTGTGCCGCCATGGACGCTCGAGGCGGTGGGCTGGAGTGAGTTGCCGGCTCGCTGCCGGCCGCCCGTGATGTGGAGGGGCAGCTGCCGTCCGTGAGGGAGCGGAGGAGTCGGCGCCATTCGCCAGGGGGCTTGATCCTGCTGCCATCCGCCTGAACGGGGAGGAGCAGGGAATGGGGGACTCCTGCCGGCTGCCCAAAACCGGAGGTGCCGTCACCGTCCACCGGGCAGCGGAGGAGTGTCATGCCGTCCGCCAAGGGCCGTCCGCCGAGGGCCGTCCAGTGCCACCGCCAGGCACCACGGAGGAGATCACCCAGCTGGTGGAGGGCCAAGCAGCAGTGGGTCTGGGAATTGGAATTTTTTTTCTCCTCTCTCCCCTCTCTCGTCTCTGTCGCTCCTTATCCTTCCATCTCCTTTTCTCTCGCCTCGTCTGTCCTACCCCCAGGTTCCCGCAGGTCCCCGTGAGCGGTCCCCCCCGGAGGGAGGGGGGGTGTAGAGCGCAGTCTCGAGGGTACCCCCCGGCCTGCGAGGGGCGATGGGGTATGTGACGAGTCAGACGGGGGAGATGGAGGGATATAAAACCAGAGCGATGACAGTGAAGGACGAGAGAGGACCAGGCCTGGGCTTTAGTTTGTGTTTGCTTTTTATTTGTGCGCGTCAGTCGTCCGTGAGGGGCTGACGCACTGATTGTCTTAATTTTGATTATTAAAGTTTCTGTTTAATTGTCCGCCAGTTCCCGCTCCTTCTTCCCGATGATTGTGAAGGTTTAATTTGTTACAATGGCACTCCCCTAGTTATACTTGGAGACTTCAATATCCACCTAGATCAGGGGTGTCAAACTCAATTAAACTCAATAAAGTCTCCAAACTAATCCTTTCTAATCATCAGACTATTTGTCCACTTGATTCTATTCCATCTCATCTCCTTCAGGTCAATTCTCCTGCAGTTGTACCTGCAGTTTTACCTGCACTTACTCACATCATTAACACATCCCTTCACACTGGTGTTTTTCCCTCAGCATTTAGACAGGCTCATATAACCCACTACTTAAGAAACCCACCCTTAACCCATCTCTTTTAGAGAACTAAAGATCGGGTTCCCTTCTTTCTTTCATTGCAAAAACACTTGAAAGATCTGTGGTTATCCAAGCCTCTGCCTTTCTCACACAGAACAACCTCCTCGACAGCAACCAGTCTGCTTTCAGAAGTGGACATGCAACTGAGACTGTCTTGCTCTCAGTTGTTGAAGCCCTAAGACTGGCAAGAGTGGATTCCAAATCCTTCAATACTTGCCTTGCTGGATTTGTCCACTTTGGATAAAAGCATCAGCTAAATGTCTAAATGTAAATGTACTCAGAAATGAAGAGCGTCAGACTCTCAATGATCAAGTGCAACAGTGGAAAGATCGGCTGACTGAAAAGGTACTGCAGCTCAATCTTACAAAGACTGCATTTATGGAATGTGGCCTACAAACTGCAGGTACCATTAAAGCTGATGGCCAAGACCTGAAGAAAGTGAAATGTTTCAAATATCTCCGCTCCATTCTCTCGACAGATGGTGACAGCCTCCCAGGTACACGTGTGTGTTTGTCAACATATCAAGTGTCAGGAGTTCTATGCAATCTACGGTTATCCATCC
Organism: Carassius carassius; assembly: GCF_963082965.1. Taxonomy (NCBI): domain Eukaryota; kingdom Metazoa; phylum Chordata; class Actinopteri; order Cypriniformes; family Cyprinidae; genus Carassius; species Carassius carassius. The sequence continues at coordinate 8,179,106 of NC_081777.1, forward strand.
ATCACAAGCAAATATTTATAAGTCTGTTGTGCCGCCAATTGCACTCTATGAAGCAGAATGTTGGCTGCATCCACCAAACACCAGCAGACCCTACACACTATGGAGATGCGCATGCTCCGATGGGCGCTTTGTTTGACTTGATTGGACCGGATCGGGAATGAGGATGTGCAGAAAATATTAGAAGTGGCCCCAATCAGTGAGAAGATGAGGGAAGCATGCCTCTGTTGGTATGGCCATGTCGTCTGCAGTGGAGAAGAATCAGTGGCCGAATGAGCATTGCACCTGAGCCCTGATGGACAGTGTCCATGAGGTCAACCAAAGAAGAGATGGATAGACCGGATCAAGCAAGATATGAAACAAATCAGTGCTACCCCTGTGGATGCCCTAGACTGAAAGAAGTGGAGAGAGATGTGCCAAAAAGCGTACCCTGTGCCAATGTGGGAAAAACGCTAGGAAAGCAAGAATAATGAATATGTATTCCCTGTTCTAAAGTGTTACCATTTGTTACACGTTACATGCACTTACTATTATAATAACAATAAATGATGCATAATTACATGCAAGTAACCCTAAGCCTAATCTTAACCCTAACCATACAGTAAGTACATGTAGTTAATTAATATTACTCAGTAATTAATAACACTGTAACAAGGACACCTTACAACAAAGTATAACCCCATTTATTTATCAGTGCATTTTATGTTTATTGCTTAATTTTAGAATGATGTGTGTTACCATGATGGTGTTAAAAAAAAAAAAAAAAAAAACCATTTGACAAAGCCCTAAAGTTTTCAGGTCTTAGGGACAGTGAAAATGACAGTGCACCTAAGTTCAGAAGAACACTTACAGCTAAATCAGTGTTTTTTTGGAGCTTAACTTTACATGAAAGTGGCCCTCCAGGAGTGGGATTGGACATGCCTGAGCTAAAGGAACCAACAATGCCAAAAGGACTTGCTTTGCACAAAAAGCTCTAGTGTGACACACCCCAAAACGATACAAAACAGTGATAGCTATGAAGCCTTTAAAGAAACAAATGGCATTTATGTGTGTGGCGGTGTTTGTGTGTGGTATAGTGATTAGTGGTGGGGTATGCGTGAGGTTCAGATCAAAGGCTGAAGTTCATCTCATTTATCTATGCTGTCAGCCTGATCTAATCAAAGCAGAACAGGATCAATGTTTGTGTCACTCTCCATTTATCCATGTTTGATCAGTACAGACACACCTCTCCATGTGGACGTTAAATAGCTTTAAAAACATCTCAACATATGTCAAACAACAGAAGGTGTGTCAGACCACTTGTGTCCTTTGTCATGTCCTCCATTTCATAATTCAAATGAAGGTATGACATCACTTGACCTCAGCAGACACACACACACAAACACAAACACACACACACACACACACACACACACACACACGTCAGCAGAATAAGGTACCACTTTAGATTCACTTCGGCAGATGACTCACTCATTGCATGCAAATATAAGCATAAAGAACTGAGTTGGTATAATCGAGAGGTTTATTATATCAGATAATGCTTATAAAGACTGCTCTCTGCCCTATGAAACAAACCTGACCACACTGAATCATCTATCACACTTTTATAGCAGTTCATGTGTGAGACACCATTACATTTTAAAGCAAAGTTAAAATAGTATTTCAGAAATCATAACTGCAATATATTAAGCCAGTGTGAGAGAGGTTTTAGGCCTGCTGATGAAACTGTCACTAGTCGGGCTTAAATCTGCTGATCATGTTTGAATATTTTAAGCCTTGCAAACTTATTTTATTGTCTGTGGTGTGTAGAACACAATGGTAGGTTTCTGCTGATTTAAATATGTCACTAAGCTACGATGGGTAAAAGAAAATATATACAAATCAGTAATGTTTTGCATCATAAGCCACTGTTTTCCATACATGTCACAGAGTTAAATGATAGCTTTTCTGTATGTTTAAAGAAAACTATAAATATGTACAACTCTACTTATTATTATTAATAAAAATGTACTAAACATATATTATTAGTGTTGGTGCTAGTAAAAATGTTGTAGTAAAAGATAAAATTGGAGTCTTTAGTGTAAGCCTGTACATCTACATGTCATACTTTCAGAAATTACAGAGTTTACTCTCCATTTGTAGATGATTATGTAAAATAATGACTTCCAAACCTAGCCGCTACATAGATGACAGACTGAACAAACAGTAAGCGGTAATCCTGCCATGACTAACGCCTTCTTACCAATGTCTGTCTTTGAGCAAATCAGTCAGGATTACAGGGTGACGGTCACCTCATATAATTAATATTCATGAGCCAAGCTTTCTCCATCAAATCAAAGAGTCACTTTGTATTCTATTGTACACTCTATTGCCATTCACATTGCAATGATAAATGATATGCAATGCAATGTTGAATGAGCTATTCACATAAAAAAGAAAATGCAGAAGAAATTGAACTTTTTCAGTGACTACAAAAACATTTTATATATATATATATATATATATATATATATATATATATATATAACATTTATTTTTTTAATTTTCTGATGATGTTTTATCTGTTTCTTTTTTCCATTGTTTATTAATTAGTCATGATTATTTTATTACATTTTATTTTCTTCTTAGTAGTATTTTCAGTTATATGAATTCAATAATAATACCACTCTCCTCAGAGGGTTACGATAAATCTCCTGCTGCTTAACATATGATTTTTCCTCTATGAAAACATCTCATTGACTACAAAAATATTTTATTTCATTTTGTTTCAGAAAGTATTTCAAATAATTGTTTTATTTTTAGTTTACAATTGATTCTACATAAATTATTTTATTTGTATTATTTAATTATTTTTGTGTTAAAATTTTTATTGGTAATACTTACCAATACTAGTTACAATACTGGTAAGCATTTGTGTGTATATAAAACCCCCTCCTAAGAGGGTCCTAATAGCTCTCCTGCTGCTGAAACGACACCAGTGACTAACCCTAAAGAGCATTCTGAGGGCTGTTTAGTGCTCAGAATGGCAGCGAGGGCCCGTCGGCAGTCACAGCCAGGAAATATCCCCTGACCCTTGATCACCCCAACACACTCACTGTTTACACACCCACAGGGCTCTCTGTGGGGTTGTGGTCACGCTAAACT